>NW_027271116.1:0-458291 GCF_040938485.1 Diadema antillarum
TAGAAATCAATCAATCAATCAATCAATCAATCAGTCAATCAGTCAATCAATCATCAATCAGTCAATCAATCAATCAATCAATCAATCAATCAATCAATCAATCAATCAATCAATCAATAGACAAATGAATACACTGTAAAGACTGTAGTTCTCACCTATGTGTGAATTGTCATTGTGTGTTGTCAGCCCTTCATGGCAGGAATAGACCTGTAGCAGTATGGCGGTATAATGGTGATACCATTGTATGAGATGTAGAATGTACCTATACACTAAAAGTCACATACGGTACATACTTTTTGTAGTTCTGCTCTTATTTGCCATCTATTTTAAACAGTATCCATAACTTGTTACATTGTGCTTCATTGCCATTCACAGATTACATGATCTACAATTTTTGTACACTCACAGAAAAAAAAGGTTAATTTTGGCAAATTTTTAACAAGGTGTCTTCAACTTCAATCACCTTTCTATTAAAGAAGGTTTAAAATGTGCTAATAAACACCTTTAAGCCTATATGAGGACAGCAGAATTTGCCGCAGCACTGGCTGCATACATGTACCAAGGATAGGAATCAAGTTGCACAAATTTTAAGAAGTCTTTCCATTTCTAAGGATCAGTAGCAAAAACAGTTTTTATACATGGTTTTCTCTGAAAGCATTTTGTGGAAAATTTGGGTTTCTGCGAAGGATGTTGTGTGACTTTCATAGTCTAAAGGGCTTTTTACACTTGTGTTTCTTAACCCCGGACTTTCTCTGACCCAGGACTATCGTTAGTCCCGTACCAATTTTTTCAGCTTTTTACACTCGCCAATTAGTCCCGTACTATCTCTTGTCCGGGGCTAAGGAGAAAACTGACCTTTTTACACTCGTATTTCTTAGCCCCGGACTTTCCAAACCACATGAATATTCATAATAAAGCTGTGTACTGTACCACGTATACGCACGCACCCGGCAGCACTTGATTACCTCGTTTTTGATTGGTCAGTGAGGGGTCGGACTTCGTCTCCGTCGCTTAGCCCAGGATTATTTTTTCGTTCTGTTTACACTCACTTGCTTGGCACCGCAATTGCGGTGCTAGCACCGCAATTGCGGTGCTAACCCCTGCTATTTTGCAGGGCCAGATAGTACCGTACTATCGGTGGGGCTAGCCCACTTTGGCAAAAACGAGTGTAAACAGAAAGTGGGCTAAGGATAGTCCCGTTACCAACGGTGGGGCTAAGGCCCCCCTTAGCCCCACCGTTGGTCCGGGGCTAAGCAAAAATTTACAAGTGTAAAAAGCCCTTACTACTGTGTCAGATCTAGCCGAATTGTGGATACCGTGCTGTGTGCATGAAAATGTACAGTGTAGGTGCATGATGTTTGGTATCTGTGACCTAAAATGAAGCATGCTCTTCCGTGGTAAATCAGGGGTACACTGCTTAATCCCATTCAGGGATACTTGCATAGACCTACACTGTGTATGCATAGAATCAACTAAAGTTCTGATGAAGTTTTAAAGTTTCAAATGGACTGTTTGACTTACCTTCAACTTTACCATTGTGTTCTGCTAACATTTAGAACTGCATTCAATGAATCTACATGTTAGAGGTAAATTCCCCTTTGATGCAGAGCATTACACCCATTCAGTTCATATTAAAATGGACTACAGGAAGAAAGTGTGGCAAGAGGAAGGAAATCTTCCTTCTAGCTTTCACTTTTGTAGCAACTTGTGGCAATTATTGTAAACAACACCAATGCCACTGTACATGTACAGATGTATCTCCTATGTCTTGTACAATGGACAGCTACAAGTAGGATTATATACCAAGTATGTCGTACTGGATATTTTTTGTTATTGGTTCCTTGAACAATAAGCCTTTAGCTTGCAGGGGAGGAAATGGTGACCAGAGCTAACATCCCATTCCAACCCTGCCAACTTCATTCACTTTATAACGGAAGTTTCTGTTCCACCTGTTTGTGCAGCAAAAGAGCTACACTGTACTAGCATTATGTTCACTTCGGGGCACTAATCCGGAATGTTGTGAGATAAAGATCTTGTTTGAAATACTCTGAAGCCCGTCTGATGAAGTTCTATAAGATTATGTACATAATGAACACATTTCATGTTTACAATTGTTGAATTTAAAAGTTTGACCAGTTTTAAAAACAAAAATTGTTTGTTTGGCAATACAGTGATACAATAAAACAAAAGATGTTCTCTTTTATACATATTGTTTGCAATCCTAAAATTGAAACATGGAAACAACAAGCATGATCTGTAATAAAGACTCCACTACATTATTCTGGTTGACAGCATCTGCCCATTGACTTGATCTTAAACTTTAAAATGTCAAAATTTTCAAGCTCGCTCGCTTAGCTCGCTCGTATATTTTAATCGCTATGCCATTCTCCTGATGTTGCTGCCAGTATTAAATCGCCAGCAGTTGCACCCGGTGCGCCCCCCCCCCTCCTTATTTCAAACGCGAAAGGAATCGCTACAAACGGCAGTATTTAGACTGTAAAATGTCAAAATTTTCAAGCTCGCTCGCTCCGTTCGATCGCATTTTGATCAATTCAATTCAATTCAGTTCAATTCAATTCAAACTTTATTTCATTTTTTCGAAAAGAACATAAACATTTCACTTTCTTTGGTAACATAGAATAAGGTTGCATAATCAAAACAAAGTAAATTGAGAAAACATATTGAGGAACCTTGAGGTAACAAAAACGTTGTAAGGAAAATAGATTGACTGAAGTGATACAGACGATATGATCGTTATGCCATTCTCCTGATGTTGCTGCCAGTAATTGCTAGCAGTTGCGCCCGATACCGCCCCCCTTAATTTCGAAAACGAAAAAAAAAAGCTGCAAACGGCAGTTTTTTTTTGTCTGTGTCAAAATTTTCAAGCTCACTCGTTCCGCTCGCTCGCATTTAAATTGTTATGCCATTCTCCTGATGTTACTGACAGTTATTGCCAGCAGTTGCGCCCTGTGCGCCACCCCCCCCCCTTACTTTTCCAAAGCGAAGAAATATAGCTACAAACGGAAGTTTTTTTGACAGTAAAATGTCAAATTTTTCAAGGTCGCTCGCTCCGCTCGCTCGCATTTAATCGTTATCCCATTCTCCTGATGATGTTGCCAGTGATTGCCAGCAGTTGCTCCCCGGTGCGCCCTGTCTAATTTCAAAGCGAAAAAATATAGCTACAAACGGTAATTTTTTGCCTGTAAAATGTCAAAATTCTCAAGTTCGCTCGCATTTAATCGCTTTGCCATTCTCCTGATGTTACTGCCAGTAATTGCCAGCAGTTGCGCCCGGTGCGCCCCCCCCCTTAATTTTCAAAGCGAAAAGATGTAGCTAAAAACAACATTTTTAGTTAACTGTAAAATGCCAAATTTTTTCGAGCTCGCTCGCTTCCCTCGCTCGCATTTTATCGTTGTGCCATTCTGCTGACGTTGCTGCCAGTAATTGCCAGCAGTTGCGCCCGGTGCACTACCCTCCTCCCCCCCCCCCCTTTAATCTCCAAAGCGAAAAGATAGAGCTAAAAACGGCAGTTTTTGGACTGTAAAATGTCAAAAATTTTTAAGCTCGCTCGCTACGCTCGCTCGCATTAATCGTTATGCCATTATCCTCATGTTGCTGCCAGTAATTGCCAGCAGTTGCGTCCCGTGCTCCCCCCTTCATTTCCAAAGCGAAAAAATATAGCTATAAACCGCAGTTTGGGATTGTAAAATATCAAAATTTTCAAGCTCGCTCGCTCCACTCGCTCGCATCTAATTGTTATGCAATTCTCCTTTTTTCTTTGCACAAAAAATCCCTCCTTCGGAGGGGTATCCTCCTCCTACACCCTCTCCCGCTCGGTTGCTTCGCTCCCTCGCCGAGGATCTGACACCACACCGCCACATAAAACGTACCCCCGTTATAGTATTTTACTATGTTCTATAAGCGCGACTTTTACACTCTTGTTTTTATATTAAAAAAAAAAAAAACAACCTACCTTGGGAGGGGGTATCCCCCCTCCCACACCCTCCGCACTGAAGGAGCGGAATAGATCATCGCCGAGGATCTCACACCGTCACATAATGTACCCCGTATAGTCCTCCATAGCGAAAGATTCGTGTATGTATACAATCACGATTATGTACAATATATAGAGTATGTGTAAATGTACATGATGACACAGGAGCCAATAAATCAATTTAAAAAAAAAAATCTCACAGTTTACATTTACTGTCAAAACGCACCCCCCTTGAAAAAAAGCTTGTGACGCCCCTGGTACTTCTCAGCACCGTAACAGAAAACGGATTGGTTTCAAAGCTCTCACGCAGGTCACACGGAATACACGCAAGTAGAAGGTTAGTAGCACGCGTCTAGCAGGTAAGAAACAAGTGCGAAACTCGCAAACATTCTTGTCCGCCCGCGGAAAATTCTCCTGCGTGCTGGAAAATCCCTCCTCACAACAAGCCCGCGTAGCTTGCCCGGAAAGGTGTGACACGGCCTTAACGTCGAAATCTCTTTAATTGGTATCAATCCGCCGTGTGCACTGGCTACTTGTTTGAAAAGTGAAGACTGAATGAATGAACGTTGGTACGACAGTGGAATACAATTTCGTGATTTAGTGTTGCGCCGTGACTCTGATAAAAGGACACTTTTTAATCATGACGGAAGCGGACATAATTCACAAGCGATGCATATTCATTGCAGGTTTATATTTCGTTAGGTGCCTCTTTCAGTCTGGTTTGATGAAAACGATGGGTGTGTTCCTCCCCGAGCTCTCAGCCAGCCTCGGAACGACGGCTGCTGATATCGGGACGGCAGTGGGGCTATTTGGAGCAATGTCCTACTTACCGGGTATGTCGACTTAATATATAAATGGACATAATACTTTTGTTTGTTGGCTTACCTTACGATCTACGGCGAAATCCAAAGACATGGGTAGAAATATATCCGCTATTCACGGTATGACAATGATCATTTATGTATGAGTTAATCTCAGGATGTCTCCCCGATGTATTTTCTTCCATGTTTGTTAAAAATACTGAAGTCCATTCTTACCCTACGAGACAAAAAGTATTCTTTTCATCTCTCTCCCGTACGGACCGTATCTGCTTTAAAAACAATAACTACTACAGGACCTGAAGTTTGGAATGATTTGGATAGAGAGATAATCCAATTCCAGTCTCTTAATTCATTTAAGCATAAATTAGTTTTTCTGAATTCATACTTATGGCTTTTCTTTAATCCTCCTCGATATTCGCTGTTCATACTTCGTATTTCTGTCGACATATCGATTATGTAACACGTCCCTCGCTCGCGATTTCTTATTATCTCCTGGACCTTCTTTGCCGATATGCATAATTTGTAGTTTTGCTATTGTACACTGTATCTGACTTGTAGCCTCGCTCGGGTGATCACGCAACCTTCCAGAAGTTTTGTGCCGCGGACATTGTTTTCTTTGTTTTCTGTGTCTTTTCTTTGTCTTTTTTTTTTAATTCTTCGACATTTATATTTCCCTAATTCACAAATTGTCATTCCTTTCATTTGTAAATATCAAGTAAGAATTAATCTCACATCAGCATCTGGGAATCTACACCCTACAAACAATGCTTCTATGTAGATTCCTCATATTTCACATGTTAAATTGTAGTAAATGCTGTACTTGACAATTCATCCATGCTTTTGTATTGTTATGTCTAGGGTTTATTTATTTGTTGAAATGTGGAATATGGAACAATAAAAACAAACAAAACAAACAAAAAAAGAAACAAGATACCGTCAATGGTTATATGACAGTAAACATGAAAGCAATCATTTGGAAGTAATTCATTTCATTACCTTCAATAATATACAGTTTGGCACTTCTGCAAATAGCAGAATGACGTGTGAAAAAGGCAAACGAAATGCAGTATATTTTGTATGATCTAAGAAAAAAAAAGAAATCTGTAGTAGGGCCTAAAGTTGATAGAAATGTGAAAAAAATGACTGTAGTATAAATTAACAAACAATAGTGTAGACTACCTATTCAATCTGTGTCTCGTTTGTGTGAGAACTTTGAATTGACTAGGGTTGGTGGGTCTTCTCATGGATTGTGGGTGTGAGATTTCTGCAAAATAAGTGGACGGATATCTTATATGCGGACAATTTGTAAGAAAACGATGGCAAAAAACAAACAAACACACACATAATCTACGCTGGTGTCGAATCAACAATCCAAAGAAGATCACTCCCCCCCCCCCCCCGAAACAACATAAATACACACAGACATACATAAACGGCAGACATACATGGAGTAGTAGCTCTTTGCATGGAGGGTATCCACCCACAGGCACGTGCATCGAACATTTCCATCACCCACAGGCAATCTCCCTACTCGATACGCCCATCCACACAATCACCCACATAGAAAAAAAAAAATCCGGGTTCACAAACCTCAATTACTTAAATAGACATATATGTATATATGACAGATGTATTGTAGAATTGATGAAAAATTAATGATGATAATTGTTGAAAGTATTTGAAAGGCTTGCTTCCAAAAGGCGCTAAATTCATCATTTTTCTATGGATTTAGCGCCTTTTGGTTGCTAGCTCTTCATTTATACTACTGTTATTTTGTACTATGTTAATGAAATTGCAGAACATTGATGTATTTGAAAAAAAAATGGCATGTAGCGAATAAATCAAATCAAGATAATCAAGTCATATCGAATATACACGCCAGACCCGCATATACATATAGTTTTACATTAATACACATATATTATGTGAATTACACTCTCAAACATACGCTTGCCTGCCCACACACGCACTCACATATTCCTAGCTCACAAACATATTATCCAGGCTCACAAACTCATACTTACGTTGACATACAGGGTATCCCGATACACGACCATGCAGAATACAATAGTCAATATGCATATAGTCATGTGGGGTGCTCACAAACATGGGATGCACACTCACCACACATACACATGCCCATCAACACGCCTGCCCACTTATTCATCCATGTTCATCCCAGACGCTTAGCCACACAGCCATTATCATACTTTCATAGAAAAACATACATCCCATAAACCTACACAATCACGTATTAAACACTGCTATGCACTCCTAAACACTCAAACTCATTTCCGAAAAAAATAAAGCTTTGTTGACTTATACATTACATCGGTGTCATAACCTCACCATAAGCTCACTCTAGCTATCACACTCACAAAAATATTACACAATTACAACATTCTCTTCAAACTAAAATCTACTCACTTGAGCTTTAATGGTTTAAAAACGAGTGATCACGTAATGTATTTGACACAGTCTATACTTAGAACCGTCCGCCTTTAATCATTGTATACAGTGATCTTCGAGTATAACACAATCCGTATCACAAAATCAGTGGCGGATCCAGAGGGGAGGCGCACCGGACGCGCGCCCCCTCTTTATTTTTGGTTTAAACAAAATAAACAAAAAGAAAAAAATGAGGGGGGGGGGTTGCGTGCGCCCCCCCCCCTTTAATTTTTGCAAAGGCGCCTCCCCTTTACGGAATTCCTGGATCCGCCCCTGCAAATCATCAATATTCTAACTGCACAGCGTCATAGGCACATATCCATCTCGCGCAAACACCCTAGCGCACACAATCATGTAGGATACATCTTCATTCATCCTCATACTTTCAGAATAGCTCATTATCACTTCTGTGTATTAACTTAAACCACGGTTTTCTTTCAAACTGTACAAATACAAATCTTGTCGGTTTGTGTTTGGCGCTCTCCGAACTGAGCCTTTGGGCTTCAACTTGCAATGCAATCTACTACTAGTACACTGCACATTAACTGGGGAAGAAGGGGGGGGGGTCCTGTATTCAATGTCAGCAAACTCAATTCTGAATTGGCCTATAATGTACATTAAATTCCATATCATATTCACCATATAAAAATTGTGCCCATAATCGGCTTACCAGTATAATGATAATAGCTGTCATAGACCTACTATCCTTAAAGGACAAGTTCACCTTCATAGACATGTGGGTTGAGTGAATGCAGCAATATTAGTAGAGCACATCATTGAGAGTTTGAGGAAAATCGGACAATCCGTTCAAAAGTTATGAATTTTTGAAGTTTCTGCTCACTCAAGGCTGGATGAGAAGACTACTATAGCTTGTGATGTCACATGAGTACAACGATGTAAAGAAAGAATAAAGAAAATTCCACATATTTTCACTTCTCTCGCATAACAAAAGAACACTTGACATGACTTGACTTCTCTCTTTCAGAAGGCAGAGGAAATAATATTACCCCTAACATATGTCAGTACCAAGTCGAAGAAATGTGCACTTTATTCAAAAAGCAAAGTTTTGTGAAATTCTCTTTTTATTTTCTTTATATGGTTGTACGCATATGACATCATACACTGTAGTAGCCTTCTCATCCAGCAGTGACTACGCAGATACTTTAAACATTCATAACTTTTGAACGGATTGTCTGATTTTCCCCAAACTTTAACTGATGTGTTCTGCTAATATTGCTGCATTCACTCAATCCACATGTATATAAAGGTGGACTTGTCCTTCAAACTCTCTCTGAACCTCCTTAATCTGTCTACTGTCATCTTGGATGCTCAAACCAAGAATGTTCTCCTGTATCTTTCGATTTTTATTCTTGGCAGTCTGATTCTGCGAGACCCTTCTACAATTACCTCCCTTATAAAAAAAAAAAAAACCCAAAGCAAAACAAACTGCTTAATGATGACGGTCTTCTTCGCCTGTACATATCATGTGTGTTAAAATATCTATTTCGTTTAAGGAACTCTTTAAGTACTCTTTTTATGTTTTGATGACAATGTTGTTGATCTGTGATAAATGATTTCATTTGAAAAAGTGGAGAAGTGAAACAAATTGAACTGAAACCAATGTCGTTTACTATTTATAGAATATCATGTATATATACATTATATTATATATATATAAATATATATATATATACTCAGCAAAAAAAAAAAACTTTTTTGAGTTAATATTTTTACTAGAAGATTTTGATGAAAATCAGTGTATTACATACCATATTTAAAGTAATTTAATTGGCTATCAAGCTTGTAGTTTGAGACAAAGGGAAAAAATTACGCATGACTGAACATATTCGTTTTTGCCCTCCAAGGCACCAAAGTAAAAATTGCAAAATTTGACTTGTTGTCTTTCAGTTGCCAATGCTCTTAAAGACAACGATGACAACAACAAAAAACAGTCTAGCAGAAAGAGAGACATGAATTAAATAGCAAAAACAAGCTTTCGTTCTCTTTATCTCTTTATAACCTCAAACAAAAAGAAAGTGGGAAAATAAAGAGGTAAAATAAGAAGTTTCTGTCAGCTTAAACGTCAAACGACATAGGCAATTATTGCACAAAGATGATTAGATAAACACATTTTCTTTATTTCGTTCTTTTTATTTAGTGGTTTCAGAATTAATGAGATAAATTTAAGAACCAAATATAACTTACAATTTTCCTAATTTGGAAAAAAACAAATTTCTACCATTTTTGTTTGTATTGTTTCTTCTCTTATTTCATTTAGATTTGGATTTGACACAAATTTTTCATTTTTCTCCATTATCTTTAGCCTTTATTGATATTTTGGGCTTCAAAAATACTATAGAGATCGTAGGTTTATTTTTTTTTTTCTTATTTCATGTTTCTAATTGTGTTAAATTTGTCTTTTGTTCTTATTGTTATGTGGAAGAGAAGTTGCACATGAATGACAACTTGTTCATTTTTGCAATTTTTACTTTAGTGCCTTGGAAGAGAAAAACAAGGGTGCTCAATTATTCGTAAAGTTTCCCCTTTTATTGACGTACTCAGTCGATATCCAGTTAAATTACTTTATATAATGGTATATGATACATTCACTTTTATCCAAATATTCTTTGAGAAATATAAACATTAAAAAGTGTTTACTTTCGTTCTTTTCTTTTTTCTTTTTTTTTTGTTGCTTAGTGTACATTCCTTTTCATTCTGTTAATTTTTGACTACACAGCGCCATTGGCTGGATGGCTATACAGACGTCTCGCCCCCTGCTACGCCCGTTGCTTCCTGGTTAGCAGCACCATGTGTTTTCCGCTAGGCTTGATATTCGCCAGTGTGGCAACGTCCAAAGCCACATTTAATGCCTCAATGGCGCTAGTAGGTGAGTGCATGATTATCTTGAGGTAACTGACATTTTCACTCCCTCCCCCTTTGTTCTCTTACCCCCTTCTGTCGATTATTTCCTGCGTAAAATTTCATTCGTCGTCCTCTATTGCCATACTAAGATATGCGAAAGTAAAGATGAAATCTCTTTGCCTACTGTGTTTGATTATCAAAGTACTATTATTAAGTATTTCGAACAAAAAAAAAAATCAGTGTTTTTTTAACGGTCCATACTTTCTTGAGCTATGAAAATGCCTCGCAAACGATCTTTGAAGGCATAGTCAAGAAAAGTCTTGCTTGTTTTGAAATTGACTGTAGTTTTGTTTTGAAATTGCCAGTGTAATTTCTCAAAAGTTTGAGAGTTGAAAAATCAGTAATTAATGTTGCTCCTGTGTTATGAAGCAACTGAAGCTGGTGAATTCAGTACCAGGGAGACTAAAATTTAATTGTGGGGAATGGTGACGAATATATAACATATAGATTATGTGCTGCAAAAAACTGATAGTGCATGTCTCATTTAAGAAGACTACAGCAGTTAGTGACGTCAATGCAGGACAATTCACGACAGAAATTATGAGAAGTCAACATATTTCTTTTTTTTTTTTTACAAAATGAAAGACCAACTGACTCACCTTTTTTAGAAAGTAGGGGAATGATACCACCCTTGAGACTTATCAGTTTTAAGCTGAGGGTACATCTACTTTTCATAACAACTTAAATCATGTGAAATTCAATATTCCCGACGGATATATACCAAACGGATATACTACGAGTATATATATATATATACACACACACTCTTTTTTTCTATTTCGTTGTCCTACAATGACGTCAAGAACTATCGCTGTCTTCTTATCTAGTGATGGCGGCACTGAAAATGTGAAAATCCATAACTCTTGAACGGATTGTCAATTTTTCCTAAACCTTACCTGATGTGTTCACTCAATGAACGCATATATTTAGGTATCATCCTCTTTTTGCAATGAAAGTGTAGTTTGATATTATGCATTGGCTACAAGTATATATGAAGAGCTCATTTGCAAAAGGGGCTAGTTCCACTTTTAGTACTTTAGAGAAAAACTGGTTTGTTTGTGAGAATTTGTACACAAGTGTATGGAAAATCAAAATTCAATTTTGCTATAATTTCTTTTCAAATGGTTGTCTGGAGTTGAAAATTTCACTGTAACTAAATCAAATGGGATTCTATGCAGTGATGCTAATAACTAAATTTTCATCAAAAATGGATGTAGCCCCTTTTGCAAATAAACTCTTCATTTGGGCTCTACACAAAATGCAGGATGCCGAATATTCTGCGCGCCATATCAAATCCTTGTCCAAAGATTTTTGTATGAAATTTGTGCACATTCAACTCATTGGCAAAGAAAGGGTTAAAGACCCATCATCGATTGAAACATGATTCTCTGGAGATAATATTACAGGTCGTTGACTTGGTGTGAAGTCGCTTGTCTAGGCAGACTGGCTGCATTGATTTAGTTGAGAAAAAAAGAAATATATGTTCAATGCGGATCCCCTGTCTTCTACAAGTACCAGGTACTTCAACCGCTGAGGAGTGCACAGAAAATTGTAATCGCTCACATTGAGGCCCTTCACAAATCATATTAAACAACAGTATCGGGAAATCACTGTCACATCATAAACAGAGTGACAACTAATTAGTGCCACTTGACATTGTTATGACTCACCATCAAGAATACACACGTTACAAGACAATGGCTGAGAAAAAAAGAGAAATAGCAATATTGATAATATTCATTTATGTTCGAAATATATTCACGCAAAGTCTAGGCCAGCTGCTGATAGAAAGGAAATCAAGACGGTCTTAACAACTTTTTCTCTTGGTGTTAATTAATATGCATATTTTCTTTGGATTGTTGCATGAAAGCCCTAGGTGTCATCAAAAATTATTTGCTCAGATGAAATCTAGATATATGGAAACACTGTATTTCAAACCAAAGTACGAGAAGCCAGTTTACCATCCAATCTCGTATTCCTGCTTTTTATCTTTTATAGGTTACTTCTTACTTGGTGTTAGTAGTAACAATAAATGTGTAAAAAAGAAACAGAGTATACGTTGTATGTAGCAAAACATGAAAACGGTGTAAATTGTCTAATATTGATCTGTTTGTGAAGCGTTCCTTTTCAAAATGTGCCATTGTAAAACATTAAAGTGTGAATGTGTTTTTACTGCCATACATTAAACTCTTCAAAGTATATTGATTCTTTTCAAAAGAAAGAGAAATCAGGCGATGAAAAACCATTTTCTTTTTCCAAAACGTGATAAATCCATTTCTTTTGTTCCAAAAGGTGATAATTCAGCGGGATCCAATCAGAAACCGACATGCTTGACCACACTTTGACCACAGACTACAGCCAGGGGGGCTGTATTCCCTGCTAGACGACCCAATTATTACTTGAACAATTATTGCCTGTATAATATATAGTTTCATGAAACCGTATTCTTATGTTTTTGTTTTTGTTTTGAGAGAGAGAGAGAGACAGACAGACAGACAGACAGACAGACAGACAGATGGAGGGGCTAGAATGAGAGTATGAAGAGATAACAAATCATCCCAGAAAAATTACTCAAAACACAGAAACTATAATTGTGCACTGGCACATTTGCATGCTGCATATCACCGTGCTTTGATTTTTTTAAAATGCAAAATGTGCTAAATCCTCAAATACCCCCAGAAAAAGAAATCAGTAAAGACGTATATTTTAACGGGCACTTCAAAGAATCGAGATTTTACTAATTTTCATGACAACAAACTTTATAACATGTCGGTTTTTCTTCTTTTACAGAACAACAGAGAGTTCGCAAAAGAAGGGTCCTCTCTTATTATTAGTTGCTAAACAATTCACAGAATAATGAAAATTTTATGAAAATAATAAATATTTGACTTAATGATAATAGCAAATAAAAAAAGATAGTAACCGTAAAGTTTATGTGTTCATCAACTTCAGCTGTTAGAAGTCAAGAAAAAAAAATCAAATCAACTTCAGGCTTGTCAGGCAGATTTGGCGCGCCACGTGTATGCATTATGCACAGATTTTTGAAGTTCCGAAAATTCACAAGTTCCATCTTTGAGAATTTCTATATGCTTTGAACACTACAGTTATTTGGAATTACATTGATTATAATTTGGATAACTTCCTGAAAGCCTAGAACATGTGGTTCTCCTAGATCATGTTTGATCTTGATAAAAATTTAGCTTTCCAGACAGAAAATTGCAGAATCAAAGCCAGCAACCCAGAAACTTATATAAAGAGGGACGAAATAGCAAAATAACAAAATATAAACTTTTGACTGGTTTTGTGAAATCAATAATATGGACTTTTCTTGGGGAGGGGTTGATGCTCTTCATAACTTTTGTTGAAATGATTATTTCATCCCATTTATCTCCAGGATATGGCAGCTGTGTGATAGCAATATGCTCAATACTTGAATTGAATGCCCAAGCCGGAGCATTCTTTAATATCTACGTTTCCGTGAGTCTGACTGGATTATCCTTTGGGATGATATTACTCCCATGGATTGGTCATTTCTTGACGAAGGCATACTCCTGGAGAGGTGCCATTCTAATGCTAGGAGGACTTGCGCTTCACAGCATCCCCATTTCGTTATTGGTTGTACCCACGGTGGGGAGGAGTAGGCCTATGCCCACTCACCAAATGAAAAGCGATGGTCGACCGGATCAAGGAGAGAATTCAAGATTACTAGGGACGATGGACAGCGAGAGGGATGCAGAAAGCGAGAACCTTTCTACTGAAGGCAATAGCGATTCATCAGTGACAGTTGGGGAGATGGAAGATTCTAGGAATATTTACCAGTCGGCAGTTGGCAGCCGTGGTCAAACTTCGTGTCAGGTTTCAGAATCCACTGAAGTTAGCAGCTCCGCTTCAGACGATAAAGGAAAAAATTATGACGAGATGAAAGCTACTGAACAGATGCTAGTAGAGAAATTGAGTGATGATAGTGGGAGATGTAGTGGATGTTGTGGAAGACAGTCCGCTCCAGATCGCGAAGAGGCGACAAGTCCCGGGAGAGTTGGAGGCTTGATTTACATTTTATTCAGCAGATTTCCCCACTTGGCTCTACTTTTGGCCACCGTCATCCCATTCAATTTCATGTCAGATTCTTGGCACACGTTCCTGATACCACGGGCGTATGGAAGCGGGGCACCGGTAGACAGTTCCATATTGCTGAGTAGCGTAGCTGCTGGGACGAACTTTCTTGGTCGACTTGGCACAGGACTCTTTTCAGTGCGGCACAGCGAGTATCTTCTCGAACTTTACCTGATTGCAACCGCCTTGAGTGGGCTTACCTTGCTTCTCGACACGCTTCTCTACTTGTACCCCATGATGGTTGTAGGAAGCGGTATAAATTCTCTTTGCATATCCGCCAGGGGCGTTCTGATTCCCCTTCTCCTGAGACAGCTCTCACCGCCAGATTTATTCCCAGCTGTAGCGGGAGTAGATCCCTTTCTCAGGGGAATAGGGACCTTGCTTGGTGTTCCACTAGCAGGTTAGTATGAATAATTACATTGTTGGTATATTATGCAGAGTCCAAAGTGGTATTACAGTCTCATTTCATACGATGATATGCAACGAGATTAAAGAAAATAATTTCCTAAATCACTCTTGTGCCCGCATTGAACCCCTTTGAAACTCCGATAATTTGGATTATTCCGTTACAAATGGGAACTATACGTCATAACCAATTAAGACGGTACCGTTTTCAGAATCCTTTGCCAACTAGAGTCGATTCCACAAAATGCGCCCTCCGCGTCGACGAGGTCACGGCCGTTGCCGGAGAGTTTTTCCCACAGAAGAGTTCTGTGGTTTTTCCCCAGTAACTACAGAGGAGAAAAATCTCTTTGGCCCTGACTTCTCTCGTCGTTAGAGGGCGTTGATTATTCCGGGAAGCAATATAGGGCTCACACCCGTAAATACAATGGAATGTCCCAGACCCCTTCACAAATTCGTACCAAAGATACCAAAATAAATGAAGAAAAAATAATAAAAAATCAATGATGTAGTTTGGCAAAAAACTGAATAGCTGTAGATATTGAGTATGAATTCCTCTACAAATTGCATTTTGGTTGGGAGACGTGTGTTAAAATTCAAATTTCAAAAAATTCTGTAAAATAGCTGGGAGAAATGAGGTGTTTCAGCTTCACTAACCTGGATAAGTGAGATATACCCTGTCATCCATCCAGTTTCCAGGGTGGGTTCTTCTGCTCTAATTCTGGCCAAGGGTCCGCAAAGCCAGATTACGAGTTGTTGTCACTCAAAAAATCACCTATTTTCCGTACACGTACCCAAAGAAATGTAGTCCCCTCAAATTCCGTCAGAGAAGCTTTCATCTTCCAACCAAAATGTAGTTTGTAGAGGAATCCATACTCAATGTCTCCAGCTATTCAGTTTTTTGCCAAACTACATCATTGATTTTTGGTTAATTTTTTTCTTCATTTATTTTGGTATCTTTGGTACGAATTTATGAAGGGTCTGGGACAGTCCATTTTATTTACAGGTGTGAGCCCTATAGTGGAGGTCATATTTCTTATTTGACTTTTTAACATCATAAATGTGTTTTTGGTTATATTTGCCCCTACATCATATGAGAAATTACACATTCAAGGGTTATAAAGCTTCTCAAAGGGGACACTTTGGAAAATCATGACCTTTGGATTTTTTTTAAGATAAATTCTTGCAGTGTTGATCACTTCTTCATAAGATGAATACATATAGATGCAGACAGTTTTCCTTGCTTATGGGGTGACATCATCACCTTATTGCCTACAAAGTATTTAAAGAGAGTTTGTTTTGTCAAACAGACTAACTTGATGTATTCTGAGCTGTTTCAGTGGTAGCCAAAACAAAGAAATACATTAAAATAACAGTCATTCCAAGTTGTGTGATACTGATGACTGCTATGTACTAAGATCTAGTACCTGGTACCACAAAAACATAATAAGAAAACAAATTGTAGCAAGGTAGAGTTGGGGGGGGGGGTAGAGGAGAGAGGTGGGGGGGGTATGGAGGAGATGGGGGAGGGAGGAAGAGATCTGACACAATACAAGACCAACATACACCAGCAGAGCTTGTATGGGATGAATACTTCCCATAGACTTGTATGCATTGTGTGCATTCTCTATAGGGCTCACACGGGTAAATAATTCCCGATAGAGACGTGTGTTAAAATTCAAATTTCAAAAAATTCTGTAAAATAGCTGGGAGAAATGAGGTGTTTCATCTTCACCAACCTGGATAAGTGAGATATACCCTGTCATCCATCCAATTTCCAGGGTGGGTTCTTCTGCTCTAATTCTGGCTAAGGGTCCGGTTCAAAGCCAGACTACGAGTTCTTGTCACTCAAAAAATCACCTATTTTCCGTACACGTACCCAAACAGCCAAAGAAATATAGTCCCCTCAAATTCCATCAGAGAAGCTTTCATCTTCCAACCAAAATGTAGTTTGTAGAGGAATTCATACTCAATGTCTCCAGCTATTCAATTTTTTGCCAAACTACATCATTGATTTTTGGTTAATTTTTTTCTTCATTTATTTTGGTATATTTGGTACGAATTTGTGAAGGGGTCTGGGACAGTCCATTTTATTTACCGGTGTGAGCCCAATAGTACAGACAGGTGATCTGGAAGCCAGGCTATAGGAGGTACTGAGCGAGCTCGTAGATGACTCCTCGGTCATTATACTTTTGAGTTCAACATGCTAACACCGATTGATTTCAAGTTCGCAATTATAGATGGTGCTATAGTGTTGAGATAGCGTTAACACCAGTTCTAGTTTTGTCACTTACAAAAAATCTCGCTATTGTTTTTGTTTGTTTATTTGTTTGTTTGTTTAATTTTATTTTTGGGTAGTGATAATTCTTTCTTCACGTCTTTTGTCCAAAATAAGATAAAATAAGATAAAAAGAAATGTTTGCTCATCAGCCTAGAAAAGAATAGAGATCCGAGATCTTAGCATCCTTTCTTTCATTGATGCATTTGTTTTGTTTTGTTTCTTCCATCTCTTACCATATTTCAGGGGCACTTGCCGATAGATTCCATAGTTTCAACGTGTCATTTATGATTGCAGGAGCAGCCGAGGTCATCTTTTTTGTTCTTACGCTCCTTGCTAGACACTTGAAGGATATCAAGAAACAGACGGACGAGGCAACCTCTCTATTGCACGATAACTCCGAAAACTGAATGCGAACAGTATATGGGCAGTATTTCAATTTCATTGATAGGAACACAATTCGCACTTTGAACGTTCGAATTCAATCAACACACACTACTTCTACGGGCCTTCTTTCACTGTCGTACGATTGGATGATTATTTTCATTTCAAAGTCTCATTTAATTATCTTAATTATATTGGATGTATTTCTTTCCTGTTGACCTTTCTGTCTCTTTCAATCCATCCCTAACAGTATGTATGGATGTAATATTAGGAAATACAAAGTAGCCATATCCCAGAATATCTTAGGGGTCCTATACGTCCAAAACCATATCGATCCATTTTGATTCCATTTCTTAGTTGTTGTTTTGGTGTTTTTTTTTAAATTCAAGTTCCATATTCCACCTTCCATATTTAGGCTTCATATTCCATTTGATTTCGGAGTAAAATATGTATAACACAACATTCAATTTTAGACATAATTTTACAAATGTATAAGGACGTGTCATAAAATGATGTGTAAATATGAGGAACCTACTAAAAGCAATGCTTGTAGGATGCAGGTTCCAAAGAAACCCCGTAGTTCCCCGTGTCCATAGCATAAGTTGCCGCAATCGGATCAGCTGCTGTAGATTTCATCAAAGGGTTATATCGCCAGTTTTGCTGGTTGTGAAGGTCATGCTTCATCCACTTATACCGTCTGTATTCGAGATGTTCACGCATACTCTGTAATGTAGCAGCGGCTAAAATCGTGTATGAATAAAATGTAAATGTATGTGTTTGAAAGTGGGGTTATACGAGTTATTAGCTAGTATGAGTAAAAACAAAATTACATTTCAAGGTGTATTAAGTTTGCATATTCAAACAGAGGAGTAACTACAAAGAATAAAAGTAACAACGAAAAAGACCGCCCATACTTTGTAATTGTTTGCCTTATCATGAATATGAATTCCTTGATACTCTCCACGATTGTGCTGATGCGAATTTGAATGCGTTGCACTTGCATTTTTAATTTGAATGCCCTTTTTACACCCTTGTGTGAGAAACTAATGAAATCGCATGCTGATGAAATTAAATTGAATGAACTAGTTACCTTTTTAAATGTCGATCTCGGTGATCATTCAAATTCACTCGAACTAGAATGACCGCACCGTTAAATTGAATGCAAATCTGATGAAATTGGGCGGGAAAACCTATAGTATAATGAGTATTATGGTCTTATTTATCTATAGGGTATATAGCCTCTTCAGTGTTGCCACTGTTCTACCAGAGGGCCCTGCCATTTTTATTACCCCAGAGTTGCCGGGTACCATTTACATTTACAATTACAAATGGGTCGAGAGGGACATGGTGGGTAAAAGCATCTTGTCCGTGGACGTATACATAAGTACTAAACTGGAATCGAACTCGGGTCCTCCGATTGGGTGTCGAGAGTCTATACACTATGCTACAGCGTCACACGGGTTTGTAGAAGGCTGGCTGAAATCGTATTTTCCATTGAGTAATAGAATATAGACGATCTGCATTGCTACAATGAAATTAAGTAATAATTCAGGGCTATTTGGATGTAAAATGGCAACACTAACGCAGCTGAATTGATACTATTAAGCAAGAGGGTTAAACTGTTCTCCATAAAGAAAGTCAACAAAATTGCCAACAAAAGTTTAGGGAGCGCATTTCTAGGGCATGTTGCTATGTATAGAATATATGTGTCTAGGATGATTGCCAATGAAAGAGTGCTAGTTCTGCAGAGATGGCCACAGATGTCTAGGTTATGCTCGCTCCTAAATTTTGAATGTGTGTTTCTTTTACTTTTGTGCAATGGAATAACTATGCTCCGGGTGCAAATTTCCCTTTGAGAAAAAAAAAACCCCAACGAATTACCAGCATTGCAAACATCCAGAACCAAAACGTATGTAAGATGATGACATCAAGTGGTAACCAGTACATTGAAGATCTATTGCTCTTTCTAATTCGTCGATTTTGTATTTGTTTGTTGCCTTCTGGCCATGAGAAAAGACAATTCGGAATCATCCTGATTTTTAGAATAAGGATTAAGATAAAAATTGAGCGTTTTTATGGACCGTCATGCATACTTTTGGAGGAAAAAATAACATGACACTCGTAAACAAACGCAGATAAATTTTTGTAAAACTAGCAATAATTGTACCTTTTCTATCAGTTATCAAAAAAATGATGACATATCAAAGCCAAAAATATGCCATTTTAAAGGGTGTGTACAGTTCTGGACGAGGTGAAGATTTAGCTTTTAACGTTTTGTGAGATATTCAGAAAGCACTCTATGAGATGTCAAAGAGCATGCAATTCTAAGGGGTATCAAAAGTTTATTCGATGAAAATCGGTTTTGAAATGGCTGAGATATCCAAAAACAAGGTGAAACAAAGAGATACTAATAAAGTTGGGGCATGTCGCCTTTTATTATTAGCACTTTTTTTGATATCTCAGCCATTTGAAAACCAATTTTCATCAAATAAACGTTGAATCCTTCTTAAAATTACATGCTCTTTCATATTTCATAAGAGGCTTTTCATTATCTCACTTAGGAATGTTCAAAACATGAATCCCTACCTCAACCAGTACTGTACAGTCCCTTTAACGTTATAATTTCATTTGTTTACATTTTGTACAATCAAATATCATGTAAATAATATTATGTTTTCCGCCAAAACCAGCCATAATTTCCTCCTCACCTGAATGACGGTATTCCTATTTGTAGTGTTTTCTAGGATTTAAAGTGTGATAACCCTATGAACACACACACACACACACACACACACACACACACAGCTCCTACTCGTTCAAAAACGCGCTATTCGAATCAGTGATCACGCTGTATATCTCTCCTACAGATTTTCTTTTTAAATAAGACATTAAAAGTTTCTGAATTGTTTGTTAAACACTTTGGAATATTTATGTATCTCTCATCGGCGAATGTATCGCCAGCATTTTTTCAAGACATGTTCAAAAGAATCCATTTGGTTCATACATATCCCATCAGCAGAGTAAATTATAAACCTAATTCCACGAACAGTTTTTCTGTGAAAAGAATATACAATCGTGTCAACAAAACCCAAACAGTAAAACGATTGAAAAATACATCTTGAAGTTCATCTCTTTACACCTTAACACATAAATCAAAATGATTTTATTGAATGATTGCACTGTTGCACTGGAAAAAAAAACCTCAAATGATCAATGACAATAATTCAGGATCCATGCTATGCCATTTATTGTCTAAACTGTATACACTATATATGCAGTTATTGTGCAATTATATTAAGTTAACTCTATAAAATGCCCTTCTTTCTCCATTGTGGTTGTGCTTCAATACAGAAATTACCCAAGTTTTGTTTTGCTTTGTTAGTTTGTTAATTTGTATGAACAACTGTTTTAGTCAGTTTTAAATCACTTCCGATCTCCGTATTGATGGTAAGAGGTTATTTCCCTATAGGAAACCTGCAATTCCTGTATACAAGCTTTAGCTATTCGTTGCTTTCTTTCGTGTTTCTCATTCTCTTTGTTCTTTTGCATAATAATCAGCATAACGAATGTTAATTATATTAATGGCATTACCATTATATATGTAACCTTTTCCCGTTCATTTCTTTGAGAGATGTATAATAAGTGACCCTGCACCAAAGAAACCAATAAAAAGTAGCCAGACATGGATTTTTAGTTAAGGGCAGAATCTGAAAAAACATACTCTGAGCTTTAAAAGGATGTATAGCTCAATTCAAATGGACTCCCATAGCCTACTTAAATACTTGGAGACAGCACACACTCTGGAAAAGTGTGAACTGAGAAAAGAGGCTTTGAAGTACGGGGTCTATTCAAGCGCTGCGCTAGCTGTGCGATAAAAGGGACAAAATACAGGATGTCAACCACCGGAAGAACAATGAAGGGATTATTAGATTAAGCTGAAATTGAGCATGTTTTATTGACACATTCTGTCCATGAGTAATGCCAAATTTCAAAGCAGTAGCATTATCCTTTCAAAAATTATTACACTTGAAAATGAAGAGAGTACAAAGGATTTCAAGAAATGAAAAGGGGCTTCAAGACATACCTACCTAATCATTCTACCCCCCCCCCTAAAAAAAGGGGGGTTGTAAATAAACTGCTGAAAACACATTTTTCCCACTCGTGTTATGATCCCAAACTAAAGAATAATGAAGAACAAAGATAGTTCTTTCAGAAAATATGAAGAACTCAAGATTGACTTAGTTGACCCATTGCACCTGTTTTGAGTCCTCACGTAAAATCAAGGGGTGCGACTTTTTGTTTGTTTTGTGATGCACGGTCACATAATATTGTTTTATAACTATGTTTTATTTATTTTTTAGGAATATGAAAATGATTGTAGTCATTAAAACTTAACTGAAATGAATAAATTCTTATCCGGCATATTTGTCATCGACATATTATAGCTTTCTTCAAAAGGCATTGTTCCATAATTATGTATAATACCTCCAGCAAATGTAGTACAGACAATAGATATGAAACAGGGTTTTCTAAGTACAAAACAGAATTGCTAAGCATGCATTCCAATCACCACTGTCATCATCCCTTTTCTATGTTACTTATCTAACCTTCAGCCGTAATTGTTTTAGTTTTGGACAATCTTGTCTATACAAAACGAACAAAAATGATAATGCATCAAGAATGTAGTAATTGTATGGAAACTTCCACATTGCATTTTTAGATCTTGAGATTTTTTTTTTGAATTCCCCTTTTCAAGATCATATTTACTATGTCTGTTTGTGACATGAATATATGTAATAAATGTGATGAATAAATATATATATTTATAGACGTATATATATATATATATATATATGTGTGTGTGTGTGTGTGTGTGTATACGTTTGCTTAGTGAAATAATCCTGTAATAATCCAAAGTTTAAGTCACACAATATTAGAAAATGTATATTATCAATTCTCAGCATTTTAAGTGTCCATTTTCCATAAGATCAAGTGATATACTTATGTTTCATACTTAACCCTTTCTTTGCAAGCTCTAAGTAATATCCCTAGTTATGAGCACTTAAAAAAATCCTAGATAATAACCTCCAACAATACGTCTATGGCACTTGAAAATACATTGCCGAAATAATTCAACGTCATAAATCGTTTTATTACCATGAGAAACTAAACTTTTATAAAGAATTACAGGGCATATCTTGCTTTTTTCTCGGGAAAAAAAATCTGCATTATGTGATATTTGCCATGCTTTCAATTTGCCCTCATTTTGTTTACGTTTGTAAACAGTGAAAACAGATTCATTTATATTATCATTACATGAATATTTAAATCCACCACCCCATACTTTTCAAATACATATTTTCACGACGTTCAAGCAACCGTTTATGCATATTAATCTCTGAGAGCTGATAAACATTTTAAAATCTGTTGACTTCAAGTCATTTAAGAAACATGTTTGTTAAGATTCAAATAATATTATATTTCCTTTCTTTTGCCATTTTATATTCACAATAACCAAAAAAATATAATGAAATCATTATATTCGATCATGTAGAACGAGACTGTCGATAATGATTTCTCAATGAATTGTATAATTATTTATAATTTAAATCGACCACCCAATACTTTTCAAATACATATTTTCACGACGTTCAAGCAACCGTTTATGCACATTACTCTCTGAGAGCTGATAGATATTTCAAAATCTGTTGACTTCAAGTCATTGGGCCGAATGCATAAAACAAGCAATTGCTTCAAGCAAAAGCACAAGCTCGTCTAGCAAAAGGTCTAGCTCAAGCAATTGCTTAAATCCATATGTATAACCTTTTGCTTGTGCTTATACCTTTTACTTTTTTTTTTGCTTATACCTTTTACTTTTTTTTTCTTTTAACATCCGTTAGTGTGCTTTCTCCCCCCCCCCCCCACAATTATCATTTTATTTTCGCATATTGTATGTATATATTGTACATAGTTTTCAGGCTGAATTTTCCAGTCTTGTGTATCTGGTGTTTTTTTTTTTTGTATTTGTAAAGAGGAGTTTCTGCAATTTACAAGCTTTGCTTCTCAGCAGGACTCCTATCTTTTCCACCTCATGTACTATGTTAACTCTTTTTAGCTATCTGTCATGTTTGTGTAATCATTGATTTCTTGTCTTCACCCAATACTGAGATATTACAATTTCTGTACTTTGTTTTTTTCTTGGTGGAATTGAACAAATAAATTGAATTGAATTGAATTGAATTGAAATTGAACTTGTAGCAGAAGAGCTCTGAAATGACACTCATAAATGCACACACAGACGCACACACACATCTATACATACACACGCACTGGCTGATTCTCATCACTGCTTATAGTAGCCCGGATCTGCCAGATCGCACGTGGAGAGAGGTCTCCTTGCTCTCAACGAACTCAGACATCCTACCTGTTTTTCATCACATTTTGCGTGCTAACCGCTGGACATTCACGTTGTTGAAACAAAAAGTTTTTTACACCACTTAGGAGTAATTTCTTGTAGATTTATACCACTCCTGCACAAGTGTGGTCTTTCTTTTATGAATATGAATATGATACTTAAAAGGGAACGTCCCAGTTAAGCAAAAGTTCAAGCTCATTTTACAGAGCTTGGAAAATCATAAGCAATTGCTAACAAGAACAAGCAAAAGGTATGTATTACGCATACGTTTTTAAGCAAATGATTGGTCTCTAAGCAATTGCTTGCGGGCAGCAAAAGGTTATGCATATGGATTTAAGCAATTGCTTGAGCTAGACCTTTTGCTAGACGAGCTTGTGCTTTTGCTTTAAGCAATTGCTTACAGTTTAATGCATTCGGCCCATTAAAGAAACATGTTTGTTAAGATTCAAATAATACCATATTTTTTCCTTTCTTTTGCCATTTTAAATTCACAATAACATGAATAGATATAATGAAATCATTAAATTCAATCATGTAGAACGAGACAGTCGATAATGATTTTTCAATGAATTGTATAATAATTGTATAATTTAAATCAGCCATACCCAATACTTTTCAAATACATATTTTCACGACGTTCAAGCAACCTTTTATGCACATTACTCTCTGAGAGCTGATAAATATTTGAAAATCTGTTGACTTCAAGTCATTAAAGAAACATGTTTGTTAAGATTCAAATAATATCATATTTCCTTTCTTTTGCCATGTTACGTTCACAATAACATGAATAAATGTAATGAAATAATTATATTCAATCATGTAGAACGAGAGAGTCGATAATGATTTCTCAATTAATTGTATAATAATTGTATAATTTAAATCAGCCATACCCAATACTTTTCAAATACATATTTTCACGACGTTCAAGCAACCTTTTATGCACATTACTCTCTGAGAGCTGATAGATATTTCAAAATCTGTTGACTTCAAGTCATTGGGCCGAATGCATAAAACAAGCAATTGCTTCAAGCAAAAGCACAAGCTCGTCTAGCAAAAGGTCTAGCTCAAGCAATTGCTTAAATCCATATGTATAACCTTTTGCTTGTGCTTATACCTTTTACTTTTTTTTTTGCTTATACCTTTTACTTTTTTTTTCTTTTAACATCCGTTAGTGTGCTTTCTCCCCCCCCCCCCCCCCCCCCCACAATTATCATTTTATTTTCGCATATTGTATGTATATATTGTACATAGTTTTCAGGCTGAATTTTCCAGTCTTGTGTATCTGGTGTTTTTTTTTTTGTATTTGTAAAGAGGAGTTTCTGCAATTTACAAGCTTTGCTTCTCAGCAGGACTCCTATCTTTTCCACCTCATGTACTATGTTAACTCTTTTTAGCTATCTGTCATGTTTGTGTAATCATTGATTTCTTGTCTTCACCCAATACTGAGATATTACAATTTCTGTACTTTGTTTTTTTCTTGGTGGAATTGAACAAATAAATTGAATTGAATTGAATTGAATTGAAATTGAACTTGTAGCAGAAGAGCTCTGAAATGACACTCATAAATGCACACACAGACGCACACACACATCTATACATACACACGCACTGGCTGATTCTCATCACTGCTTATAGTAGCCCGGATCTGCCAGATCGCACGTGGAGAGAGGTCTCCTTGCTCTCAACGAACTCAGACATCCTACCTGTTTTTCATCACATTTTGCGTGCTAACCGCTGGACATTCACGTTGTTGAAACAAAAAGTTTTTTACACCACTTAGGAGTAATTTCTTGTAGATTTATACCACTCCTGCACAAGTGTGGTCTTTCTTTTATGAATATGAATATGATACTTAAAAGGGAACGTCCCAGTTAAGCAAAAGTTCAAGCTCATTTTACAGAGCTTGGAAAATCATAAGCAATTGCTAACAAGAACAAGCAAAAGGTATGTATTACGCATACGTTTTTAAGCAAATGATTGGTCTCTAAGCAATTGCTTGCGGGCAGCAAAAGGTTATGCATATGGATTTAAGCAATTGCTTGAGCTAGACCTTTTGCTAGACGAGCTTGTGCTTTTGCTTTAAGCAATTGCTTACAGTTTAATGCATTCGGCCCATTAAAGAAACATGTTTGTTAAGATTCAAATAATACCATATTTTTTCCTTTCTTTTGCCATTTTAAATTCACAATAACATGAATAGATATAATGAAATCATTAAATTCAATCATGTAGAACGAGACAGTCGATAATGATTTTTCAATGAATTGTATAATAATTGTATAATTTAAATCAGCCATACCCAATACTTTTCAAATACATATTTTCACGACGTTCAAGCAACCTTTTATGCACATTACTCTCTGAGAGCTGATAAATATTTGAAAATCTGTTGACTTCAAGTCATTAAAGAAACATGTTTGTTAAGATTCAAATAATATCATATTTCCTTTCTTTTGCCATGTTACGTTCACAATAACATGAATAAATGTAATGAAATAATTATATTCAATCATGTAGAACGAGAGAGTCGATAATGATTTCTCAATTAATTGTATAATAATTGTATAATTTAAATCAGCCATACCCAATACTTTTCAAATACATATTTTCACGACGTTCAAGCAACCTTTTATGCACATTACTCTCTGAGAGCTGATAGATATTTCAAAATCTGTTGACTTCAAGTCATTGGGCCGAATGCATAAAACAAGCAATTGCTTCAAGCAAAAGCACAAGCTCGTCTAGCAAAAGGTCTAGCTCAAGCAATTGCTTAAATCCATATGTATAACCTTTTGCTTGTGCTTATACCTTTTACTTTTTTTTTTGCTTATACCTTTTACTTTTTTTTTCTTTTAACATCCGTTAGTGTGCTTTCTCCCCCCCCCCCACAATTATCATTTTATTTTCGCATATTGTATGTATATATTGTACATAGTTTTCAGGCTGAATTTTCCAGTCTTGTGTATCTGGTGTTTTTTTTTTGTATTTGTAAAGAGGAGTTTCTGCAATTTACAAGCTTTGCTTCTCAGCAGGACTCCTATCTTTTCCACCTCATGTACTATGTTAACTCTTTTTAGCTATCTGTCATGTTTGTGTAATCATTGATTTCTTGTCTTCACCCAATACTGAGATATTACAATTTCTGTACTTTGTTTTTTTCTTGGTGGAATTGAACAAATAAATTGAATTGAATTGAATTGAATTGAAATTGAACTTGTAGCAGAAGAGCTCTGAAATGACACTCATAAATGCACACACAGACGCACACACACATCTATACATACACACGCACTGGCTGATTCTCATCACTGCTTATAGTAGCCCGGATCTGCCAGATCGCACGTGGAGAGAGGTCTCCTTGCTCTCAACGAACTCAGACATCCTACCTGTTTTTCATCACATTTTGCGTGCTAACCGCTGGACATTCACGTTGTTGAAACAAAAAGTTTTTTACACCACTTAGGAGTAATTTCTTGTAGATTTATACCACTCCTGCACAAGTGTGGTCTTTCTTTTATGAATATGAATATGATACTTAAAAGGGAACGTCCCAGTTAAGCAAAAGTTCAAGCTCATTTTACAGAGCTTGGAAAATCATAAGCAATTGCTAACAAGAACAAGCAAAAGGTATGTATTACGCATACGTTTTTAAGCAAATGATTGGTCTCTAAGCAATTGCTTGCGGGCAGCAAAAGGTTATGCATATGGATTTAAGCAATTGCTTGAGCTAGACCTTTTGCTAGACGAGCTTGTGCTTTTGCTTTAAGCAATTGCTTACAGTTTAATGCATTCGGCCCATTAAAGAAACATGTTTGTTAAGATTCAAATAATACCATATTTTTTCCTTTCTTTTGCCATTTTAAATTCACAATAACATGAATAGATATAATGAAATCATTAAATTCAATCATGTAGAACGAGACAGTCGATAATGATTTTTCAATGAATTGTATAATAATTGTATAATTTAAATCAGCCATACCCAATACTTTTCAAATACATATTTTCACGACGTTCAAGCAACCTTTTATGCACATTACTCTCTGAGAGCTGATAAATATTTGAAAATCTGTTGACTTCAAGTCATTAAAGAAACATGTTTGTTAAGATTCAAATAATATCATATTTCCTTTCTTTTGCCATGTTACGTTCACAATAACATGAATAAATGTAATGAAATAATTATATTCAATCATGTAGAACGAGAGAGTCGATAATGATTTCTCAATTAATTGTATAATTCGGCGATCAAGGACAATTCAGAACACACATGAATACATTTTTGTCTAATAGAATAGCTCACAAATCAAAATGATAAAATGATAATGAAGCGATTACATCCAGGGAGGTTTACGACTCTTCCATATCTCTTACCTCTATCAAAATATCAATAGCTATATCATTCATACCGCCCTCATTATTTTGACAAGCAAATGATATAGGCAGCAGCTGAGTTTTTGTATCGTACGACCTGTCTTTTGTCCAATAGATTTCTGTGTTAAATGAATTCCTGGCATTCAGAGTGTCGTGAATTTCTTCCCATTTTTGCATTCCGATATAAATTTACCATTCAATTCACGTTCATTTTATATCGTCTTTTCATTTATGATGTTTATGTATACAAAAAATAGACAGTGTACATATAAATAGCAGTATATATATATATATATATATATTAAGAAGTATGTTCATGACATGATTTTGAACATTTCACTGTCATAAACTACTTTATTCCTGCATAGGAATCCCCATAGCCCAGACAAATCAATGTTATACTCTAATTTGTCTTGATAAACGGTACACTCTCTTCATGCTTTATTCAATATTCCCTCCTTGTGATTACAGCTCGTGCGATTATATCTTACAAAGAAAGACCTAAAATAAATGTGTTTCTTTTTGGGTCGGATTAACACAATTCATTTCATTGCTATCATGAGAGCGTTCTATCAAAATCATGGATGGCTATGAGTTTGATCAAGTCAGCAAACATAGCACTTTGATAATGGATAAACATTTTGTACAGATCACTTGATCAAACCTGTCATGAAAACCACAGAAGTAATAATGACAGTTCAAGATTACATGTATACAATGATAATCATTTGAATTGAAATAGCGACCCCGATAAGTATTTGGATATAAATTTAGAAAAGAATAGAAATGAATTTGAGCAATTGAACTGGTTTTCAAAATTAGAACAGCGGAAATCCCATTTAAGGTATTGGAAAAATAAAAATACTTTTTGAATATCAATACTATTTGAAATCAACGAAAATAATGGTAAATCATCTGACGTTGTAAATAGTTATATACAATGAAGCGATAAATCAAACGTTATCAGAGTATTTACAGGAGAAATGTTCCAAAAAAGCAATCCTCTAACTCTGCAAAATTCTTACAAAATTAATCAATCAATGACTTTACTGACTACCTTATAGCCTATGTTCCAGCATTGATACATAGGCCCCTGTACATGCATGGTACTTTCTTAGGCAGATATTCCTGAAACTCAGTTGCAGCCTGATATGCTTCCACACGTATGTAATACGAGTATGGATGTATATTTCTTACAAGTAGGCTCTACATTTTACTGTGTTCTTCAAAAAAAAAGAACAAAAAGCACGAATGACTTAAGTTCCAGAGGATATTCCATCAGCGTTAAACCTTTGAGGTATACACATGCTATTATTTTCTTTGACTTCCTTGTTTTTGAAGCTGCCAAACAAAAAGGTCACTTAGAGTTCAGTGTCGTATGCAGTACTATTGAAATAAATAATAACACGTAATAATCATTATACACATCAGCTGCGGCTGAGCAGACTGAGGTTCCATATAGGGCAAGCCGCAAAGGAGCTTTATAGCCTATCCATTCGGACTTCACCGATGCATGTTAAAGCAGGCATTCATTATTATCAAGTCCCACGCTTATGTGAGCATGTACAAGTCCGATGCTTGAGAAACTATTGTTAGGTTTCAGGATTCTGCTTTGCCTATTTGAATACTATAAATGGTCCGGGGGTTGGAGAACGTACCCGGGCGCATATAAAAGAACAAAAGAGTTCCGCACAAACAACTTGCAGCGATCACACTTCCAAACCACTGCGAGAATTAGGTAGCAGCAGGCATTAGGCTTACCTGTAGTATTAAAAGGTGAAAGGACGGTAAGCGACAATGTGAGCCAATGTGAGGTCCACAGGCTGCGCCTATTTGGATTCGAGGGACTAGTTTCGAGGGGAATTCCTCACAACTTCACTAGGGATAATTACCGCTGTGGTGACGAGGTAACATGCGTGAATACTGAATATATAGCACGTACACACGGAAGGATATGGACAGGGTAGTGGTTTCAGATAATTTTGAGTGCTCCATGACCTTCTATTAATCGTCAAATGCTGAGAGTCGGTGTGCATCGCTGACGGAATTCAACCCTGTCCATTTGCTGAAAGTTTTGTCGGTTGTTCCAGGAAGTATTGCTGAATTTCTTTCATTCGGCTCTTTACCCACTTCGTATTCTGTTCCCCACTGATCACTCACGGCACGGAATTCAATGAAGTTTCTCTCTTTTTTTCATGGGAATTATCTTATATATAGTCTGCCTGTTACCACCAGTCCGATCATGCGCACATTCCCTCTCAGTCCCACACACACCAAGTATCTGCTCCAGAGGAAATGAGGTATTGGTATGATATGAACTGTTGTTGTTCACCTTGATTGTTGGGTTCGCGTCATTCTATACAGTTATTTCTGGGACTGGTGTGGCGGTTCCGCTTCCTGGCCGCTAAACTACCAAGAAGAGGAATATGACAGGTGTAACATTATGACATGGAGTCAGTATGACCACTTCCCTGTGGATATGTGTTGGATGAACGAAAAAACAATTACGGGCTGGCTCCGTGGGAGTGGGAATTTAAATGTTTGTGCATGTAATGCCTTGGTCTCGGAGTGCATGTAACTGCGGAACTTGCCAAACCAATGACATCAGGTATCAGGTAATGGCAGTGTATGACAGTTGTTAGAGTATTCCTCTTAAACCTCTGTGAGATTTGAGTGCCGATTGACGTAGAAAACCATAATAGGCCTGGCGTTGTAACAACACTGTCCAAATTTACCGGCACAGATAGAAGGGGCTAACAGCTGTTTTGCTATGGATCTGGCCTGCGGAATAAACCTTTTGCCCATGTTGATGGTGTTCTCACTGAAATGGATCCTCGCAACCGGACAAGTTCTTGGTAAGTGTGTGAATGTACTGTGCGTGCTTGTACACTATATGTTTCATAATTACAGTATAATAGATGCATATTTGTGTACACGCAAATACTTACATACATGAAGTGATGTAGGAGACCTACACGTTAATTCTGTGTAGGCCTATGCATGCATGTACAGTAATAGTCTGTACAAATGTAGTTATGTATTCACATGCATCTATAGGGTGAGAAACCACTCATGATCCAGAGAAGTATACATAATGCATTACAAAAATGTATTACATTCCTATGGGGTGGGGTGAGTGTGGGGTAACTGTTATTGTGTGAACTGGGCCTAGTTCTTACAGCTCTATTGTTTAATCTGCTGAAGCTTAATTGGCTTGTTTATAGGCTGATGCCTTGATATCCATAAGGTACAGATATTGCTTTATCGAGTTTATTGTAATATTTGTAACATAAATGTTGACCCCTGAGTATATAGGGCCTCTGTCAAAATACCTCCCTGTTGTACAATTATGTCGATGCACAGTGTACACTCGGATTGAATGCGCCTACGTACCTTTGTAAGACATGGCCACCATTCTATATCAAAAGTTTGTGTTTGTTTGTGTGTGTTGGTTTGTGTTTGCATAACTGTCGTTCACTCAGCGAAACCAGAAAGACATATTCTGTTTTATTTTATATTTCGTTTCGTCATAATCTAACTATTCATCGTTAGTGTTTCATAAAAAGTATATCAATATCTTAATTGCAAAATATCAGTGTTTCGGTTTCAGAATTGCAGAAGCCTCTCAAGAGCCAAGCTTATTATTTGATATTCAATAATTTTAAATGGGCAAGCACATACAGTAGTCTGGGGAGATCGTTAAGGGCCCCATCAGCTTCTCACTCAATTAGGCGAAACTGAGTAACTTTCTCTCTCTTTTTTAAGTGTTCCTTAAAGGAGAACTCCGGACTAGTTACAAGTTAGAAATAGTAAAATAACATAATTACAACAGTGAAAAGTATGACCACAATCAGATAATTAAGTACATGAAGTTAAAACATTTTGAGATTTTGCTGAATTTGGCACAACAATTCTCGAAGTTTATATTAATACGAACATTAATGAGCTGATAACTTTATTACCTCACAATTTTCCGTTTATCGTCAAAGTGACGACATTTTTTCCCCCTGATATAAAAGTGTTTTACATGCAACGTTATGTTATACCTGGCTGAATGACTTCAAAATTATGAATAGCCAGACGTATTAGGATTTGAGACTGGGGCATGATTGCGCTTGAACAAAAACTTGAATATTCAAGAAATTTTACACTTATTTTTGTCAGATTAACCTTTCCCTGGTGTTGAATTCCCCTTTAAAGTAGTCAATGTAGTAGCCGTGATATAATCGAGAGTTTTTCAGGCATTGTTTGGACAGGGTGGTTGGGTTAGCGAAAGGCCATTATCTCTTCCGATGGGTTAATCTGTTATCACCTGAACGGATGCGGTGTGAGCTATATCATCGAGCTGTTCAAGGTTCTAGCTGGCAATACCCATTACAGCAATTTCAATTTGCCATCAAGCCTGTATGAAATACAGATATAATTATGAGTAGAGCCTTTGGTGACGGAGAAGAAAGAGATAAAGCTTAAATCTTCCAACCCAAGGTCTTTTTGCTGCAATTATAGGTTCATAGCAAAGACAATAGATTTAGGTTATTCTTTTTTTCTTTGGATAAGTTTAATCAGGAAGGTGCCTCCCAGGTTTAATAAGAGTTTGCCTTTGAAGTCCCTTCCATTCTATAATCATCACGTGAATTTTGCGAAGATCAAAGGTTGGTACTAATGCGCGGAAAGCGTTTCCTTCATAAACAGGCTGTCCAGTATTGAAGTAATAGTTAAATAAAATCCATGTGGAATATAGGAACAGAATAAGTGAAAGTCATAAGATGCATAACACAACTCTAACAATTATCATTGTTATCACTTTATCTTTGCGCCAATGATATATCATCACGCACTGTACAAAACTTTGCTATTATGTACACGTTAAATACACAATAACATTCAATACATCATACATTACGAAACTTTGCTTATATTATGTACACGGATAAATACAATGACATTCAATACATCATATATTTGTACATACATTGTACAAGAGCAACAAATATCATAGTTATGGAAATATATTTGTGCAATATTTACATAACTGTGGTTTTGTTATTGTTGTTGTACGCTACTTACAAATGTGTTACATTGTATGTATTGAATGTCATTGTGCATATATTGCATGTCGTGTTGTACACTGAGTGATTACCGTACTGTTTGTAGCACTTCTCTGTACAAAATGTCCGAAAACGATTTTTAAGTGTATGTATGTTTTTCCATGACAACAAAGTACTTTGAACTTTGAGTTATCTTAAAAACAAACCATACATTAAAGGAGCATGTGTACACCAATACATATAACATGACTGCATGCTATGAATGTACACGTATGTGTGTTTGTGTGTCGGTGAAAGCATCTTGAATTAAGAAGCAGATAGTGAATACGACATTGAATTGCAGCACCTTCTTAGACCTCAATCACACCAACTTCGACGATTACAGCGTGCAACCACATAATGTCTACAATAATTTTGTGATTTACCCTTCTTTTCCTTCAGATGTGAGATTAGTAGATGGGGCTTCCCCGAATGAGGGTCGCGTGGAGGTCAATATTAAAGGCGATGGCTGGAACACCGTCTGCGGGACTTCGTGGGACATGAATGACGTCATAGTCCTCTGCAGCGAGCTTGGATTTACCGGGGCGCAGTTGCAGACGGCGCGGTCGGCGTTTGGGTCGGGGACTTTCCCCATCGCAGCTGACTCCTTCTTCTGCAAAGGAAGTAAGTCTTGTTGGCGCCAAAATTTTTCCCCGTCATGTTCGTAAAAAATAAAACAAAACAAAAAGCATATCCATTGTTATCATTCCAGATAGTGGGGAAAAGTTCTTCTGCCACTTCGGGTACTGTGCTTTGATTAGGCATGCTGTTAATATTCCGAATGGAACTTTCTCACTTTTTTTTTTAATTGTTACAATTTATCGTGATCATGGTCAGTTTCGTAATTGTTAGTGTAGTGATACGTGGTGTCATTCTAATTAGTGTCATGGCTACTAGTATATTGTCATCATTACTATCATCATCATCATCATCATCATCGATAAGATTACCATGATTTCTGGCGAAGCTACAACATCTCCACCGAAACAATTCTCCTTCTCTCAATGCATCTCGTTCTCCATATCACTGCTGTGTTGTCTGAGTTTTCAGATGTCTTCCTTCCTCTTGTCTCTTGCTTCTTCGTCGTCCTGTGGATCCTGTTGATCATCATTCGCAGTTTAAGTATCAAATTTTGTTTTGTTAATTGAATGTCTGTATTAGCTGTTTCTTGTTCATTGATGTAATGTTCTGTTCGGTGCTGGCGGATTATCCCTGCTGGAAAGAGCACAGTGTCCCACAATGTGAGAACCAGAGTGTGAACACAGTGTAATCACGTTGTGAGATCTATTCACACTGTTAAATTCGGGCGTGTTAACAGTGTGAACACAATGTGAGTAATCAGTTCACAGTGTGAAACATAACATTACTATGTGAACACTCTTTGAAAACCACACCACAGTGTGAAATTATCTTCACACTGTTGAATTCGAGCGTTTTCACATAGTCGACTATACGAACACACTATGAACACACTGTGGGACACTATGTTCTTTCCAGTAGGGATGTAAAGTAGAAAGAAAACAAAGGGTTTGTAATGATTGTCGTAAAAGACATTTGTGTCAGTAATTAACACCAGTTTACTTGGGTATCGTATGATTGTTTAGAAGAGCCAACGCTAAATGACTGCACCAGGCGAACAACCACATGTGGAGGAGTTGATAACACCGCAGGGGCTGTCTGCCAGAGTAAGCCTCATTTAATTCTTTATAGATGACATTGGGGAAATCCAGTCCAAATATAAGTTGGTCTGTTGCAACAGACTGACAAATTGCCCTGCGACGGAAGAATTTCATGAATTTTAATAAGTTGGTCTGATAAGAAAGAGTAAAATATTATGAGTTCAGCGGTATAAGTTTGATCGAAATCTGATGAAAAATAAGGAAGTTATGACATTTTGAAGTTTCGCTATTTTTTCAGGAAACAGTTCTTGAACGGTCAGGCCCGTAGCCAGGGGGGTGCGTCGGGTGCGTACGCACCCCCCCCCCCCCAAATTCTGAAAGGTCCACTTTTTCATAATAACGGTTTTTAGCAAGTCTCAAGATAACAATCCAAATAAATATAAAGACACATTATATGCTACGTAAATGTGGAAGAGTACGTTTAACAATGTTAAAAATAATTGTACGAAACCCTTTTGTTGTATGAACCATCGGATCGTCCCCATGCACACAAACACAAATGTTATGTATCAATTTGTGCGAGCTATTACATATTGAAAACTTTCGGTCATCTGCGAAGCCGCGCTTCCGCGCGAACGCTACAACACGTAAAACGGGTCAAAAATCGACGCATTTTTCCACAAAATCTGCCATAACTTTTAAACTGTTTAAGAAGCAAACTTGGGGCGCCCGGATTCTGAAAGTGGATACTTTAGGGATTATTTATGTGTATATATCTTCATTGTAACATTTGTAGCAGTGACGAAAATTAGATCAGAAAAGTACCTTATGAGTAGAATTGTCTATGGCGAACAGTCCAAATTTGACGAATTTGAGCATATTTTGCCGTCTTGCAATTCTTCCAGACGGGATATCTCGAGAACGGAAGATCGCACAAACTTGGGGCGCACGGTTTCAGAAAGTAGAGGTTCTGCCCATTTTTGTGACATAAGAATCTTGTCCATTGGTTGAGCAGTCCTGACGCAAATTTGCAGTAAAGCTAGACTACCCATTCACAATTGCTGTCATAGGGGACGTGTACAATCCATACAGAACTATCACGTGACGAGACTACCAACGAAAATTTGAGCCGTTGACCTTCACTGTCTGCCGTTGTCAGCAGTGTGACAGTTCCATTGGTTCTCATTTTAAAGTGAGCCAAAACCTAAGAACATTCTCACTTATAATTTCCAAAGAGTATTATGCAGGCACGCAAACTCATTTTAGTTGTATTTCATTTAAATGTAATGGGTAAGAGGGTATGAGAGAGAATGGAAAGTGCTGAGCTATGAAGTAAAATGGTAAAGTAAAAAGTTTGTCAGATAGTATTACAAAAGCCTGAATATTGCAAGAGCTCCGGAGTAAAAACAGTCAGTGAAAAACCCTATGTATGATAGCATTGTGAGAGCGTTAGACTGCATTGTGACGCATCGTTATTTAATTTACATTCTTTATTGATATATTTTCATAAATATCTCAGGAAATGAGTCGGATTGGATTACAATTCTCACTTACAGCTTTGTAGAAGTCTGAGTCAACAGTATCACACAGTACTTCAAGACGTATTATAGTACAAACGATTTCTTGAGCCTGCACCGTTTCAGGCTCTGTTCTGGATACGGCGGTAGAAACTCATTCTTTTTTGTTGTTTATTTTATCATTATTTACTAATCTCTTTTCTAACTTACAGGTAGCGGATTTCTTTGCAGGCCAAATTCGGAAATGTAGTGTTGATTATTACTTATACATTTTCTCATAATGTGACAGTTCTATTGGTTCTCATTTTAAAGTGAGCCAAAACCTAAGAACATTTTCACTTATAATTTCCAAAGAGTATTATGCAGGCACGCAAACTCATTTTAGTTGTATTTCATTTAAATGTAGTGGGTAAGAGGGTATGAGAGAGAATGGAAAGTGCTGAGCTATGAAGTAAAATGGTAAAGTAAAAAGTTTGTCAGATAGTATTACAAAAGAAACTCATTCTTTTTTGTTTGTTTATTTTATCATTATTTACTTATCTCTCTTCTAACTTAAAGGTAGTGGATCTCTTTGCAGCCCAAATTCGAAAATGCCTAGAGACAGCTAGTAACCAAATATGCTACTATAATTTAATAAATAAGAAATAAACATTCCAGTATGTATCTTAGTGTGCACAGTAAGACAGATCAAATCAAATAGGAAAACATCTGAGCACTAAGCCTGAGGTCTGAATTTGCACTCAACTTCTTCCAATGGCTAACGGATGTTTGATTTTTGAATTTCACTGACCTCCAAATTTCACAAAGAAAACCTTCTTAGCATGATGGTTAATATGACATTTGACTGATATTGGAGATGTTTGCGAATCGGATCTACTACCTTTAATATTATTAAATCTAAAATGATTATTTGAAAGTTTGGAAATGCTGGAAATATCCTACCACAAGGAGGCAAAATATAAATGGTTCACATTTACAATTCATTTTGTTTTAAAAATTTTCTTAGTTATTTTCGTTTTTGACAAACTCGCATACCAACGGCTGATATACTGTATAGTAAAGTGAATGTTTCATCTTCCAAACAGCATCCAATGGGATGGAAAACTCCAACTGAAAGGTGGACACCGTGACCATACTCGCTAAAGAAAACGCGTAATAGGGGTCGTTTTTTCTTACGGATTAGATGGAAAGTGTGATGTACGAGCGTATATAATCAAAGGGTATCAAAAAGGCCGAAATTTGGGAAAATGGTATATTGTTCAATCATGATGAAATACTTCTTTAGGGTGCAGGAAACATTTAAGGAAAACTTGTTTTTAAGGCCCGAAAAAAATCATATGATCATCACTCGTTTAGGGGCCATTTTGAAAGTCCATGTATGAGCACGGTGTCCACCTTTTAATTGTCGCTACCCCTCCCGGGACAGTATCAAAGGACCGTTTTGTTAATTAACGCAATCCCCCCTTCCTTTAAAAATCCTGGCTTCAGGCCTGCTAACGCGGGTATACAATAGAAAAAATAAAAGTTAAAACAACACCAGGAAAATCACTATTCTCAATTTTGCGGCGCGCTACGCGCGCAGAGTCTCGAACACAATTAAACTTTGCAACTTCCTGGCAAAATGAGTTTTTACTATTTCCTAGATGAAATACCGTAACGCGATTGCATGCAACAGACAAAAATACAAATTTCCTCGAGACTTTAAAACGTCATTAAAACAGTCAAAATTCACAATTTGCGGCGCGCTTCGCGTGCAAATTCTTATACAACTTTTGTAGTTCGGTCGTCCAAAGAATATATATATATATATATATATATATATATATATATATATAATTGTGTGTGTGTGTGTGTGTGTGTGTGTGTGTCATCATTGGTATTGGTACCGAAGGTCCGTTTTTTTAGTGACCGCACCCCCCCCCCCTTGAAAAATCCTGGCTACGGGCCTGACGGTCAATATGAATATATGGCAAAGTGAGCATGTCATTCCCTCACAACTTACCATAATAGTTTGTACATAAGATTTTGAAATTCAAAGCTTTTCATTCAAACGCAATTATACCCGAGGTTCAAACCCTGATACCTCTAAGTGATCACTTTTCCAAAGTTATTCAACCAGGAATAATATAATGTTTCAGACTTCAATGACAGAAACATCGAATTTTCGTCATTTTTTTTGTTGTTGTACACAATCAATCGAAAATTGTGAGGATATGACATAGTTATCTCGTTCATTTGCATATCAATATCCGCTGTACAAGAACTGTTTTGCAGAAATTAGCAAAACTTCATAAGAACATAACTTCCTTATTTTTCATCAGTTTTCAATCAAACTTTTGCTATTCAACTCGCAAAATTTTACTCTTTTTATAAGAAAATTCATATTTGGACTGGATTTTCCGTTTAATTCTTTACAGATGTCATTGACTTATGAATTCTTTCAGTAATCCTTGAAGGACCATGTCATCATTATGCATACTTATACTTCTGCGTCCTTTAATTCCCTATTATGGCTGTAACCTTCCTCTAAAGTGTAGATTGCCTGTGGCTTTGAAACTATTACGAAGAATTTGGTCGCATTTAAACTAAAACATTTTGTAGAAAGTTCATCACCCGATAGAGCAAATAGAGTTTCCAGTGACGTCTCATATGCTACCTAACATAGAATATTCTTGGATTTATGATGATAAAATGTCCAATATTTTTAATTACTTTATGATGTTTAAATTGGCCCAGCTGCCTGATACGCTGCTATCAATTATGTCTTAAAAACGAGAGATTTTTGACGCCACTTTTGCTGTCATGACTGTATATGACTCGTCAGTAATACATTCTCCTGTTTGGATTTCCCCGGTGAAAAAATATCGATAAGTCATCTAGTTTAATGTCGATCTTGAAGGACACACAGACACGATTTTGCAACAGTCATTTTGTGATCAACAGGATATTAACACTCTGCTGACCAGATAATGATCAGATCGTGTGGTATGGGGTGGGGTCTATATAATATGACTGCTTCCTTCACGGTTTACGTTTCAACTTGCTACTTTTTTTTGACAGTTGTTAGTTTCACGGTTTCAGAAAACCAGTATCCTGGAAATAAGATAACATTCTAGTCCAGTACATTTTGACACTTTGTACTTGGTGTAGACTTTTGATTACATGATTGTGGTTGTGTCAGAAATATATAGTTTCCTTTAGTCATCAAGCTCTAGGATGTTGAAAATTTTCCATCGATTTCAATTGCAGCTCCTTCCTACCTTGGCTGTTATGGAGATGACCGAAACAATCGTCCTTTCTCTGGAGAGAGCTACACTGACGATAACAATATGACCATCAGTGGATGTATATCCTTCTGCTCCAAACACCAATACTTATACGCGGGACTGGAGTTCGGGTCGGAGTGCTACTGCGGCTCCGCAAACGCCAATTACTCGGTTTTTGGGCGGTACTCGGATGCCGACTGCAGACACGAGTGCTCCGGGGACAGCTTGAAGACTTGTGGCGGCATATCTAAAATGGCGGTTCATTTAAGTGCGTGTCAAACGTGTCATAGGCTGCGTTTATCAACTTTCGACTGTTTAAACGGCTGTCGATAGCCCTTTCGATAGCCCTTTCGAAAGCCCTTTCGAAAGCCCTTTCGAGAGCCCTTTCGAGAGCCCTTTCGAAAGCCCTGACTGCCTGTACTATTAATGTGCCGCTTGTTTTCTAAGAAGGGACGGCGAAAAGCAATTACCATCATAAAGACATATCTCCCTTTGAGAGTGACGAGTCATGATGCAATGCCACATGAATCAATTGTTTTCCTATCTGTGAGGCAGCTCCAGTTTTAATAGCACATACTTCAAATATTTCTGAGTGGCGGTATGAGACTTTGGCTGCGTTTACCAACTTTCCCCTGTTTAAACGGCTTTCGATAGCCCTTTCCAAAACCCTTTAGAAACGGCTTTCAAAATAGTTGCGTTTATCAACTCTCTTCGCAAACACGATTTTTTAACTGGCCTGTCACTGCACAGCTGCATTGCGCAATTCGACCCGAGGAGAAGAGGTCATAAGGCGTGCCTGAAGTACAAGACTACAAAGCCGTTTCAAAACAGCTTTGCGTTTATCAACTTCCAAAAGGCTTTTACAAACAGGTTTCTGAAAACCTGTTTAGGAAACCTGTTTGGATAGCCACAAATTTGGGGCTTTCGAAAAGGCTTTCCTAAAGGGCTTTCAAAACAGCTTTGCGTTTATCAACTCGTAAAAATTCCTTGAAAGCTGTTTGGATAACCTGTTTCTGCCGAGAAAGGAGAGTTGGTAAACGCACCCTTTCGTAAAGGCTTTCTGAAGGGGCATTCAAAACAGCTTTGCATTTATCAACTCGTAAAAATTCCTTGAAAGCTGTTTGGATAACCTGTTTCTACCGAGAAAAGGAGTTGATAAACGCACCCATACAGTGTAGGCTCTATGATTTGCACTAAAATGCAAATTCGCGCAATGTTCAACTTTTAATAGCAGTAGTGAACGGGATACATTCAGACCAACAGAGTTGTAGACGTTTAATCAAAACCAGTTATGAAATGAGATTCCAAAAATTTAAAGCATACATTTCTTTAACTCATCGACATTATTACTTTTTGGTGTTATTTTTATTATTCCATGCAATGGTACCAGTGATGTGATCACGTTTACGCGTCATTCATGGATGCATTCATATGATTTTTTGCTATTCCGAAGCAAAATGTGTTATTTCCATGCCCATTAATTTTTATCTACACTACGTACTTAAGAAGAAGACAAATCAAAGCAAAATGAGAGAAAATAAATAAGGAATTTACTTGGCTTCTGAGGACCCTGAGAGACAAAGTTAACCTCCATAGATATGTTGGTTGAGTGAATGCAGCAATGTTAGTGGAACACATAAGTAACAGTTTGAGGAGAATCGGACAGTCCGTTCAAAAGTTTTATGAATTTTTGAAGTTTCTACTCAGTCACTGCTGGTTGAGAAGACTACTATTGCTTGTGATGTCACACGTGTATACAACGATATGAAGAAAGTATAAAGAAAATTCAACATATTTTCACTTTTCTCGCACAACAAAAGAACACTCGACTTCTGTCTTTCAGAAGACATGGGGAATGATATTACCCTTAACATACGTCAGTACCAAGTCGAGGAAATGCGCACTTTATTCAAAAGGTAAAGTTTTTTGAAATTCTCGTTTTATTTTCCATATATCGTTGTACGCATGTGACATCATGCACTGCAGTAGCCTTCTCATTCAGCAGTGATTGCACAGACACTTAAAAAATTCATAACTTTTGAAAGGATTGTCGGATTTTCCTTAGACTTTCACTGATGTGTTTTACTAATATTGTTGCATTCACTCAATCCACTTGTATATGAAGGTGGACTTGTCCTTTAAGTAAAGCTTGGGCTTTTGTTTGAGGGACAGATAAAGAGAGGAAACGTTTGCAGGAAGATAGGTCGGGTAGGGTTAGCATTCAATTGTATCATAAATTGGTTCAAGAATGAAGTAAAAAAAACCCGCTGAAATTGATCGTTATCAAACAATCTTTATTCTTTCGCTTACATGCACAGGGTGAAATAAAATTAAGCAACAAAAAAGAAAAAGATAATCCTATCACAAAATAACGATTGCTATGAGCGCGCAGCACGAACCCAAACTATATTTCTATGTATGATTCACACATTTGTGTGCATTGGTCATATATTGCAAGATAAAGTTGTCGACGAAATCCTAGTTCATAGATGTATTTTATAAAACAGATAATGCACATGTTATCGGTATATCAATGAAGTCATTACAAAGCTTTCTAAACTTGGACTGATTAACTTTAATAGTTGAGCCCGTTACGGAAGCGACGTTACGCCCTTCGCGAAGCCCGGGTAACATCGGTGGACTGCCAACATCGTCACCGCCACCATCTCCGACGCAGTCATACCCCTCTTCGACGTCATCACTTGCCATGGAGACGAAGGCGGTCCCAAAACCACGCACAGGTAATCATTACATTTTATGATGATATCTTGTTATACTGCCCTCTCTCATCCATCCCCTCTCCACTCTGAAATTGCTGTATATAGTTAACAGAACGTGAGAAATTGCTTATGCACATGCAGATTTTCTTTTGTTGTTTATGCATAATAAATTTTCATATTTTCATTTATCTCTCTGTGTGTTTTAAGTACCGATTGGTACACATACACACACACACACACATACACACACACACACACACACACACACACACACACACACACACACACACACAAAATAGCATTATGCACACAGCCCAAAGTGTCTGGCACGGAAAAGGCTTGATAAAAATGATCGGTTTGTGTTAAATCTTAAAAGTGGGAAGTTGCGACAAGATAGACGTTTATGAAACCATCGTCCAAAGAGTCTTAAATCCCTCCCCAATACTTCCAATGCATGTAATATAACAGGAAACTAAAACAACAACAAAACGAGCAACCACATCCAATATCTATCCATAGTGAGAGGCCTCCCATTAAAATATGGCATTACGTGATTTGAACAATTGTTTCGGGCGTTTTCTAGAGTAGAGCGTGTTGTTGCCTATAATCTCAATTACATGTGATCTGGTGGTAGTTATTCTTAGCGTAATTATTCTTCGCAATATTAGCAGGCGAATATGCTAATAGGCACACGAAACTCTAATGCAATGAGGGCTCACTGTTTTCAGTTTCATCTTGCTGAAAGACAGTGCTGTGGACACTAAGAGAATCGCAACGTTTGCAAGTTTATATGAATAGAGATATGCATAGTTTTGTGTCTCTTATGGATGCCAATCAAAGTGATTTTAAAAAATTCTTTGATGTCAATGTATTTACATAATCATTATGTCCATACTTGAGTATTTTCATATTTTCATTGACAAGGTGACGAAATACCAAACTTGCTCAATAACGTAGAGTGTACGATATGAAGCACTGAAGTACAGTACGTCTACAGTAGATAGCAAGGGACACTTTTGCAATATATGCCCCGTTACCTTTTATTCACAGATTATACGATGAGAATCGTAGCGTTCATTCTCGCTGGCCTGCTGGGTCTTGCTGTCGTCGTGATATTGGGTTGCTTTGTGTGGAATTGCAAACTCAGGTGAGTTAAATACTAGTACTTTAAAGAAAAGTGATTCAACGTTCAACCTGACATGATGAATCAGGAAGTCACTCAACTGCTTAGGAACACACACATACGCACACGCACATACACTCACGCTCACATACTCACAATATACGCCATCACTAACTCATGTCCTATATGGAAGGACGGTTGAAACTTCAGGATTACAATTTATACCAAAGCCACAACAAAGGTCAGGGCTGATTAGGTGAAACACTCATTTTGACGAGGAAGTTTGTACGTCAGGAACAGCTGTATCCGTTGGGAATCCTTTATCAAACAGATTGTGGGTTAGGTCAATAACGTCCTAGCTCTTTCTCTGTGTGAATTTATCGTGCCTTTCAGCTTGTGTTTATAACATGACGTTTGAGCGTTATTCACGATGAGTCGACTGAAAGTCATTCTAAACATTTCGGTACAGTAAAGAAAACTTGACAATAATAATAGTTTGAGGGCTCGTTTCCTATAGCATGAAAGCAGTGAACCAGCAGAATTATAAGTTCCTCAATAGAAGGTAAAGGTAGTTTAGTGAGTTTGCTGTACCATCGAGTTGCGTTTAGTCCCGCCTGTTCATTTGCTCGGTTGAGTATTGGATTGTTTGTTAATTATTGCCTTTTTTTAATCACCCCTAAAGAATGATGCGCCAGTAACTCGTGGTTCAAACCAAGGAGGTGAAAAAAACCTCCCTTTTTAAACTACAAAGACGCATACATCTTATACTCTCATGTATGATTATGCAATACTCTAAATAAAGGTCGCGTCTCAAGAAGTCGTACACCGTCCAACATGTCGAGTACACTCCAGTCTCTGAGATGGTGGCAGTGAACAACACACGGCCATACATGACTCTCAGCGAACGACGAACGGACGGACAAGGATACCAGTGCCTGAGCGTGCAGAAAAAGACATCGCCGAAGAAGTCGCCGCCTGGAGCGGCAGCGCCATCGTCGCCTGATCTAGACGAGGGCGTCTACCAGGAGCCCGCTATCTACATGGACCCGGATGGCTTCTGCAACGTTTCGTTTCCCAAGAAGACCGAGGATTCGTATCCGGATGATTTACTCGGAGGGAGTAATGAGTATGAGACGTTGGGGGCGTCATGAGACTTAATCTGATGATAGAATGAATGAAGCATCTTATTCAGTACCCTATGACACGGAGGACCGCAGCCTTTCAAGTTGAAGATGGATAGACAAAACAATGCAAAGATAGAAACAGAACAAACCCGACTAGGGGAAAAATCGATTGGTTGAATTTCTCGACTTTGATATTGTTATACAGAGTACATCAAATGAATTATGTTTTCTTGTTTGTTCCTTTTCGTGTTCTATATTTCATACAAAGCACAGTAAATTGCACAAGGTTGGCGACCTGACGTCATCTGCAAAGTTTCTCTTACTAATACGCTCAAAGTTCAATTTGTTACAACGCAGCTGGCTGCTAACGCCAACGTGTATGGGAAAACATTGTTCGCCAAAGCTTACAGCCTTACGCACACTTTTAAGTCGTGAGAATAAATTCAGACATGAGAATCTCTGTGTTATGGCGCATACTTAAGTATGAGGTCGTTCGCCCACCTGAGGCTTTGAGAACGTTGAAGAGGTACTATATCGATATTGACTACTAGTACCTTGAACAAAAAACGATGCACCTACGTGTATGATGTCAATAATTTGTAGTACTGTTGCCAGTTAAAATTCATAGGAATATGTAACGAAGAAGCCGTAACAAGCAATTCACGAGTGTCAAAAAACTCTATACACTGTAGTTTTAAAAACGATGTGGGACCTAGGTTCATTTGCTATACGTGTGGACATCTCACCAACGTTGTAGTCTTAGAACGTCATCTCTTACATTTTATAAACGAATGGCATATGTACTAATTTTACAATTTTATACTCTGGAATCGATTGTAATTTATTATTGGTGCTTTAGAAACCGAGTTTGCAGATGCTGAATTCATTAAAAGTTTTGTGACTGTTCGTTTCAGGGTAAATGAGGGCGATGTCCAATTTATATTGATACATCCAGTCGTTGTAACCATGATAACACTGTCTTGATGTTCACGAGGAGTTGATGTTAGGAGTAGCTGTAATAGAGGTGCTTACTCTTTATGAATTATGTTTAAAAACCTGTCACATAGGGCCTTCTAACTCATTGCGTCCAGTTGGATCTGTCTTACAAATGTACATGTTACTATAGCCTTTACAAAGAAGGTAGCCGCTCTAGACGCGTGCAGTTAGGGAGGATCGTGCAATCTTCAAAAGTAATGCATTTTTGCACTATTTGACGCTTGTACGCTCACAGATCAAGTAGAACACCCCACCCTGAGACGTTGATTAGCTCAGGCAGAACACTCTGAGACGTTGATTTTAATATTTTTGACTAGTGTATACAATGATAACTCCATATATTGTACGAGACGTGGGAATTGCATCTCTAGCGGTTCCTCTTGGTCAATTCGGTTCGATTGTGTCCTCAATCACGTTTCAGTGCTTATGGGTCGCAGTGCAATGCTGTGACCCCCCCCCCCCCCCCCCTTTTTTTTTTTTTTTTTTTTTTTTTTTTTTTTAACTGTACTTCAGTTTGAGTGGGGACTTCATTTTGGCGTCTCAGAACTCTTGAGAAGAATGTGGTGTGAAATTACATTTGAATGTGCATCATATTGTATTCTTTATACCTTCAGTTCATTAAACGGGCTAGGTTAATATCTAAGGTCAATGCAACCACTTTATTTACATTTTGCAAAGATTAAGTTACTCTGTATGACCCGAAGCTTCATCTCTGATATTGTATTGCGAATTTGTGAGTGAAAAATTGAAAATTTCGAGATATGAAATTAAAACAGTGCGCGTAAACGTTCTGTCGATGCTGTAGTGCCACTACATTAAAAGATTACTGAATTATCTTGTTGGATGTGTTTCTGCTATACTTATAAATTCAACACAAATGTCACAAAAATCATACACCAAGAAAATGTTGCTTAATAGCTGTGTTGGACTTTATTATGAATGTTCATTCACAATCCATGCATCCATCCGTAGTGATTTGTTATACAAACGTAGCTTCATGCATGAATATACGCGTAAGCTCTAACTTTGCTTATATGTTGTATTATTCACAAATGATCATTTACAAGTTTTGGTTTACATATGGAAAGATGTGGTGTCGATAGCCATGTGAAGGAAAAGGTGCGAATGTAACAAATTTCAGAAAATTCGGACTTAGCAAAGATAAACGTGTGAAACAAAGCGAAAAGAAGTGAGAGGCCGTAAAACCATGTACGTGCCATCTGCGTGTCTTCAACAGACTTCAATTCGTACTTTGCTTAAAGGACAAGTCCACCTTCATATCCATGTGGTTTGAGTGAATGCAGCAATATTAGTAGAACACATCAGTGAAAGTTTGGGGAAAATCTGACAATCAGTTCAAAAGTTATGAATTTTTGTGCAGTCACTGCTGGATGAGAAAACTACTACAGCGTATGATGTCACATGCGTACAACGATATAAGGAAAATAAAAAGAGAATTTCACAAAACTTTACTTTTTGAATAAAGTGCACATTTCTTCGACTTGTTACTGACGTATATTAAGGGTGATATTATTCCCCCTGTCTTCTGAAAGAGAGAATTCTAGTATTCTTTTGTTATGAGAGAAAAGTGAAAAGAAATATGTTGAATTTTCTTTATTCTTTCTTTATATCGTTGTACACATGTGACATCACAAGCTATAGTAGTCTTCTCACCCAGCTGTGACTGAGCAGGAACTTCAAAAATTCATAACATTTGAAAGGAATGTCCAATTTTTCTGAAACTCTCACTGATGTGTTCTACTAATATTGCTGCATTCTCTCAACCCACATGTCTATGAAGGCGAACTTGTCCTTTAAGATCACTGAAGATCGGTGCGCCCACTACGTCGTTGGAGGCGCCAAAATAAGCCTGGGGCCCGTTGCATAAAACTTACCATTGAATTTCAATGGTAACTACCGTCAAAATTAGGCGTCACAGCCAATCACCATCAAGGATTATAAAATTTACCGCTAATTTGAAGTCTTACCGCTAGAAAGGAGCGGTAATCCAGCGGTAAGGGTTTTATGCATCAGGGCCCAGTTCACAGTTCCGCTCTGCGCATGAGCAGACTACGCATGAGCAGAAAAAGGTCAAAATTTGTGCAATTATCATGTTGGTTTTAAATTCACTGAGGTCAGTATCCGGGATGTAATGAATATTTTATGTAATCTTTGTAAATGTAGCTTGCCATCACATCTACCTGACACCAAGCCTGGCATTTGGCAATATCAGTACAAAATTGTCGTTGATTCTTTCAATACAAAACGAAGAAATAATGAACGACTGCCGAAGTGTCTATTGACTGATCATTCTGGTCACCCTGGGGCCCGTTGCATAAAACTTACCGTTAAATTCCAATGGTAACTACCGTCAAAATTAGGCATCACAGCCAATCAGCATCAAGGATTATAAAATTTACCGCTAATTTGAAGACTTACCCCTAGAAAGGAGCGGTAAGTCCAGCGGTAAGGGTTTTATGCAACAGGGCCCTGGTCTATTTGCAAGTTTGTTCTTTGAACGTGTATTCCATAACATTGTTACGTCGGACAAGCTTATGCATTATTCCGCTTTGAAAACGAGTGAAGTACCAAACAAGCAGAAAAGAAAAAAGGTCATTTTACACATGAAAGTTGTGAACTGGCTTATACAACAACGAAACTCTTCCTCCATTCACAAGGCCAACATAGTTTCGGGCAGGCGCAATCTACAATTGGAAGTAATTACTTTTCCGCTTTATGCTCGTGACATTTATACAAGTTACAGCACCATGCAAAATAATGCTTTCGGGTATGTTTCTCATGGGCTATCCGTGCCTTTCACTGCGTGGAGTTGAGTTACCTTTTATTATGTGGTATTCAACGTTTCAAGGCATACAATTAAGAGTCGTTACACACTATTGACATGGAGGATTAAGTCATATCAACACAATCGAGCAGAGCCTTATAAAATGAATCATTTCTGGTAGAAAAAAGAAACACAATTTTAATCTAAAACATTTGATATGAAATGTGTAATGTTACAAAATATAAGATATACACTTTTAAAGCACAGTAAATGTCGGAAGCAATATAAAAACGCTGGTATCCACCAATAATTTAACATTTGCATCAGAGCTTTTAGATTGAATTTCTTTGAGCTCGGCAATCACTTTCAATCTTCCTTTTTTCACTTTTTCTGTACAGCAAATACTCGGTCACACAGTGTGACTTATGTGAAATAAAAATGGCTCAATTTCACATACATGACATAGTAACTATGCTGTGGTATTGGGACATTTAACAGAACAGCACATCATGATAAACAGTGTGACTGTGTGCTTGTTCCATAGGGATTTTAAGGCATAGTAACTGAGCTGACGTGGCCTTTTTTTCACACGTATGTCGTGTAACGACAGTTACTATAAGTACTATTACCACGCATTTGTCTTGACAAGTTTATGAAAGAGTGTTTTATGTGTCTGTACGGAAAATGTTACGTACTACATTAAATATTATCACATCAGGAAATGTTTATGAAGCAGAATCTTGTTCATATTTGTCTACAAAAGAAGGAGCAAAAGTCTCTTATGTTTTCAAATAATAATGGAAGCTGTTTTCCCGAGCGAAACGGGAGCCCGCACAAATATCGTATAACATATCCCATACTGTATCATTGTGAAAGACGAAATAGACGTATGAGTTGTCATTGAAAAAAGAAGAAGATATTTTGCACTTGCAGATTCAGAACAGACTTTCGTATCATAGTTGGGGTAATAAACAAATTTGTCATTATTGGTAATGAAATTGAATTGGTGATTTGTCGATGGAATTCAATGAATAAACCAAAGACAATTTTTGAAAATGACCGTTTGTGTGACTAATTTGATGCTTTGATTTTGCTTCTCACAATACTGTTGGGTCAAAGATAGTCGTAGAATGTGTTTGAGATCACGTACCCTTTGCTCTGCCTTTTCTCGCCATAGTGTTGCCTGCATTAATGTGATTTCATCAATCAAATTCAAAGTCAAGCAAGTGGAAGAGAGCGTATAGACATCGACGATAAAAAAAGCAAGACTTTGTCAAATTATTTTACAAAAACATCACCTCGCTTCCAGTGTGTCTATTCGAGATGCTCAAGGCGTTAACAACATTACAAATGAGATACATCTCCTATCTTTGATGTGCAACATTAATTTTGAGTTAGAAAGAGAGAATGGAGGGTGAGCAATGATTTCTTGTAGACTTGAGAAAAGAAATTTCACGAGGTTGCGCGGTGGAGGCTTTACAGTTTCAGTTTGAGTTTATCTCATATAATCACGAATAAAAAACCTGCAATCAGTTTATACAAGCTGATTTTCAATGAGCCACAGGAGTTACGTAGGATAATCTTGTTACTCATCCCGTACCCTGGTGAGTCAACTTAAACATGGGATACCCTCTGCTGATTGGAGCCGTTTGAAAATGAAATGTTCGTCATCAATCTGAGATGTCTCTTGGATGTAAAATCGTTTAATGAACAAGATTTGAAAGGTAACAACGAGCAGTGAGGATACAAGTAAAAGAAGATTTCTTAATGTTATTTTTAACCCAATTTATCAATGTGTTATCATAATAGTACCACATGCAAGCGTGTTCTTTTAAAAGGCAAAAATCAAAGCCGGCTTACCTCCTCTGATTAACAGTTTTCCAGAGAAAACAGAATTACCAGTTGAATGCAAAACACAACACTATGTACATCCAAGAAGTGATGGTAACCACCATGATAAGAGAGAAGAAAATCTTGTCCAGTACGATCGCAACTTCCCGCCAAGTTTGGGCAATCAGTTCTCGATCTTGAGAAGCCTGAGGGAGCTCTTCACTGCTTTTCCGCCGAGGCAAACTGAATTTTCTTAGTCCAGTCTGCCTTTCCGCCGCGCCAGTGCATGGACCGTATAGCTGATGTTCATGATCTTGAGCTGGTTCTTGGTCTTGATTCTGCACGGAGTTGATTGGAGCCCTTTCCACCGGTTCGTAGTCAGCCTCGTTGGCATGGCAACGATCCCGTTTCACCAACGAGGACATTCTGTCAAACAACCAAATATTCCGCTTTAATAGTATAATTCCACGCAATACTTCAGTTGATTTTAATACATCTGAGTACAATCAGGCAAACTAATCAGTAGATTAAAGTACTGTTACTGTTACTATTACTTTTTGAAAGAAAGATGAGAAAGTAACAGATTGTTAACCCATTTTGGCCCTCCCCCCCCCCCCCTCGACGTTTCGCGTGATTATTCCGCAACGCGTGATGCTCTTGCCGCGACATTTTATGACTTTTTTTCTTTTAAGTATCGCGCAACTTTTGAGACCAAATTTGTTGCTCCCGGGCATACCATTTGAAGCCACGCCCTTTTGAAAAAAATTTGTCAACCCAAAAATTGCTCAAAAACGTGATTTTGTGTACAAATCCAATGTAAATTGTGTTTTTGCAATTAATTCATATAAAAACAAATATTTTTACTTTCAATGGCTGATAATGATTTATTTTAGCCTGATTATGCTTTTAAAAAGTTCTGCGACAAATATTGACGAAAAAACGAACAAAAACAAAAAGTAAAAACAAAGAAATACATAAGAAATTCAATAAACAATAAAATATATAAGAAATAATCATGAAGCCGAATTTTTGCTTCAATATTATTGTTGAGGATATTGAAAAGAATATGTTCACCCAAAATTAGAAGTCTTGGAGCTTTATTTTTTGATTTATAGGCAAAAAAATATTTTGCATAAATTAGCATAAATCAATATAAAATACATAAATTAAAATTTGAAAAATCTAACTATACAATCTTGTAGATTACATTGGCCTCTACCTCAGTGCAAATTTTCGCAAGGATCACGCTATCCACGACCGAGATCTGAAGGGGGGGGGGGGGGGGGCAAAAAGCCCCCCCCCCCCCGGTGGTTTCAAGTCCCTCAAAAAACCCGGTGGGATTAGGGTTAAGTTTCCCAGTGTGTTTACCTAAAGATGATATTTTAGGCACAATCACATGATTATGTAAATCAGCCAAACTAATGATGCTATCTTTATGCAACACTCCCATCCCATTTTTTTTTTCTACGCGAAAATATAATCAAAATGTATGTTTTGGGTGAATGATTTTTCCACTTTAATTCTTTAGTTACAAGTCATCATATCTTTTCACAAGTTCCACACCCTCGTTCTGCTCTACTATAAAACAAATATTTCTTTTTCACAACTTGCATGAAACTTACTTTCTGTGCTCTGACAGCAACATTTTCTTGCATTCAGGGCTGGCGTAGAGAGGGAGAACGTGTGAACTAAGCATCAATCGTCGTAGGAAAGGCGGGATAGCCCTCTCACCGCCGGTATGGTAAACCCTCAGGACTATGATTGAACAGACGACCTCCACACAACACATGGCGATCATGAGGACGAAAAAGCTTACTGAAACGACAACAACCACGATAGCAAAGAGTAGTTTTAATGAAGTGTACAGATAGAGATGAAAGAAAAAAAGAAGTCAGGATAAGGAAATGACATTGTACCTTTTTACCGAAGCTGTCACCTCACGTACACCAACTTAGCTATTCAAGCTATTTGACCCATGCAGAAGGCCTTCAAAGGCACGGACCGCAGATTTGTGTGTGAATGCATCTCATTTGTAACAATGCAGAAATTGAAGCTACATTGCATTATGACGAAATCATACAAATGACAAGTTTTAATTTCTTACAGGAAAACAACGAGGCATGTAAGAGTACCAGAGAATGTTAGAGAGTATACATGCATAAGAATTTATACAGACTACCAACGTGTGTTTAGAGGTAATATCAGAGAGTGTTTTTCAAAAGCACTGAAGAGTGTTAATAAATACGAAAGTGCATTTAATAGCACCGAGTTTCAAAGAGTGCCAATGGAGTGAGGATGGAATGTGTTTTGACGGTTGAACTTTTTTCATCGTATATGGCCTATTTGGTTGATGACTTTGCTAGTTATGGTATCTGTACTTTCTGTGCTTAGGACTTTGGACAGTGTGTACAGTGCTATAGATTTTTCTGTGTCAATTAACACTTAACACACTCAAAGGGCTTACAACCCGCTCTTTTTTTTAAACAGCAGGAAAAAACAACAACAACAACGCAAAAATAGAGCAATGTTCATACCATGCATATGCTGCGCTCTCGCGCTACATGCCCTGTAGGAAAAATTACATTTTTTTTTTCATGAAGTCTGTTTTACCTATAATTGATGTCGACTCTCCACTGGGAGGCATCCGGTCCGCCACAAGCTGCTGAAAGAGAATCAGCGCCAAAAGGTTGCTGACCGCCAGGGTGACCTTCTCACCGGAAGCCGGGTGCAGCCAGCAGACAAGCGCCATCAACGCCGTGAGTAGGACAGACGGAACTACGACTGTCCGCGTGTAGAACTGCGATTCGCGCCGTACGGTGAGTTGAAAGGTCACAATGGACCAAGTGCGGTTGTCACAGCACAGCGTTTTGTCCACGTTAAAACCTTGGGACTTTTCCAGAATCCAGACCCCGTTCCTGTTAAAGAGGTCAAGGGTCGTGTCCCCTTGAAGAGAGAGTCTGAAATCCACCTGGAATATGAAGGGTCTAAAACTCGATAAACTCTATTCAATTCGACACCATGCATATTCAAACTGACTGTTTTAATAGAGTAGGATACCTACAGTTTATTGATCGAACAGAATCGGACAAAGAAATTTATGGCATTATTATGTTTCACGTTCACGTAATAACTGTTACTAATGAACACATCCAAAGGATCAATATTACATTTTGAACATGAATAGGCAAATTGCAAAGAAAATCTTAAGAGTTGTAAGCCACAGTTCATTTCATTTTACAGAGATTGCTAATGAGCCTTGAGTGGACGCAATGTGCCAGTCCAGGTCCAGTTGTTCATTTTAACGGCTTTAGCACCTTATAATCGGTATTGTATCGCAGAAGATGATTTATTACGACGTCGCACAGTGGGCCAGAATGAGCTCAAAGTGCGCCAAAATTATATGCCGTGGTTTCTTTTTACCCAAATTTGGTGTTTAAGGGTAATTCGTTGCGTAGAATTGATTGAACATAATTTCAAACTCATATGACGTCACTGTGATGCTGTTTTTTCGTTGGCTACCAAAAATCTGTCTGTAAATGACAAATAAAGCAATGCAAATCTTAGGCTGTTATTTTTTTTTTTCTTTAAAGATTAATTTATCTTTTCACATTCACTGACACTGCTTTTATACTACCATTGAATACACGATGCTTACATGTCATAGAAAGTGTATAAACATTCGGGTTTCGTTAAAAGAATCGAATTTATGCTGAAAGTTCCATATTACACACGTACTGCAAAATGATACTGTTGTCCGTGTAAACTAGTTAAAATATAAGTTTATGATGTACGCTGTACGTTTGGGTGAATTTATTCACTTTATTCTAGCAGGACATATGTGCGATATAAAATCAATTTCCGATATAGTTCTTATCTCTCTACTTCATATATAACCTTAGGCCTATGCAATATCAATTCATACAAGCGCAAAAACCATTTTGTCTAATTTTAATGGAAAGATAACAAATTGTGAAGTCAGTAATCAGGAAAATGAAAGGTTATGACTTGGCATCTAAGAATGAGTCTGCCGTGTATGAAAGTTTACTTGGAAAAGCTAAAATATTTTTTTTTTTTTTTGAATGAAAAATTCATCGGAATCACTATCATATGAAATTATAAATTCATCCACGTTCTACAATGATTTTTTTTTCTCATCAGTCGTCGGAAGTAAAGTTTTTTTTTTTTTTTTTTTTTTTTTTTTTTGCTTCCGACAACCCACAAAGTGTATGGGATCACAGTCTGATAAAACCGACTTGTATTGGTCGCCTATCAGGTCAATGTCAGACAGGTCGGGCATAACCCGATGAAGCAAGATCGTCCGATGATGAGGATCACGCGAGCAATGTCTGACACTGACCTGCAATCGGATTCACAAACTGCGATCCTATACACTTTGCTGAGCGGCCGGAAAGCAACAGACTTTGCTAATTCCAACGAGTAACCGATGATAACAAATTCTCTGTGTTTTGGTGTATAACGTTCTATCTGCACATGTCAAGAGTAGGATCGAAGTATTTAGGTGTCCACACAATATGTATCGCAGTGGGAATAGCTATGTTTACAGTAGTGGCTATGACAATTATGGACAATATGGCTATATGGCCTTGGCTATGTGCAATTATGTACTCTTTTATCTTCGGAGGAGGGGTCTTTTAGGTGCCGGACTAGCCCTATACATGTATTTTATAACTCTGTTTGCCTCTTATTCAGTGTTATTCATGTTTCTGTGCCTTAAACGTGCGAGAGAAAAAAATTTAAAAAAATGCCGCCCTCATGCGGCCCCGTATGATATAACAGCATTCCTAAGCGGCTGCAAGATCCAAAATGGACGTAATGTGTCGCGGAAAATCGGCTCTAACACAAAAAGTGGCAAAAGGTGGCAGCCAAATCTGGTATCAGCTTAAAGCTGAGACATCAGGGAATGTGGTGGTAATAGAATTTAGTTGGAAATCCGTGGCAATCTAAACTTTTCATTAGGGTATATTAAAAAGACAAATAATTAGCCTCTTTTCCAGGATATTTAGCATAAAATATTCATGAACATTAAGTTTCTTTGCATTTTTACGGCATTCATAACGTAAAATGAACTCTGAGAAATATGTGGGAGAAATTATAGGTTGATATCTCAAAAACTACACGTTGAAATTATTTATTTATTAAAGAGGTTACAATTTGCTTTGAAACTCTTAAAATATTGTATTTTGCTACTTCAGGTAGGAAATATACCCCTTTAATGTACATACCTGATTTAAATATTTTAATGATATATTCTTCAAAGTATTGCCTCTCATGAGCGCATGTCAAAAATTAAAAAATCCCAAGTGCCCAAAGTGACTTTTGGCGCACTTTGGTATCTCTCTGGCCCACTGTGCGTCGTTGCAACCCCCTCCACTTGAGCAGGCACGTGCGCGCTCGCGCACACATACACACATACACACGTACACACCTGCACACACACACACACACACACATACACACACACACACACACACAAATACATTGTACGCAGGTTTGGCTTACCATACTCTTCATCATGGTCCAGGGCCCGAACGACAAGTTGCACATCTGAACATCGTAGGGGAAAAATGTGATATCGATGGTGCAGGCTGCAATTACGTAGGCGGGAAAATACCAATCGAGGGAGCCGTTGGAGTTGACCAGCACGTACGTGTCTACGATACTGACGAAATCTTTCTGAGCGCTGAGGAATACAATATAGTACAGTCTACTATGTCGAAATATTGGGTCCCGTGAGATTTTCGTGCCAAAATTGATTTTTTTTTTTTTTTTTTTTTTTTGGCTAACTTGGTCAATTTGGGGGTGCTGAATCTAAAAAACTTTGGTTCCATTTTTTCCAACCACGTCTTCAGCCGTCATTTTGAATTTCAAAATGGCCGCCATAGCAAACTGTATTTTGACCCAATTATCATAATGTGAGCACCATGAGAAGGCTCAAATTTGATGAAAAAAGCATGTTTATGATGTCAGACATTCTGGTACACCATTTTCTGATACTGTAGATAGCATTAATACAATTTTTAGGCAGCCATCTTGAAATTCAAAATGGCCGCCATAACTAAATATATTTTACCCATATTAGGCCATGGGGTGAGCTGGTTTTTTCGCTTGTTTCGTTCCGACAACTGCGGCACTAAAATTTCTCTACAGCTACGTGTAAACAAATAACCAAAAAGGCTACAGGAAAAAGTTCGACACAAACCCTCCTGTAGTATTTTGGTAATTTAGGGGGAAACAGTGAACTTTTTTGTCACTGAGGAGCTGAATATGTACACTTTGCCGTGTACGATATTCATTCGCGAACGATCATGTGATGTATCTTATCCAATCTGAATCGAGAATTATCGTTTACGAGTCAAAATGGCCGCCCCCTGTGAGCCTGTCGACGCGTCTACGTCGTCTGCTCTGCCGAAACTTTTAAGATGCGTTATTATGCATGTAACATCGATGAAGTTTGAAAATTTCACGGCCATGACAAACCTAAGATAGACGAAACCTATTTTGTGTGCCAAAGAGTGGATCAAATTGAGTGGGGGATACCGTGAAATCGCAGATCAGAACGAAGTGATTCAGCTGCTCGGGGGACTGACTGCAACCTACGTAGGATAATTTACAGGTTAGTTTACGTGCGTACAGTCGTAGCAGTCGACACTGCAGTGCAGTCTCTCTCATGTTATATGCGTAATGTTAATGACCATGATGACTACAAGTACAACGTTAGCTATGTTATGAACGTTGCTTGTGTATGTTATAATGGGCGCTAATGCAGTAGCTTAGCCATTAGCGTGTCTGTTACATTTTAGATAAATTATCTTGAATTTCACCTTGGCATGGCATAGCGCCGTTATAATGTAGCCTAGATGTAATTTTACATGTTGTTCTATGTACAGCCCAGGTTAGGTTGATGTGGCTGATCGGTGATATTGTTTTGTAAAAATCTTGACACGCAGGACTGGATTGAAAAAGGTCTAAACTGCATGTAAATTTATATTTTCATAATCATGGCCATGGAGTATTAATATTAAAAATCCATCATGTTTCTCTCACCCCGAAATTGGCAAATTCCCCCTCAAAACACACATTTAGCATCTCGTTAAATTAACTTATTAATATTTGATATAAATAGGTCTAAAAAACCAACAATGACAAGAACATAATTTCAACAATTAAACTCCCTAAAACATATGATTACCATTATGTTGTGCCAAACTATAAAGCAGTGGGTGGTGGCGATAGTGAAAGGCCAAGGATTACTAGTATTAATGATGATAAGGCAGTTGTATTCATAATTATGATAATTGATATTGCATGTGATCAGGTGCTGAAAGCTGTAGATGTAATTTAAAATCAGTAATTGGACTGCAAGTACAAGTTGAAGTAGTTGATGACAATGATCATGAGGTGTTAATGATTACCTGGCATAGTACTAGGGCCTATTGGTAATTACAAGATTCAAATATTGGCAGTCAGTAGTCTACTGTACATTTAATGATATATTGAGTGTAATGTTCAACCCCTCCCTCTAGCGTTTAGCCTTTTTTCCCCCTAACAAAATCCAACGGCTAATCATTGCTGTTCATTTCTCCATTGTATTGAATAGGATTCCATGAAACGTGCTACAAGAGGTTTATAGATAGCAAACGCCTGAATCTCGCTAGGAAACGAAAGCTGAAGGAGGAGCCTGGTCCGTCAGCAGGAGCATCTGTTTCCTCCCCTAAGATGCTCACATCAAGATCAAGATTTTCTTCTGGAAGCTCTTCAGGTTCTGCTGTGTTGCCTGTAAAATGCATCATTTGCAACAGAGTCAACCTGCTCATTACTTGCCAAGGGAAATAGGTTAATATGATTGATATTGAAGCATGAAAACATTGTCATGTTACTATAAGTTGTCCTTGACAAAATGGAGCAATATATATACACCACTGAAACATTCACACACATACACAAAGAACTTCAGTGCAAAGTTAAGAAACAACAGAATGTACTGTATATGCACCAGTGCTTTGGTCAATGTGATTGATATTCAAGAATTGACATCTTACCAAAGTTGTGCATGATAAAATGTCTTTGTAATACAGATTGCTTCCTGTATTTTGAATGCCAATGTTTATGCAACATGTTTTGACTCCTTGCCTCAGTATGTGATTGTTCGCCCTTTAGCAAACATTTCTGCCCACTATTATGATTTGATTAGGGTTGAATTATTCTAAGAACAAAGATGTTTTCCTAAGTGTGTTTTTTTCATAAAACTGAATGACTACAATTAGAATTTGTTTCTCCCACTCTGGGAAAAAGAATATGTAAATATTATTAATATTGAAACAGAATGTTCATGTAGAAAGGTCAGTACAATGTAGGTGTGAGTACAAAATCAGTTTGCTAAAACTAATACACACCAGCCAAATGAAAATTGTGCATAAGTTTAGTCAGGTTTGCACAGATCCTCTGATATTGGAAGTTAATTGCAATGTTATCATAATTTTTAATGCCAAACCTGTTTTATTCTCTCCAAGATTTTCAGGTACACATTGCCTCCAATACAGAATCCAACAGTTTTCACTCATGAATGGGTAAACTATAATTTTGCCTTTATTTTATATATTGGCATTTTTCAAAACTTTTACACCCTTTCAAAGATATTTGGACCATGGAATGTTCCAGGAAATTTATTAAAACTAGAAAATTTGACTGATTATCATTTTGAGCTATCTTACATGAAAGGAGGTAGTGTCCCACCATGCTGTAACCTAATGATAGCAATGAAAACTTCAAGAAATTTTATGAAGATTAAATTTTTTAAAGTACTGTATAATATTTCATGTACAACGTGATTGCTATGTGATCTAAGTATATTAAAGCTTCTTAAGAAGAAGAAGAAGAAGAAAAGAAAAACATGTTTACTGATAAACAATATGATCTGTTTAATAGTAATGTCTCATGTGTGTAAATGAGTTTGTATAAAAGTGTGCGTGTGAGTGTATATAATAGGCCTATGTCAGCGTTTTTATGCACCTGTGTATGTGTAATGCACTGATCAATACATGTATTATATCATTGTGTGTGTTCATGTTTATGATCATCTTTTTTATGATGCTGATGTGATAAATGGCCAAGGCATGTAGAATAATATTTTAATACACTTGGGTATATTGAATCTTCATAACTATGTGTGTGCGTATGTGTGTGTGCATGTGAGGGTGTGTGTGTGTGTGTGTGTACAATAAGATTCTCCCACATGCACGCGGACACACACACAAACAAACGCACTGAATTTTTTTTTTTGCCTTGAATGATTAGTCATTTGATTAATAACATGTCTTTGAACAGAATATAAGGCATTTGCCTTGACCTCTGACGGTCAGTCAGTGCTCTCTCTTATGGTCTCGAACCACTTTGCTCTGTCTTCCTTTGCATAGCCAGCATCAGGAAAAGCTGAAACATGAGATATAATGCAACTATTAAACCAAAACTTCACTTTTTTTTCTAGGTATATGGCTAAAAGCAGTGCTTTACAAATGTGTATATGTATTTCAGCTTAGAAACACCATGGGAACTATACTGCGGCTAGCAGCCCCATACGCATAACTGCGGCCAGCAGCCCCATACGCATAGCGTCATGGGGCTGTGAACTGTAGCATACAGGATCATGACGGAAGTTTTATCGCGGACAAATATCAACTTAAAATCGGGAAAAAATCTTCAATTTGAAGACTTATTAATAAATTTAAAGTATTGATAACAGAGTTCGTGCAAGGGTTGCTTCTGCGAATGGTTCCTTTCTGTTCAAATTGATGACTAAATGTGACTCGGTCGAGAGGAAACTGGGAGAACTACACTGAATTGACGGCCAGCGCATGCACACACAGACAGCTTAATATCCAGTCAATGGATTCGAAATTTGTGCGCAGTGATGTGTGCGCCTGCGCTGACCGTCAATTCAGCGTAGTTCTCTCAGTTTCCTCTCGACCGAGTCACATTTAGTCATCAATTTGAACAGAAAGGAACTATTTGCAGAAGCAAACCTTGCACGAACTCTGTTATCAATGCTTCAAATTTATCAATAAGTCTTCAAATTGAAGATTTTTCCCCGATTTTAAGTTGATATTTGTCCGCGATAAAACTTCCGTCATGATCCTATATGCTACAGTTCACAGCCCCATTACGATATGTGTATTGGGCTGCTGGTCGCAGTTTATAAAATATGGATTTTCGCAAAAACTACAGGATATTTCGAGGAGAACTTTTTACAGTATATTCAGGATGTACAAAACATCACATTTCCGCATTCAGAAAGTAGTGCCAGTGTTGCTGGAACGAAACCCATTTTCTAAGCCTCTTTTTCAGCTTCACCCCATGGCCTATATCTAAGGTTTTAAGCATTATGGAAAAATTCGGGGTAAAAAAGCATGCTTGTGATGTCAGGCATACTAACATATACATTTTTTTTTTTAATGATGGATCATTTTATTGGCGGTCATCTTGAAATTCAGAATGGCCACCATAACAAATGTAATTGGACCTGTATCTCATATCGTATACATTGAGTAAGGTTGTATTTCGGGGCAAAGAGCATGTGTATGCTATCAGACATTCTGGAACATCTTTTTCTGAAACGATAGTTCATTTTGATATTGAAGGTGGCCATCTTGAAATTCAAAATGGCCGCCATACCAAAACGTATATTTTGACCAATATCTCATGTTGCTAGGGGCTGTTGTAAGCAATAAAGAAAATTCACATTTCGGGCATAAACCAGGCTTATAATGTTGAACATTCAGATGCACTTTTCCCCTCCCTGAAATTGCAGATCACTTTCGAGGCGACCATCTTAACATTCAAAATGGCTGCTTTTCGGCTAATATCTCTGGTTACAAGCAATGAATGTCTATGGTGGCTTACAGTGTACATTCTTTTAAAAACACACACATAGGGCCTGTACATTCTGTAATACTGGATTATTCGCATTGGCCGCCACTCTTGAAATTCAAGATGGATTTCGACCATATTATTTGGTGCTGTAAGATCATTAAACTGCAAACCCAAGCATGCTGGAACACTCATGTGTAAGTCAATCACTTCAGTGAATTGCGTAGGCGGGCGGGATTACTTCCTGTCCGTAGGTACACTGCCATGTTGAAATGCAAAATGGCAGCCATGGGAAATACTCCTTTAAAAGCGTAGCGTTTAGGTAAAAATTGTGAATGGGAAATCATGTGATTCTGACGTCAAAACAAATGACTTTCAAAATAACCCCTTAATAACTGTGTCTGAGTGACTAAATGCCCCGTTTAGACGAATTGGTTGTAGAGTTTACAATATTAGCCCTATATTCTAAAGATTTGTGGGATAGTCACTTTAATAGATATAATGTCTTCTAGGCTCATTCCCTGCATGAGTTTTTGAAGTCACAGCACTTTAAGGCTGTACACGGGGAGGATTGGTTCTATAAAATTCTTCCAAAAACAATGACTTTTGCATTTCGTTGGTGTAGGAAGCTCCAAGTACTTAATTTAACAGTTTATGGATACCCTCTGGAAATAGCTACAATGTAATATATCATATTTCCCTGTAGTAGAGGCACAAATTAGGTTGTGAGAGTTGACGACGAGGTTTGCTCTCTCGATGTGTTGTATCAAGACTCTACTAGGGTAAAGCGGGAGATTGTCCTGGTTGAAGTCATCCTCAAATTTTCAACTTCAGCCAGCACCATGAAAGGCATGAAAAAGCAGACCTTTATAGTTTGTTTGTTTGTTTTTCACAACGAACTGCAGAACATAATCTCTCAATAATGTCAATTGTACTTTTATCATTTTAACAATTTTCCAGTGATGGAGCAGACATCATGCAATGCAGTAAGTAAAGCAAACTGCAAGATCCATCAGGAGAATTGAAATGTCAGTGTATACGTAATAATCATCAATATCTCTGATTTTCCCGTTGCTCTTGAAGTAGCATCAATACATACAATGGAATGAGGCTATCTGTTTCCTCGTTGTGATAGACGGGTGACAGCTCCCATGGCATCTTTGATGAAACCCTTTGTTTCTTTTCTTGCCGTGATGTGGTCTCTGTGTCAGATAGAAATGACTGCTCAGTATTTCAACTTTCAGGCCGATTATTCGGCTCAGTTTTGTGGATTTCTAAGGCATGGGTATGAAAAATGAACCTTTGTTAGTGAGAATGAGGAGAAGGCCATGAAATTATGAGATGAAGAGTGATTGTGGAATTACTTAGAACTTATACCTTCCGATAATTGTATCGTCCAGCAATGACTGGATAATGACAGGTCTATTAGACTGTAGAACCAGTAGAAATGTTTTGAGAAGTTGGTGATCCTCTTATGCTTAATGACTTTGGATCCAATCTTGCATGGTGTATTTTGATTGCACGAGCTGAATACCTGGCCTTTTCATACTATCCGAGAAATGAATATATTTTCATTCTCTTAGATACGAATTCTTAGTACAGAAGATGAAAACTGCCCTTTTCATCTCTTTCTAGAATATCCCCCTTGCATGTTTCCAATAGCTGAATGCCAAACACCACATTCATCAGCTTCAAGGCAGTGACAATTTTTGAGATTACCCTCATGTGATGGTCTTCTAAATTGAGGAGGAATTCTGATGCATGCAAAGTGCCACAGAACTGAGCTATTATTGCTCCTTTGTTGTTTTAGAATCGGCATTTCTTGCCATTGCGAGACTTTTCCTTGTTTGTCTTCAATCTCTCGAGGCAGCATCAAGTTTTTGAAGATCACCTTCAATTGTATCAATGGTTGCTTTTGTACAAATATTTTACTGACTGGGATTAAATGTAATCATTAACGAGGTTCCACGATGCAAAGTGATGTGTTCCCTGAGAGGCAAAAACAAACCGCTTTAGCGCGCAATTCGGGAACCACATATACCCGCCTGGCTATATGGGATGGAACGCTTACACGCTTGCTTGCCCACATGTATGGGACAGGGGTATGCCCCCCCCCCCCCATGCTCAGTTTTTGCCCCGCAGCATGGCTAGATAACGTCATTGGAACCTCGTCCTTACATTTTGAATTTATGGCGATCATTTTGAGAGATGGCTGTCATTTTGAATTGAGAGATGGCTGTCATTCCTGCTTGAAATGGAAATGAATTCGGTCTAACTAGAACTATTTTGGCATATTCATCTCAGGCGCTTACAACAGTATTATATGTTTTCTATGTAGCAGCCATCTTGAATTTCAACATGGTTACCTGTCTAATGATCCACAATTAGGAAACAGCTGTACTGGAACGTTGGACACCACAAGCATGCGCATTCTTGAAAATTTGATGCTTCTACAATAATTGCAACCTAGGATATGGGTAAAAACGCTACGGCGGCCATTTTGAAATTCAAGATGGCAGCCTACAAACTGGACAAAACAATGCACAATATTAGAAAAAGATATATCATAGTGTCTGACATCACAACGAGGCATTTTGAACCAAATTTGAAGCTTCTACAATGCTCACTCTATGAGATGTGGGTCAAATTACAGTTTCCCATGGCGGCCATTTTGAAATGAAAGATGGCAGCCTACAAATTGTATCAAAACAATCCACAATATCAGAAAAAGATATATCAGAGTGTCTGACATCACACTTATGCATTTTGCACCAAATTTGAAGCTTCAACAATGCTCACTTTATGAAATATGGGTGAAAATACAGTTTGCTATGGCGGCCATTTTGAAATTCAAAATGGCGGCTGAAGACGTGGTTGGAAAAAATGGAACCAAAGTTCTTTGGACTCAGCACCCCCAAATTGACAAAGATAGCCAAAAAAAATCAATTTTGGCACAAAAATCTCACGGGATTACATAGTAGCCTCTACTAATAGGATGTGTGTAACTTATCGCGACTTAAAAGGACTATGCAAGGCAAACGCTTGTTGACTTAAATTGATTCATAATATCATGTACACTATTCCTTATGTGGTTTATGTCCTTATGTCCTAATTTAATAAGGAAGTACATGATGACAACCTGAAATTTCACAATTTTTCGGAAAACACTTCTTGCATGACCAGTGGTGAAGAATATTCAATTCAGCAAGTTGACGATGTCTGCCATAACAATTTCTCATTCATTTTATACACAGAAATGACCAAAGTCTGATATTTTAACTTTATGAGAACTTGCCTCAAATCCACCAAAAACAAATAAGAACAAATGTTAACTATGATATATTTTGGTATGGGATTATGCTTCCACCTGTGTTAGCTAAAGATAACATATCTTCCGAATTACGAAAGACTTACTTTTCGTAGAGGTTGACATCAGGTGTCCAGATATCATTTGGCCTGACCGTGGTCAGTGTCAGACCTCCGTAGTCATCTGGATCCCACTGCAGATATTCGTCTGTCCACATCTGAAATGGTCAACGTGGGATTTTTTTTTTTTTGTTTTACTTCTGTTTATTCATTTGTCTCTGTTTGTTTAACATCTGACACATGCACACAAACACAAACGTACAGGTTTGTCAAACACTGCAGAAAAAGATTACATAAACTGATGCACAGTAAAAAACTAAATACAAAACAAAACAAAAAGAAACAACAACATCAACAAACATGAACATATTTTAAATGAAAATGATAAATTTTGCTTCAAAAATGTTATAAAAAAGCATTTATGCCATAACATATTCTGTATCACATATCGCTACAACATATGAATCGGCAGCTCTGTACATTATCAAAAGCACATCTAATGATTTACCCTTTTTTTCCCCGACATCCAAAGGGTATACATTCTTAGCTGATGGCGAACAGTTAATTACAGCGTTATAGCCCTATCACATACATTACAAATGGCGGTTTTTACACCACTATCAAGGGAGTCAGTGTACTATTAGACTATTAGAGCGGAACTGGTACGGCATCGTTAATTATAATTATTATTTTTTTATGTAGTGTGCATGCTGTCCATTACCGGGAACCGCACACTGCAAGCTCCCCTGCTTTTGATAGCTCGACAAGTAGGGAATCATTACAAGGCAGCAAGTGTGGGTTTAGCACTTTAATCAGTGGAGAAAGCCGTGTATCGTGTTGCACACGAATATGATACCCATTATCTGAAATTATGATATAGCGTAATTAGCATAGCCCGTTGCATGTTGGTAAAGAATAGTTCAAGAAAAACAGCCATTGACAGATTAGAAAACAAAAAGCAGATGGATACAGAGGTGCACGCACGTAGACAGACAGATAGATAGATAGACAGATAGATAAATAGATAAATATAGATGAATAGATAGATAGATAAATTGATAGATAAATAGATAGATAGATAGATAGATAGATAAGAAGGTTCTTGACAGATGGATGGAAACAAAACAATACAGAATTAAGAACTCGGAAAAGATAGAAGAAAGATGGATAACTAGACAGACAAATAAATGAAAGAGTATATAAGTAGTAAAATGGATAGATAGATATTTTGAATACAATCCCAAAAGTTTAGGTTCTGCATAAGAATCGAAAAAAGAAATGATTATAAAATCAAAACAAGCCTATGAATCTCCGAGGTTTCGGCACGGAGATAGCTCCAGGCGAATGTGGATACCATTGGCCTTTGGCCTGCAGCCAACCCTTACAAACACACTTACATACTATAAAAAAGAAAGAAAACAAAAACAAGAACAAAGTATTGACTTGCATTCACTTACATCATGTACGTGATAAAATATACATAAATTATATCGTCGCTGGGGTGACAAGACCTTGTATCTGCAAATTTGGTGAAAATGACTTTTTTGGATTAATGGTCAAATAATGGGTTAAGTGATGTCCTGTCCAAATCCCAACTGTCTAACTCCAAAAATGAAGCCACCACGGCATGTCAAAGGAAAGGTTATCCCATTCACCACCGTGCTTTGGCCGCCATGTTTTTGGCTCTCCTGAACATTTGACATTTCGTAGGTATGAGGTCTTGTCGTCCCCAGCGACGATATGCAGATTTTCATTTTTCGAGACATTTTACTTTATGCCACAATAAATATTCTCCTTGTTGATATCAAATGATGTCAGAGAGAGAGAGAGAGAGAGAGAAAGAAAGAAAGACAGGGAGAAAGTGAGAGGGAGAGAGGAGGGGAAAAGAGAGGGAGAGAGAGGGAGGGAGGGAGATACAAGGCAATGGAAGATGCGAGGACTTTCATGGCAGATTGAGGGTAAAGAGATTGATATCAAATTTCGTTGAAAGTCTGCTCACGCGTTGATGATATCTTTGGTGTAGTAACTGTACCTGATCTCATAAATATGCATGTGGCGGCTGATGCTGTACAATTATTATACAGTGAATCCGTGAATTCAATCATCGAAATGGCTTTTGCAAAGCGGCATCAACGCACCCTGCTACGATGATTCTTTCAAAAATGACTTTCAGCTATGAAGTTGCATTCTTTGTGTGTATAACCGGATGAGCGATCTCACAAAATGCAATATCCATCATCTCATTTGATCGAGACACATCGACCTAACCAGACAAGTAATACATTATTATATAACATATTTATTTCCGAAAGGCCTACCTTGTCACAGTGTCTGGCCAGGCCGCCATAATTATTGAAGTATTTTTTTTTATATCAGCAGTGTCGTCAACTTTAGAAAGACAGAAGCACTGGGAACGTTTTAAAAGATCGTTGTCAATTAAGAGCAGGTAGATCATCACTAATGAAGAGTTACTTATTAGAGGTTTATTCATCTCAATTGAAGAATTATCGTGCAAACTACACTGAAAACGCAAAAATAAAGACAGATATAAAATTTATTGTAGTACACTAGCCCTTTCACTTTTCCTCTCTCTCTCTATTTGAACAGAATCAAAATGATTACACACACACACACACACACACACACTCACACACACATAACTACATGTGTGTATATTTTCATACTGTGTATATATGCACAAAGGGCCTACATTTTACCCTGCTTTAGATGTGCTCAGTAATCTCATGTATTTTACCTTTCCTCGCTTTATATGTATTCATACCGGATATCACACTCACACACACACACACACACACACACACACGCACACACACACACAAACGTGCATATATATATATATATATATATACATACGTGTGTGTGTGTGTGTGTGTGTGTGTGTGTGTGTGTATACACGGTTCAACGACATTTGTACTGACCATTCTCATGTACACAAGAAGAGTGAGTTGTTGGTTTGCTTCATCCTGAAATGAAGAAGCACATAATTATGACAATCGAACATTACAGGAAATGCAGAAGAAATTCCTCTTTCTGATCCCACCCCAACCCCTTCACCTCTTCCCTTCCTCACGCAACCTGATATTATCAATACCATAAACGTCTTACGAGAGTTTTTGCGTATTCCAACTCCATGTTCAAAGTGTGCTTCAATACACAAAGTGAAATTGAGCAAAAGAAATAATAGGTTTCAATAAAATTGAAGTAAATTAGAGTAACTCAGATAGTCTGAAGATCAATATAATTCTTTTTTTTTGACGTAGATATATCAGTCACTATTGGCAGAAGGGACAAACTATGACAATCACAATTTTTCCTCAGTTACTAAACACTGATTTGTCACAAGTCCTTAATTAGTTGAATGATTGACTGATTTGAATTTATTTCCACTTTGTAACAAACAAAGTAACAAACAACCGAACTGCAATAATCATTACAATACAATGTCATTTTTTTCTTTAGGGGGGGGGGGAGGAAATAACAGTAAAAAACAACCTCAAATCCAGTATCAAAAGTTTGAAAAGGAATTGCCTGAATTTTAGGTTTTAATTCTAGAACATATGTTCATACATTACGTATTGTATTGTTCTTATGTATCAATTTTTTTACATGAAATAGCATGTAATAGCATAAAATAATAGCATGAAATAATCTTGAAAGAAATCTTGACATAAAAATTATGCAGTCGTGTGTTCCATGTAGAAAAATCATTTTGATAAGAGAGATTCCAGGCAGAATCTGAAAAAACAAGCTGTATACTCATTTGGTATTTAAAAACAGGTGTGCTGAAGGTTATACAGTGGACTCCCGTTATAACGAAGTCCTCGAGACCGGCGGTTTTCTTTCGTTAGATTGAAATTTCGTTATGACCGAACAAATAAACAATAAAAAGCATAGAGTGGATAATGTTGCGGCCTGAAGTTTTTCTTCGTTGTAACCGAAATTTCTTTATACTAGTGTTCGTTATAAAGGGAGTGCACTGTATCTGTTTTTGACATGAATTTGGTAGATTTTTTTTCGTGGAAGTAAAGAGAAATAAAAATTCAATCTAGAGACATGGATGAATAGTTCATCTCACTCACAAAATCAAGGAGTTCCACTGGAAGAAGTCGGAAGTACACGTTCGATGGATGACTGAAATTCTTGACTGGTCTGACGGAGCGGGGCCCATAATTATCCAAGAGGTGAGCAACCAAGGTCTTCTCATAGCCCTCTTCAGACGTTACAGACGAGCAGTAAAGAAAATTGGCGAGTGCATAAAAAGGAACATTGAAAAGATTTTGGCTGCCTCATAATTTACGTATTACCGTGGCTCTGTAATTGCACGCTCCACATGCCGACAAAATTGGAGGATTTCCTTCATACTTTTATTGGTAAATAAATTGAGTGTAAGTGCAAAAATAACTTTGAAAAATGACTTTGAAAGCAATAGGATGGTTTATGTTTAGACAGACAGACAGACAACAGTAATTTGTAAGGTTGTAATTCTGTGAATTGAATTCGAAGTGTTTGTTGTGTGTGTGTGTGTGTGTGCTTGTGTGTGTGTTTTATGTCATATCAATCACACATTAAATGAAGTCAAAAAAAGAGACACATAAGTAGGCCCAAATCAATGAATAACTCAGTTAATAATGAACTAATAATAATCCAAGGAAATGAATGCAAAGTATATCTAGGATAAATTGAAATGAAGTTAGATAACGCCATTTTTCCATAAATTTCTCTAATCAATCTCTAATCAATAATCATATTGTTCTTTTTTGTTTCTATGATTTCCGTAAGATGAACATACACTCTAAGATGTTAATATGACTATTCGTGAAATTTTCTGAAACATGCAGAATAACATGAATAACAAGCAATACTTCAGGTAGGATTAACTATCTAGTATACTTTTAACGGTTTGATACGTGAAATTGGTCAAAAATCACGTTGTCATTTAATGTTTTAATAGAGATATAGGTTTTTGCGTTCGGTATATAAATAGGGGTACCATTTGTTGTATTAAAAAGATCAACATAACAAAAAAGTATTCATTTAAATGCCATCTTACATTAGCTGTCCTACCTGATTGCGAACTGAACATCATTACAGATTAAACAGGCTCTTGCAGTGCTGTCCACCAACCCTTCCTCCCCCCCCCCCCCCCACCCCCCGTTCTTGGCTGATGGTGCTCATGCTCATTTAGGAAATTTTACATAATGTTTCATCCGAATGAGCTAGTTCATTTGATCAGTCACAGTGTGCAGACAACATTAAGATAAACATCAGAAAGTACCTCAGAATGAAATCATCGAGGAAATTTTTTTTCCTGCCTCTAATATAATGATAACAAGCCTGTTTCAGAGTCACCATCTCTCTTCCTTGATAGTATTACTGATTCCTTCTCCTTTCATCAAATCCCTTTGCAATTAAAGAATGTCACGGAGGAAATCATTGCGATTATGAAATATAGAACTATTAAACGAATATTGAACTTTCCTTACTGTCCCAGTTTCTTCTTTATTCTAATGCCTCGGAAGTCAAATACGATTACGATGGATTTTCAGAATAAGGCCATGAATGTATGCTTCTTGTGTGCTTTATATATGTCAATCAGTATGCCTGTGATAATGAGGCCTTGAGCTAGTCTGTGGCAAGCCTAGTATACTGGTCTTAATGAAAACATCATTATACCTAAGACATATAATTACGTTTTAATGAATTTCAGCCTTCTATTAAGGTAAGCGTTTACTCGATTCCTATTCCACACTAATTAGATATTTCCTCGCGTCGTGCTGGTATTAGTTGCTATTATGCATTCTTTTATTTATTCATTTGTTTGTTTATTTATATATTCATTAATTTTTCATTTACTATTCATTCATTCACTCGTTATTATTGGGAAATACTGTGTGCACATGACAGTTTCCAAAACATTCTCCTGGTCTTAATAAGTACTTGCCCAAACATGGAATAAGTGAATGTAAGTGGGGGATGGATTGGATGGTGCTCATCCATTTCGATGTTGATCCCCAGATATTATCCATTGCTGTTGACGTCAAACAAAAAATCAGGGCAACGTGATTTGTCTCTTCAAATAAACGATATAACTATAGTCTACAGTTATTGATTATATAGGTAATGATTCATTAGTGCATTTATTCTTCACAGGCTTCCATAAAACACATCATTAAACCTTTAATCACAAGTGTATGATAAGGAACGTGCAGATTTCTAATGGATATTTTTGTAGTTACTATCGTTCTTTAATTCGCCAACAGGCTGGAGTTAATTCCCGACTATGTCACGGGTGGCTTGATTCTAATTGTCAATGAATAGCAATTGCCTCATCCACCGAATCTATAATAATTGTTACCATCGCATTTGATTCGGATTGAGGCACACTCCAAAAACTGAGTGACATTCAGAATTTTCGGCTAGGCCAAGATTTGATTATCAACTCTTAATGTAATAATGTGGCTTGTTTAACACCCAAGTACGGTACCTGTAGGTAGATGTACATAAATCGTTATGGCAACTTAAAAAATACTTACAGCGACGAGCAACAGAAGTAATTGCAGTCTGTAACTTCTCTTGACCTGATCGAATCGTAAACTGACCTTATAACTTTAAACCATTATGACGGAATTGTGTTGGTTGGTTCTTCAATATTTCCGTCATCTCATCACTATGATTATATATATATATATATATATATATATAGCGAAAACTTTGAGCAAAGAAAATGGGTTTTCATCGGGATTCGAACTCGAGACCTCCGGATTACTAGACCGGTGCTCTACCGACTGAGCTATTGAAAGCCCTAGATCGGTGTTCGTCCCAAATCCTTAACTCTCTTTGCTCGTGTGGTCAGAAGCTATAGTGTGTGTATGTGTGCCACACACACACACATTAACCTGACATAAACCCAAATGATGTAAATCAACTTTAGAATAAATGTGAGGGATCGCCGAAGCGATGCAGCTTTTTGTTATATATATATATTATTTTTATACACTAGGGAAGAGGATTCTTGCAAGAGTGCATGATTGGCCAAGATCAACAAGGTACACACTTCGTCGAGCTACGAAAGCTACTATAGTGCTAATGAAAGGAAGTGACAGAGGCAGTCCGGCGTGACTGATTGCTCACAGAGGAATTAACGATGCTTTCTCTGTTATGCTCCTTATGACAAGGTACGGTTAACTGAACTAAATTGTCAACTCCTCTCCCTAAATTATGGATGATTCACGCATGATTGTGAGTCAATATCCATTAGTCTCCAAGTCATGCTAGTTATGAGAGGAGAGTACAGCATGCTTGTTTAGTTATCAAAAAATCGAGAGAGAGAGATATAGGGAAACGAATATATGCCTCGTTTCCTTTTATAAGTAGAAAGCTGAGATAAAATTAGGAACAGCAGAAGACTAGGAAGAGGGAGCACTGATGGAAGGGTATAGGAGAAAGGAAATTGGAATAGAAATATAGAGCCAAAAGAGTTGCAAGAGAGATGGGGCGGAGACGATCTTGAATTTAGGGGGAAAAGACGGCGGCCTCGCGGCATTTGAGAATAGAATGTTATGAAATTTATCTTCTTGTTTTTTTAATGGACCACGTCACACTCATTTTCCCTCTTCAAAGTATTAACGCTCGTAAAAGAAAGCATAACAAGAAAACAAAACTATACAACAAACAAGAAATGACGTGCATGTTTGGTCTACTGATCAAGGTAAAAGAAATACCTCGCACGTCCCTGTAAATTCATTAAATTACGTGAAGAAGAACCAAATACAATTGAAGTGTACCAAAAACAAAAACAAGCAATATATTACTTCGAAATTCAAGCATACAGGGCATATGATGCTCAGATTTGTTTCTGTGAAAATGTTACCGACAACCTGTTGTGTTGCAACTGATTGACAAATTGCCCTACATCGACGTAAATAAGCACTGAATTGATCAGTGTTTTAGTAGTAGCCATGATAAAAAATCATGGGCGTACATACTCGAGCAGGATTCGAACCCACGACCTCCTGCATGATTTTTTATCATGGCTACTACTAAAACACTGATCAATTCAGTGCTTATTTACGTCGATGTAGGGCAATTTGTCAATCAGTTGCAATGAAAACATCTCGACGGAAGAACTTCATAAATTTGAATAACCTGTTGTGTCTTCTTAGGTCGACTAAGGAAAGATATAAAGTTTGTCTACTGACAAACAGATGAATATTGCATCATGGGTTATTTGGGTCCATAGTGCTTGTCGTGTAGGTTCATCGACCGAAAAGTTTCGGATGTACTGCAAGTCGCAATTTTCGTCAGACCGTTGACTAATGTCAATTGATTGATTTTGATTATGGCCATTAGAACCAAAATCCCTGTCCATGGTGTTTTCTCGTTTCAATTTTAACGGATCCTTCGGCTCCCCAAAGTTTTCACGGCATTTCCCCCCGTAATTACGTTGGAAGTTGTTCATGTGTTGGTTTTGCGCGTGATCTTTGGTTATTATTGTACAAGAGAGATTGTCTAAAATGACTGTCAATTTGATTTTCAAATCCTGACAGTGCAAAGATCTTGCAATTGCTAAACTTGCTTTTATTGTAAGTTAAAATTAGATTTAAAAAAATATATGTAATTTCAACCCATTCGTTTGAGATAAATGAGACTGATATGTCTGGAAGCGCCTTAGTTTGGCCTTATTGGCAATGTTTTGATGTAATTGACAGACTAGCTACTTACATAAATTCATAAAGATGTCTTTGTGTGATTTATAAAACGTCGCTGGGGCGACAAGACCTCGTATCTACAAAATGTCAAATGTTCAGGAGAGCCAAAAAAAAAACAACAACAAAAAAAAAAAACATGGCGGCCAAAGCACTAATAGAGCGAATGGGATAACCTTTCCTTTGACATGGTGTGGTGACTTCATTTTTGGAGTAATACAGTTGGGATTTGGTCAGGACATCACTTAACTCATTATTTGACCATTAATTCAAAAAGGTCATTTTCACCAAAATTTCAGATACAAGGTCTTGTCACCCCAGCGACGAAAAGAGATATTCAGTGTGAATATGTTGGTTTCCTGAGGAAAATATACATCACATGAGAGAAGTTAAGTTATAACAGAAAGGCAGGCGGGAAGACTAGTAGGTCCATTATTTTGTGTGATCACAGTTTTATGCAGGCATTCAGATGATCAAAACGGTTTCCACTATGAATCTTTTGCCATCTCTTCAATCATTGATAAATATGATACAGTGTATACATAATGTCATCGTTTGATTATTAATCTCAAATTCATCAAACCCGCAAGACATTACATAAAGCTCCGTGTCAAAATGAAAACTCTGTTGTCTTGAGTAACCAAGAGTAAATGTCACATCTTGATATGAACTATCTTAGTTTTTCCTCAACTGATACCAAATAAATTGTAATATCGACCCCACTAGCCATTTTTCATGGTAATTGTTCTTGAAGCCTTCTTACCATCAACGTCAGGATCACTGATGAATGAAAAATTAAACTCTCATGTTTTTGTTTAATTACTACCTCTTTCCTTTATGTGGGACTGCATAGGGGGAAGGCGGGTGATGTCGCTCATTTTGATAGTATTGTCTCTTTCATCATTGTAATTTCTAATTTCATTAAATAAGTTATTTGAAGCTGCGTTGGATATCTGTACACTGCATCAGCCGCCTAAAAATCGAAATACTGAAATGGAGCTACTTATAGCCTAACCCTCCCGACGACAAGCCATTCCCTTCCCCTTGAGCCCGGCCCCTCTTCAATTATGCGGTCTTTGTCAAGGGCATACTTCAAGCACGAACTGACGAAATAAACCCACGTCCATTCATCAGTGGTCGTACCAATCTAAAGCAATGTCTGATCCACTTTACACACTCATCCAAGCAAGTATCCTGCGTAATAAAAGCGGGCCTCCCATCATCTGATGGGAGTGTTTATCATTTAGGAAAGTGTAAAATCTGAAGAAAAAAAAAACTGTCTCACAGTAAACTGTTAACACCACACGCGAAGACAAAAACAACTGTTTATAGGACAAAGAAGAAAGTTATCAGTACTGTGTGTTCAGAAAGAAATCTTGGACGTGTGGTATAAATCAGCGATATCTATCATATTTGATGGATTTATCAAGTTAACTTGACCGCTGCTGTTATTTTTTCATGTTATCAGATATCCATGTAATACACAGTTAAGGCCTGGTTTTCGCTTAATTCACTAATAAGAAAGCCTTCGTCAGCTCTACGAATATTTCTGCATTCATTTTTGCTTGTAGGCCTATAGATTTTCCTTTAAAGACGAAATCATAGTACTTAAACTATTGCATACACCAAGGGTAACATTTGTTCAGTCCTGTAGACATTTTTAGGCATCGTAATGCAGTAAAATTCAATGAGTAGGATGGAGAAGGAAGGGTTTTTTCCCCAATATCTCGGTACTTCCCCCCCCCCCCCTCCTTCCCATCGAAAATATGTTAATGTTTACTTAACGCAAATCCTAGTTGCATTTGTCGTACAGCTTAAAATGTGTAGTCCATGAAATGTGCAATGGAATACGTTTCGCACTGCCCTGGGCATACACTGTACATACATAAACATAAATGAACTCACCATCAGCGGTAGATATTGACCCACCGATACAAATCAACCATGCCAACCAAAACAGTCGCACTGCAAGGAGGCGAAAATTTTGCCCGGTTGTTGCGGAGTGGAGTCGGTAACTGCTGGTGGTGGCCATGATAATCAGGCTGGTATTTCATACCAAGCTATTCCGCTCAGCGAGGAATTCAAAATCCGGCCCTGTTAAACATCAGTGCTCCTCCTGTGTAACCTCCGTGATGCGACTGGTTACAGGACTATCGGTCCGACTTTAATACGGCCCAAACGGCCACATCTTGTGCAACGGACTGTGCATTCATCATCGCAGCCTGCGCGCGCGGGTGGTATTAAAAAAAGTCCATGAATAGTATGACTATGAATTCATTTTCTTTTCAAACTCTGGAAAGTCAATAATGGGAAGAGTTCAAGCGGTAGCAGTCTGGAAGACCATACCATACACGAATCCTGTGTATCTCCATGCATGCCCGAGTCAAAATATAGATGAAAGGAGACTCTGCGGACCAAGAATTTCCTTTACACACTCCCTCCGGGGGGACATTGATGATATGGGCAGGTAATGAAAGCCGTTCTCGCCAAGAAAGCACTTTGCAGAGCAGGTGCATAAATAATAAATGTTGATGTCAGTTTGACGTTCGCACAGCATCAGTCTTTCTCATCACATCGCCTCCGGTATTCTCGAAGTTAGAAATCAAATTGGCTCTTAGTGTATTACGAGAGGGCCCACGACTGCAGGATGGTCCTATCAGCGGAATTTGATTTGGGTATTCTGATGATTAAAGCGATATGCTTCGAAATATTTTTGCAATGAAAAAAAATTCTTCTCGTAATAAGGTGTTGAAGTATTTATTGAGTTTCCTTTTTCTTTTGAGTTTCGCAAGAACTATGTAGTTTCATAGCCTCAAAAAAAAAAATAAAAGTTTGAATGCCCGTGTTTCAAGAATGTTTAATGGATGAGCCTGTGTTTATCTGATATGCCATATAGGTACATGATTTTGTATTGGATTTAGCCTGTGTTTATCAAATATACTATAAACATGATATTCATGCTCATATATATAATGTGTATGTTTGTATGTGTACTAATATATCGAATTATATGTCACAAAAACTTTATTCCCTTTTTGTCTTTTTTTTTTTTAGTTTTAGGTAAAGATAGATCACCTTTTTTTTCAGAATGTAAAGGGAAGATGCTTCTACAAATTAAGAGCCAGAAACATTAATGGATTTTTTTTTTTCAATCGGATGGGTACATTTGAAATGTAGTGTTTGTCGATTCTTGTAGGCTGATTGTGTCCTGATCCGAATTCGACTGGACGACATGTGCTGGCGCAATTTGCTGTGCGATAAATCAAAGCTATGCATCTCACCATCTTTTTTCACATTTTCTCGATTGTCTTCGTTGGTTTCATCTTTCTTTCTCTTTCATCAAGGATGCACTCCTTTCTCATCATATCTCCTCCGCTTGGTTATTTTAGATGAGCTGGTTGTCCCAGGGACCCAAAATCATACCAAATTTAGGAGAAAAAAAAAGCCCCACATGATTTACATTTTCACACTTAGCTATTAATGTTACTGTTATTTCCCACGGGCTACCAATGGAAGGCAATCCAATTAGTTCTCAGGTAGATATTTGAATCATTGATGAGCATTCGCAACATTGTGAGAGCAACGTGGACTTAAACATAAGTAACGCGTGGCTGGAATCGCCGACTTACCCAACTACTGTGTGTTGAAAGTGGCAACATCGGTGGCTGATGACCGCGGGAAAAATAATATCAATGTTGGTTCTTTAGATTTCCCTTCTTACTGACGGCGAAGAGTGCAGACAAAGAGAAGAAAACGACAACATACCAGACAAGAATAGTCAGTCACCGCGCAATTTTAAAGTGGATTGATAGTATGGGAGAGGGATGAAAATGGAGTGCGAAAGTGATTAATACTTAACGTGAAAATAATGACATCCCACATCACCTGACAAACGTACCGAAAACGCCGGGAATAGAACGACAAAAAAAGAGAACAATAACAAGGAAAAAAGACCTTGAGAATGAAGCGGTAGTAAATTACCAGTAAACCGATCCCGTACATCTTTTTTTTCCTTTCAGATTGGAATAGGAAATGCAAAATTCTGCCGTCAAAGTCTGCTAAAGGAGTTAGGCATTTTTTTTCTTTTTTTTTTGGGATAGATCTTGGTATGATGAGAGTCAGCAGACATTACGTCAGCTTACCATTGATATCATAAGTTAATCCAGGGGCCTGTTGCATAAAACCTTTTACCTGAGAAAAACTCAGTTTGATTTTTAACATAATTTTTCCTGTGTTAAAGTCAATGGCAGCATCATACTAACCTGAGTTTTCAGTTCTTACCGAAGTTTTTCTCAGGTTAAACGTTTAATGCAACAGGCCCCAGGACCTGTTTTTTCACAAAATATGGTCAAATATGTACGGCCTATCTAGTGCCATATTCCACACGAGGCCGGAGGCATAATGGAAAACGGCACCAGACCGCAGAAAATTCTCGTACTTCATTTCATTTCATTCCATTTCATTTATTAATTAAATTTTCACACAAATCATACAGTGTTGTATTTAAAACATCCATCTATGACAATGTGAAGTAGCACATGAATTATAAGTGATAAGTTCAGAATATACAAATAGCATTTGTATATTCAAACTCAATAGATTCATGACGGATAAATAAAATTGTGTTTTGAGGAAACCTACGTAGAAGCAGATGCTTGTGGGAGTAGGTTCCCCGAAAGAAAATCAAACACAGACTGTTACACTCACACACACACTCTGCACGCACGCAAGTGCACCTGGACAAGCGTGCGTGCGTACACACACACACAGCAAGGAGAAGAGAATGAGAGAGAGGAAAAGGAGAAAACACCAACAAAAACCGTCATAGGGACAGCAGCCTATTAATGACAGTACCTGCAGATGCAAGAGGAAAGAAATATGAAAGAAAAGAATTAAGAATAAAACCAGTATCTAATTCTAAATCAGTATCAATAATTTCAAATCATCTGCTAAAATCACATTAATTCATATTATCAGCAGAGTATGGCAAAAGAAGTTTATTTTTAAGCTTACGTTTGAATGAATACCAACCGGGAGTTCGTCGTATTTCGCTACCTAAAGAATTCCAAAATTTGGGGCCATTGTAAATAAAAGTGTTCTGTAATTTTCGTAATCTAGATTTCAGTATACTAAACATATCACTCTGTCGTGTTGGATATCTATGCATTTCTTTATTTTTCTTAAATAGAAACCCCAAAACTTGAGGCAAAACACAATTATTCAAATTATACATAAAAATTCCTAATTTCATTAAATGAAATCATGTATTTTCATAATTTTACTATCTAAGAAAAGTGGTTCAGTATGGGCCTATAAATTACATCCATAAATGCATCTTAAAACTCTTTTTTTTTGAGTAAGCAATAACTTATCAATATTCATCCTAGCTGAGCTTCCCCATGCTAATATTCCATAATTCAAATATGGCAAAATCATAATTGGATATAACATCAAAAGTATTTGAATTGGAAAAAAAATTGTTTTAATTCAAATATAACACCTTCATTTCTTGAAATCAGTTCATTCAAACGAACAACATGAATGTTCCAATTCAAATGATTGTTGGCAATTAAAAGCCTCTAGAATTTTGTTTAATGTACACGACGTATATGTTGATTAAAGGCAATTTGTCCAGAAAAAGTTTCTGAAGAATTACTGAATAGCATGTAATGACATTTTTGTATATTCCACGATAATTTATTCACTTGAATCCAATTGTTTAACAAACACAATTCTTTATTAACAGTTTCAAAAAGTATTTGGGGGTCTTTATTTTGGGGGTCTTTTTGAGAACAACTTGGTGAGAACAAGCAGGAATCAACGATTTATTCTTTGTAGATTTTTAGATAGATGAATTCTGTGGAGTAATCTCATTGGGAGATGTTCGATATTAAAACAACAACAACACATAATTCAATGCTTCAAGTGCTTTGGTCTACTCTTCCTTTGTTTTCTTGTCTTCCTTTTATATGACCGTTGCCGTGCTACTAGTCAATTTCAACAGTATTTTGTTTTGTTTTTAAACAGTGCGCAAGTATATCAACAGCAATGCATGAATGTGAAATATATTATGGTGATGACCTTTAATAGTATTCACCGAAACATGGGAAATATTGTATGGATGATTAATCAATGATGTCAAAGATTTTATGATCATTACAAATGCGTATATGTATATATATATATATATATATATATATATATATATATATACACAATTCATAAGCATAGACCTGTATAAATTATGTAGATATAAGAATAATATATATATATATATATATATATATATATATATATATATTAACTTAACGTTATTCGTTACAATCTATACTGCATTCGGTTTTTGCCAGCCTTAGTAATCATTAATACAAATATGAGAAAAATCGGCTTGTAATTTCGAAACAGTAGAATGTGTATCAAAAGATGCATGCGTTTGAACACATTTACTTATTTCAGAGCGCGATAGTAACGTGTTGCATATGTCGAGTGACCACGCACACAAACAACACCAACAACAATTAAGACATGGATTGCCGCAAGAAGATGCTGAACTTTATATGATTTTCGACAAATAACCAAATAATAATCGATATCTATTTTCTCCGAATCACTTTAGCCGATTTTAATTACGTTATTAATGTGTTGACGCCTGGCAAATCAACTACAGGCCTACCTTGAAATGATTCACAAATAGGTATGAAAACGGATTGTTTCCATCAAATTGCGTCATTGTCTTCCTTTATCTTACATCATTCTCTTTCTCACTCTCTTTGTGACCTTCTGCTACTAATCTCTCTCTCTCTCTCTCTCCTTCTGTCACTATCTCTCTAAATATACTTGTTTTATACGTAGTGTTTTTTCTCCCTGTAGTTCTGTGTCCTTGTTTGTTTGTTTGTTTGTTTTATTTCCGTTCTAAAAATCAACATATTTCATACATAAAGGTCCAATGACGAAAGAAGAAAAATACATACGGAGGGTAGCCCATTTTCAGTAGTGACAATGACAGCCACTTCTTGACTTCCATGGGGCCCTGTTCACAGAAATATCATACAGTCAGGGACTGATAGTAGAATAAAATATACACAAACACAAATGGAACGGTACATACATTACTACATTATGACTACATCATATACCATTTTGTTACACATTGTTCAAAGGTTTGGAGCATGAAAAAAAATCAAATGGAAAAGAATTCGGTTTTATTTAAATTGAACTTAAAAATGGGTAAAGAGGAATTTTGACATATATCATTAGGTATGTTATTATACACTGCTGCAGCTCTGTATGAGAATGATCTCTTACAATAATTAGTTTTAGGCCGTGGTAACTGTAAATCGTTTTTTAGCTCCATCTCTCTTTATCTCTTTATCTGTCTGACCTGTCTTTCTGTCTGTCGTCTCTGTGTGTTTGGAAAGGAATAACATTCATGATAGCATTATCCGGAATTATGATGAGACCTGTCCAAAAGTGAATTTTATTTTACGTCTTACAGACAATGTTAGACCTGCAAATTAGAAATGGATGCAGCTCGCCCCCCCCCCCCACCCCCCACTTTAAAAAAAAAAAATCTATCTGCTGTTTGCGTGGGAAATGCTCATGTGCGGTGACTTTGCAATCTGCTTATTTTTTTCTTATCATGTATTCTCAGCTCCCCCCCCCCCACTCTCCCACGACCAATCAATTATTCCTATTTTCACATCAAACAGATGTGGAGATGTCCGCAAATAGCTTTATGTACTCACTCATTGAACGCTCTCTCGAATTGATGGCCAAAGGTGTTTGTTTGACTAAATAATGGCTCGTTCCTCGGGATTTCAAGATAACACTCCATTTTACGTTTCAATGAACCACTCCATAATTATATGCCCAAATCTATACCACGTATAGATTCAGTATATTTACAAATATTAGCAGAACACAGTAAAATTTCAGAAGTATCGGACAATTCGTTAACAGTATTTCAATTAATGTTGGTTAAATCTATGTGCTGCTGTTAATGGTGGATACAGCAGTTCGTGGTAGTATTCGTCTTTTTTTTCACACATTTTCAGTTTTAAGAGCACTTAACCTCTTTGAAAAGGTATGGGAATAATCACCATTGTGTCAGTGACAAGTTAATAGACGGACTGAACTTCTATCTCTTAAATTCTTTTGAAATTTTCTGATTCTGTTTGTATTGGACCTGTACTTTTACGTACATAGCATTTTAATAGGCAGAAAGTTTCGATACCCAGAAATTAAAAGTAAAGATAAAAATGTGTTCTGCTAACACGGATTATTCTTTCAATGAATACAAATCAATGGATTTGATGAACTCCCCTGTATGATATAACAAATCTCGTTGAAAGGACCTTTTATTGAGAAGAAATTGATTTTATATTTCAAGGAATATAACATTCTTCATAAATAATGTAACACGATCTTCTTTTCTGGAAAATTATTTCATTTCGTTGATGGGTTGGAGAAGTTGAAGTTGACATCCTTCCAGGCCCTAGGGAAGGCGTAAGATGATGGCACGAGGCGGACTCATTCAGATATTTATCAATCTCTCTTCATACTTTTTGAAATTATCTTTATATTGTTCTGTTAAAAAAAAAGATCCATAAGATTTCAAGTAAAAATAAATAAAAGAATGTTGTACAATCCAATACATACCTACTTTTGGCTCTAAATCGTATAACACCCAACCCATTTTATTGTACATGCTTTGGTCTTTAATGTATTGTTTTGCTTAGATATGACGTCTAGGATAGCATGCACATGTTTGTTTTTTCGAACATGATTTCAATTAATGTGATAACAACAGTCATCTACTGTATAGAATGTGATGCGTATGACGAGATAATATGATCAGTCAAAATACAATCGACCATACATACGTGTGCTTACTCACACACACACACACACGCACACACACACGCACACACACACACACACACACATGCATATGCTACATAAAACACTGCACAAAAAAACCACACTCACACTGTAAACACAATGCGAGCATACACACATACACACCCACATACACACCCACATACACACACCACACATATCCTTTTTAATCCATGTAAAAAATCGCACACACACACACACACACACACACAGCTATGAGCCTTGTCGTGTAACAATAACTGAAACATTACATAATAGCATGGATGGCTAGCTGGTATTACCATCCTTGATGTTGAGAATCGCACTTATAGTATTAAATGTATTCAAAGCGCTTAATTTGCTCGTACTGCACCTTGAGGAAGAATTAACCCTAAGTACAACGCACCTATATTGAGTCTGCTACTACTAAGCTGTGCGTAAATGTGTATTTGCGCTGGGTTGCCTGAGATTTTGTGAACCGATCCAGGAATTTGGCGCTGCAATCATTCCATTGTGAGGCAGATATCACTGGGATTGTACCCCCGCGTCTTCGGCACCAGCACTTTGGACCTGGCCATGATGAAGGAAAGCTTGAGTCTTCCTGCCCACAAACTTTTCCTGTATATCTTCTCTTACAATCTTTTAAAGGGCCCACGAAGCGGAAAAGTAGAGCTAATCCCTAAACAATCCTGGCAACAAGGACCACATTCGGATCTACAATAAGTGTGCAGAAAGAGTCAGGCCATCCAGGTAAGTACCGTGAATGGTGACGAGAAAGCTGCTAGAATGGAGAAAAAAAAACTTAAGCGGAGGGGGGGGGGGAGGATGAGAAAGAAAGGCACCAATACCCCGCCCTTGTCCGAGCTATGATGTCCATGTGGCACAGACAGACGAGGCAAACATCAGAAAGGCATCGGCACACAAAAACACCGAAACGAAACGGGATTCGTGCGTTAACAAAAGCACCCAACTGAACCAGCGATGCCACGTATACCATTGGAAGTACCAAGATACTCGGTGCTGAAATACACGTTTATCGTATAATTGCACTCTTTTCACGAGCTTCATACAAGGAAACCGTGATATTTCCTCTTCCCTTCGACAATGCTGTATACGGATCCAGCTGCGGTAAGTAAAGACTCCCCACGTTTTAGAGAAAACGAGGTGCCTGTGAATGAACGTGATTCGTAGTCCGTATTCCACATTGGCAGTAATCGGGATGTATTCACGCTGTCTTTATCTCCTTTCAGAATAAATCAGTCGAGCGCGGTTCAGTAACGGTTTAAGTATGTTTTGGACTACTAAACTAGGGTTCCTGGGTTCAGTTTTCACTGCAGTGTGGTCATCCCTGGACCAGTGTGGAAAAAAAACAAAACTGAATTCCTGACGATGCTTTCATGTAATTGGTAGAGCCCACAGGAAAGGAGAAGTGATAACATTGCTAAGGCGCCTATATCAAGAGAGTGAATTATCCATTTTAGTGTCAATGGTGTTATATTTATCATTTTTCATTGTCATTATCATCACTTTCATTAATGCAATTATTTTTATCCTTTCGTTAAAATTCCCCACAATGGTATCTACTGAAGATGATAAACTGAAAGGGTTAATGGCCAATATGACATCCTGAAAATTACAACTGGTTCTGGTATTCTAATGAGTTTATTTTTGCTCAACGCGTGGGAATTAAAAAAAAAACAGTTTCAACTTCATACTCTTGCTAGAAACAAACAAAGAGAGAGTTCAGTCGTAAAGAAACATAATACATGTAGGGCCTATAGTCGAACTGTGTGTAAGCCTATACCCCTATCATTTTGCATGTTTTCATATACGGCACAATCGCAGAGCTCCCATACTAGAGCTGGAGATGACGTGATTACGTCACCACCCATCAACTGTCCGCTGCTATTTCTGCTGTTTATTACATATAGGAAAGTCAATTCCACTGATTTTCATCAACGTTTTATTGATCATGTCAAATCATGACCCCAAGCATTCATTATGCTGTGTTACATCTGACAGTAAGATGATTCTCGTTATAATAATTACATTTTACGGATAACTGTGCTTCTTCCTGAACTATCAAGGTGCGACACTCGTATAAAAACTATCTTGACAGTGTGTTTCTTCAAGTATTGTTCATTCGGTCTTTCATTTATTCATTCATTTTATTTCAGCACGGCACAAGCGTCATTCAGGGCCGGACGTTCTTCAGCTTGTCCGTGCACAGATGAAAAAGAAAGAAAGAAAAAGAAACAAAGATACAATATGATTTTACAATGTTATATAAAATGAGATGCGAAATCATAGACAAGGAATTAAGAGAAATTAAGAGAAAAAAAAAACCCCGATGAGTAAATGCAGCAATAATACAAGATTATGATGCGTAAATATCAATTGGGTAAACATAACTCTTCAATATAATCAGTGTAACATAGTTTGGTGTAATAATTGGAAATGTTAAAACGATTCCTTCTAACTAGTTATAACAGACAACAGCCGTAGAATCGGAGTGCAGCTTCTCTTGTATCATGCAATTTACGATTACATACTACGCTTCATTCTTTAACAAAGCACACGGCAGGGAGTTTAACAGTTAACCCGTTCTGTTGAAATATAGGCACACTAAGTACATAAGCATCTATGGCCATATAAACTGACAACCCTATAATTCTATACAGAGAATAACTGATGTGAATGAATCATATCAAAAATATAATTCAACCACGTATAAGAAGGTTATTGCATAAACACGAATGTTTTGGAAAGAATAAACCTACATTCTTGGAGCTTATTGTAGCTTCATGCTATAAATTAAAGGTCTGGTTTGGCTTTGAAGGGAACCTTGAGGGAATCTTGATGAATGAATCCTTTCTGTGTCTCAGATAATGACACCGGGTCACGCATTCTGCCCACACTGTATGCCAGATTCTCTGATTCTTTGCCTTAAATCTGTTTGGTCCTTTGAAAGGGATACCTGTACATTGTCGCACATGCCTCGATGGAGCCGGACCATAGTTCTTAAAAATAGGCGTGAGTATTATAAGACGTAGGGACAGGTTTATAGCAGCCAGCCAGCGAATAAACGGTATCACGACTGTGTACTTAGCTTCCGAAAGAATAATGAGTGTTACATAACATGCTTTTCATCAAGAGCAACGTTTGTTATCCTTTCGCGAATAACTTGCCCTCCTTGAAAAGGCAGCCTCGTCGTTTTGAGGATATTGTGCAGAATACACAAACCAAAGAACTGTGAACATGCTTTCTGGTTAGCATATCAACATAAATTATTCTTCAGGCATGCGATGTGCAAACTTAATGATGAGGAACTACACAAATACAATATAATCTGTCGCATTGTCCCGAAGTCCTCATGTCCATAATGTATTTTGTAGCTTACTGCAGCATAACAATTGCAATTTTGAGTTCATCGAAATCTCCATCGGAATAGCGAAGGTTATATTGTGGGGCTGCATGTGATGAGACTGGTCGGTTTGCGTCTTCTCGAAGGTGATGGGTTGTTTGCACATACCAGATTCACATGCTGTCTCCCCAAATTACCAAGCCTCTTTTTTTTTCTGTTTGTCTTCATCGTTCCTCTGTCCCTCTCCTTTTCTTTATGGCAGACACACACGTACACACACACACACACACACACACACACACACACACACACGCACACACACACACACTCACACATCCACGTTAATCGATCCAAGCTCATGTTTCCATGCGGTGGAGTCCACTAGGCAAGCGTGATTCGAAAAAAAAAGTTATGACAACGTAAATTATATCTTGTATATTGTATAATCTACTGCATATTTTTATGCATAATAACACTGAGTATGATTATAATATATTATGCATTTAATCATGCACGTGGGTTTTGTTACGTAGCATGGCGAGGCATGTGTGTGTTTCCACTATTACACGCAGTGTACTGAGTATTTTAGATGATAAACTTCACTCGTTTTATTCAATTCTTGCCAAAGGTTGATAATAGAAAAAAACTTTCCTCTTTGCTTATTGATTGTTTGTCGGCGATTTCGACCAACATCTGATATGGAATACAAAAAAAAAAAATCGTATATTATGCAAAAGTCACGTAGCGGCATTTCCGACAGTGTAGACAGTGAAATGCGGCTGATATAATTCTAGAAAGACAGGGGCAAGGGGATTCGGGTTCGCATAGGGCATTCCATTATGTATTATACACGGACTATACTCGCAAACCCGATCAAATCAAATCAAATCAAACCAAATCCAATCCAATCCAATCCAATCCAATCCAATCCAATCCAATCCAGTCCAATCCAATCCAATCCAATCCAATCCAATCCAATCCAGTCCAGTCCAATCCAATCCAATCCAATCCAATCCAATCCAATCCAATCCAATCCAATCCAATCCAATCCAATCCAATCCAATCCAATCAAATCAAATCACATGACCCGACCACATAACCGATTCGTTTTGAGGAGGTTAAGTATTGTATGCAAACGTAGATCCAATGAGGTATGTACTATCACATACCTCTTTGGTCGACAGGGAATAGTGATGGGTTGCGACAGCAGAACCGAAGGATGAGGGAGCATTGATGTTGAGGTACTGCAGAGAGAGATCGGTACCGTATGTTGCATAGCACTGTAAGCAGAATGACAACTTAAATACACGAAAGAAAAAGTATCCCTTCTCTTCATTCTTTTTTCCTCTCCCCACTCCAACCCAGCAATACGGTAATGATTGTCATTAGGAAATATATTGACATCATGAACTGACTCGAAATATATCCTTCAGGTTTATTCCAATGATAATTATGCAGGCGCCTATAATGATACTGATGCTGAATGATAATATTTGTGAAAGAGTTTTTAAGTCTATTTATGTTGAAAATATCTGATATGTGTTATGTTGAAAATAGATACTGAATGAATAGACACTGAAATAAATCATGATCTTGCTATATCTATCAGCTCCCGTCCATTTAGATTTTGCCGGGTCATTGACCTCCAGAGCACGTGACAAAGATGATAAAGGATTCCTCGCAGACCAAATGCGTCTTGAGCATTTCGCTGAGCCTCATCCTCCTCTCCGTCATGATCACCATCGAGACGCAGCGAAAGGCCAACGCCCTGGTCGAGTACAACGACGAACTGCAAGGGCGGTTGCAGGAGATCGCCAGGGAGAGGCGGTCGCTAGGCAACGAGATGCAATTGATATCGGACAAGTTCAAGGCCATCGTGGAGGAGAAGCAGGTGATGACGAACATGGTTCGGGAGAGGGGCGAGGACTTCGAACGGTATCGGGATGAGTGCGATGCCAGACGCAAAAAGCAGGAGGAGGAACTGAAAAAGGGCACTGATCAGTTGTCCGCCGAACTCGCAGAGAAAGCTCAGTTACAGGTATCTAATTTTATTTATTCATCATTATTTTTTTTAAATTTGGCATTCATATATAGATCATCTGGATGATTTTATTTTTGTTGCATTTATTCATTTATTTACTCATCTACCTTACTGGAGTAGAAGCTCATCTGTATTAGAAATTCAACTGTTAAACTTTTGATCTCAATACAATATAAGGTAAATATTTTGTATTGATATCAAAAGTTTAACACCAATTTCAGTTCACTACTCATCTACCTATTTATTCATATATCTATATCATTATACTCATATCTATTCATTCTGTCCTCCACATGATGCGCAAATCAGAAATGAATTAAATTTAGGTCCTTTAAAAACTTGATATGTTCCCATGTTGAGGACATCTCTTGTTTTTTTTTTTCAAGGTTTCTATCTCTTAATCTGGTATATTACACCGTAAATGGTGTTTCCACATGTTTTTCCTCCTTTTCGATGTTAAAAGTGAATCTTTTACACCGATTTTTTTATGCACTACATGTTCCAATTCAAATCATACACATACAATGTACACTGTAAAAACATCGGTGTTAGATTTAACACCACGGGTGTTAAATCTAACACCGATCAAACTTCAATAAAGGACCACACCCACAGGTGTTGAAAATGCACTGTGATGGTGTTGAATAGTGTTCACCTGACACTTCGTGGTGTTAATTTGACACTGTACCTGGTGTTATTTTGACACTGTACTGGTGTTAATTCAAAAATGACACCACATGGTGTTGATTTGATATTTGTTGGTGTTAATATCAATGGTTTAACACCCGTCCAGCTTCAATAAGAGACCACACCAGCTGGTGTTACTGTGGTTTAAATTTACTTTCACATTTTTTTTTTCAAAAATCTAATTTTAATTTAAAATTCTTGATTGTCTTGTTTAAATTAAAAATCAACAAGAAGTGCAGTTACTAAGAAACTCTTCAAAAAACAGTTTAGAATTTGGAAATGACACCCGGAGGTATTAATTTAACACCATAAATGAGCACCGAAAATTTAACACCAGCTCGGTGTTCACTATTTAACACCGGACTTTTTGCAGTGTAGAATATTGTTGGCAGCACATTGAAAAGAAAAGAGCGAACTACCGCTTCTATGTTACGGGGGGGGGGGTCTTTTCTGCCGTGAGAGTCTGCACTGTGGGGAAAACTTCTCGGCGGTGGCACACATGATTTGAGAGGAAAGCATTAATTTTTTTACTCCATCTATAACGGCTTGAGGTAAAAAATGTCAGCAGTAAACATGTAAATCGGTGAAAGTGTCAGGGAAATTAAAGCCAATGAAAAATGCAAGAGATAAAAATAATAGGGGGAATTTAAAGGGTACAAAACAAAACAACCTCGTTACCAATGGTACGTTCACTCAAACCAGTACACTGTTGACAAGTTTGTATAGAACCCCATTTCTGTTGGATATCACTTTTTGCGGAGACTCATAAGCAGCGTCACAAGGTATATGCTTGCAAAATCATGATTCAAACATAACCTTGTCTGCAATATCTAATGTCCTACAGTTATATAATATCAGCTGTCATGGTTTACTTGAATCACTTTTGTTTTATTTCGAGCTCATGTTCTTACCACTTCTTTTTCTAACCCAGGAAGTTCTTGCTGGTGTTCGTGGGGAGCTACGTGTATTGACAGAAGAAACAGAAGACATTAAGGCAACCAAAGCATCAATGGAGGGCAAGGCAGCCGAGTTACAGAACGAAAACAGCGAACTCAAAGGCCAAGTAGAAAGGGTATCTATCATATTCATTTTTACTTTAGCAGTTGTTTGTTCTTACAGTACATAAAATTACAGTGCTTTTATTCATTCGCATGCTCTTGTGTCTTTAGTGAACTTTTCACAGATCAGTTGGTTTATAGATATTGTTGTCACCTTCACGTTAGTCCTGAATCCGATGACTTCACTATATCGGTTTGAAAAATGGGTGTCATTGTATAGGGTGTATATCTTTCTACTTATCTCCTTATATGTATATGTATGTATATATATATATATATATATATATATATATGTGTGTGTGTGTGTGTGTGTGTGTTTGTATATATATTTATATATGTACAAACACACACACACACAAATATACATATAAATGTATATACATATATATATACATACATATATATTCAATATATATATATATGTATATACGTATATGTATATAATATATATATATATATATATTATATATATATATATATATATATATATTTATATATATATATATATAATGTATATACGTATATAATTATATAAATCAAGATTAGGCATAATAGCCGACCAAGTGACGGTAGGCAGCGCCCTTTATATTATAATACTGATGTCTGTATAGCGTTACTTCTAGTTTCCGCTTTTCCATCATTATTCAAAGTCTAAGGGCAATTCACTACATTATGACAAATTTTGATAACAAAACCCCAAGTTGATGCAAAATGCGGGCAAATAAAGTGTCATATAAAGAGATTCTTTGCGGAACTGCTGATTATACATATAATGAAGTATTATATGTCTATCATACTAGATTATCGGAACAATATACTACAACCGTCTGCCATGAAGATGTCGTCAAAGTTTTGATACAATTTATTTTTGCTTGATATTTTGCCCTGTTTAGCTACAACGGGACGCCATGTTGGCTGACTATAGCTAAAACTGTTAATCCGAAAGCTATCATCCGTGCAAGAATTTATATTTTTTTTTTATTGAAGTTGTCTATCTCTAATTTGGCTGTCACTTTGTTACGTGTTCTAGTAATAGTATTTTCTTATCTATATTCGAAAGTTGTATTGATGTATCTTTTTTTTTACAAAGATTGATGCCACATGTGTAATACGAGTTGATAATTGTCGAAATATATTCCATTCTCCCCGAATGTACAGTTAAACAGTGAGCTTAAAAGCGAACAAAGAAAGCTTCAAGAGGCACAGCAAACTTACGAGCAAGAGACGCAACAGCTACAGCAAGAGCTACAGCAACACAGAAATGAGCTGCAGCAATTGCTACAACAGCAACAGCAGCAGCAGCAGCAGCAACAGAGCCTGCCACAGCAACAACAGCCGCAACAACAAAATCTAGAACAACAGCAGGCGCAAATACAAGGTTCACAACAGCTGCAGCAACAAATTTCGCAACAGCAACCCGTGGGCCAAAGACGAGAAACTCAGCCCAGACCTGGGCGAACGGAACAACGTCCACTAGTAGTGGCTCAAGAGCATCAGCAGACTGGACAAGAAATGCAAGCGCAGGTAAAACAGGAACAACAGCAGCAACAACAGCAGCAACAACAACAGCAACAGCCCCAGCAAGACAGAATATCAACTGGACGACAGACTTAAAAGTACGGTGCACACTATGTGCACGTGGGCTTTCACAAAATATAGAGGAGTCAAACCAAATTAGGCCCTATAGACTTACCCAATAAAATGAGCTGTTTGTGACCGATGACACTGATACTCTGAACAATGTGCGCTTTGAAATTGTCAAACTTTCGTATTTCATTTCAGATGCTCACAAAAGGTCGATCATTCTATCAATTAGTTAAAGGTAACATGAACATTGTGTGGAATTGCAATTTGATAGTATATGTAGCCTACTTTCTTCTCCTTTATCAGGTGCAGTAGAAAGAAGAAATGCGAGAGTCTGAATTCGATGCTTACCTGCACTCCTTACAGCTCATTATGTTTTACGTCATCATGACTCATTCAATCAAAAGAATTTATTTTCCAACTTATTTGTTGTTGTTTTTTAATCAGAATGTGCCTTACTTCGGAGATGAAGGCAATAGCGCTGCCTTTTAGATGTTAAACAGTGCTTTTCAGTAAACTTGGCTAACGGTACACTATGCGAGGGCTCTACTTTAAAGATTATTGGAGTCATTTATTATACATATTTTGATGAACCTTCCCGACACAGAAACAAGTCAGTAAACAGAGTTACGTCATCAGGAATAGGAAGTGACGTCAGGCAATTGACCTGTCGAGTCCTACCAGTTCCTAGCTCAGTCTTTCTTTCGTGTTTATCTGCGACATAAGAACGTAATTTAATCCTATAGCTCTCAACTGTAACTTGGTGCATATGTGTGTATGTGTGTGTGTGTGTGTGTGTGTGTGTGTGTGTGCGTGTGAGCACTTACCATGGTGGAAAACGAGGACATTACACACGAACTTTGTGTGTGTATGTGTGTGTGTGTGTGTGATTATGTTTAGCTACACAGACCATGGGACCGTTTCATGAAACTTTTTGTTAGTGATTTACACTGACAACGTTCAAAACTACTGAAATCCTTGCGTCTGATTGGCTGATAGCAAATTTGTCGGTGAAAACATCCGACGAACTCGTTGATGAAACGTCCCCCCATGTCCACAATTCTAACGAAGCTAAGGATTTAAAAGCTATCACATACAGTGCATCTCAGTGTCTTCCTCATTCGCCGCTGTTTTGAACCATTTCCAGACTTGTCATGGCTTCTGTCTCAAACATCTGTTTTATCTTAACTAAATACGAAACCCTAAAAAGACCTCTAATTTGTTACGTAACTATGAAGATGGTAACATATCAATATAATATCACTTTAACTGTATCACACAGTATACTCTGTAGATGTTTTTATCATTGTCATCTTCAAGCAGTGTTAGCAGCCAAATTTTCATTTTGATTTCTCTTTAAATCCGTGCTTGGCCTCGTTACAAAAACAAACAAACAAACAAAAACAAAAAACAAATAAAACAAACAAACTAACGCCTATGAGCGGAATTGGCTGCACCATGATGAATTAACTCTTCCATTACCATAAACAACTTATGTGTAAGCCAAAATCAATGACACTTTGAGAAGAAATCCAGCGAGACTTATTCCAACGTCAGCTGAAATCAATGACTTAATCGAAATTCTTTTCCGTTGTACAAAATAATAGGAACCAAGCGCGTGACTTCGGACATGTACACAATGTGCCATAATTACATTTGTCTTTTCGGATTACATGTGTTTAATTCCTTGTGCATACAAAATATCAGATTAACACACATCAAGGACTCTTACGTCATTGTTTACTGAGAATATCTGTGAAGTTTTCGTTTTCATTTTATTGTCTTTGAGTAGCAAACTCCACTCCATTTTCATTTTTGTGTGTGTGTAATGTTGCCTCTGTCGAAATATTCACTGAGGCAGTATGCTAATGCTGTAATAGCCACGTCTTATGTCTTTACCTTTCCCCTTTCTAAAAGTATACTTTTTTTTTACCATCCCTGGTGTGATTACAAAGAAATCGTAGTAGAAGTTTGTGTCTTTCATTTACTTGTTATATCAATTCACTTTCATGAACTACGCAGAACAGTTGTGTATCTTCTTAATTCAACATGCATCAATTATGCTGTGTGCATTTTCTACTTTTCAATTGCATCAATGCCCGAAATTGCTTCATATTGTCCAATTAAAAGTACATTGTTATGAAAATCTGTTTCTGAACAGTTAGCATTTTAATGACAAAGATCGCATGTACTAATTGATTACCTGCTGCTATTCTTCCGTACGAGTAAATACATTTACTTGTTTTTAATTTCAATTATGTGATGTCCGGATGACAGTGTTGATTATTTATACATGTATAACAATATTTATCAAGACTAGCGATGGCAATAAATTACCATATATACATGTCTTTCAAGCACAACTGGACTTTTTTTCTTTTTTTTTTTTGGTTAAACTATATATACATTGTACAATGTTACGGGGTGTCATTCTTTGATCATGCATGGCATGATGAATGAAGGTGTTCTTTTTTAATTCTCCACAATGTAATAAGTTATTATATTGAACAACATACTACATTGTCAATATCGGTATGTAGTCGTCCCCCCACGCCCTAACACAGACACACACAAACACACACGCGCGCGTGCACAAACAAACCTCATCAAAGAACGTACAGTATTGAATTCACTATGACAGTTTCTGCTCATGATTTCCAGTTACGATATTGTTATTCAGTAGGTTTACAAATAATGCATATCTCACACGGTGTTAGAATTATCCACCCGATACAACTGTAGTAACTTTCGAACAGTCGGAAACACACAAGGCGAAACCGTGTACTTGCTTGACCTTTTGAAAACTGTTTGACAGTTTGAAAATTATGGAAGATGCATGGATAATTTATCAACATCCGATCTGGGCCTCATTTCATAAAACTTATCAGTGACAACTGCCACATTTTTATGACAAATTTGCTCTTAGCTAATCAGATGCAAGGATTTCAGTACTTACAATAACTATCACAACTTGTCACTGATCACAGGTTTTATGAAACGGAGCCCAGTAATGTGCATTATTTGTTTTATGAAATGGTGCAAGCCTGTAATATCATTTAAATCCTGTGGCAGAAATGTTCAAAAGATTCTCAGGGCCAAACAAAGTGAACCGCACACACACACACACACACACATCATTGCAATGCATTCATAACACACAGGCAATGCTGCTAAGAGAGTTTGGTTCAGGTGAGCTAAAAAGACTGCTACCTGATACATTGTAGCTCTTAGCCAATCATTTGATGACGATCTATACATTGTATCACCATTTCACAATGTACATAATTATCACACCTAAACACAAATTATTGTTTCACCTCAAAACAGCACTGGTACTAATGTCACAACATTACTTTACACATACACTTTTGCCAATATTCATCACTTTGATTTATTTCTGTGTCAAAATTAGCATCTTTACAGACAAGACAATGTCTCACTTTTAATTCAAGTCTATGAGCAAAGTAGCCAAGGTATGGCATGATATTTGTACAGAAAGGTATACACGTACTTCTACAACAAAGACATACATGTATACATGGATATGAACACATGTACAGTATTATTTTTGTATTCATGAATAACAAAGCGGAGGTTCTTCCTACTTAAATTTGCAGTATGAAAGGGGTCTAGAATCCCATTAGTATGCATTCTTGCAAACTACAGTAAAAGTGGAAATTTTCGCAGTATTGAAATTTTTTCGCATTTCGCGCAACGAGAAGCTAGCGCAAAAATAACAGCACGCGATTATTTTTGCGTGCCATATGTTCCAGTATTTGATGTCTTGATTCCGCGGAATTAAAAACATGCGACAGTCTTCTGGCACGGCCAAGCACGAAAAATTAGTCGTGCGAAAATATCCACTTTTGCAGTATACAAAGTAAACGGTAGGGCCACTGTGGTCTACTGTCTTCTCCCTATGACATCAAGCTTTTCACATTTTTAAGCCAGTTTGTCAAGGGAGCTACGCTAGAGCTGTATCCACAGTACTACACTTGGTGAGCTGGAATGCAAGCATGCGCTCACTGCAACATGAGCTTTATTTAGTGGGTCATTGAGAGTGGAGAGAGGTGTTTGCTCGTTATTTGCTGATAAACCTCCCTCATCTAGACTGAAGACAACTATAAGTGGTGACTGTTTTCTTTCAGTTCTAGTAAGGAGGATGAAGGAAAGAAATGAAACAACCAGTATGAATGCTAATCAAACTCCTATAACATCATTTTTGCATTCCTTCACTGGTTACAACAAAATGTTTGTTGGAAGGGGGAGGGAGGGGCTTATCTGGGGGAGGTAGGGAGATAAACTTATATGTCATAATGGTATGCACACATACTGTAAAGACAAAATAAAAATAGTTCAGTCTATGCTAAACTGAGATATCTTATCATGAAGTATCAATTTGGAGTACAATTTCTTGTGCATGAGGCAAAGCACACTGCAATTAACATTTATTTGACAGCATTTCTTTTTTCAAGAATGAGTACAGCAATCTAGTTTATCACATGGACTAGCAGTATGAAAACAACGTCCAGCACTCTACAGGATGATGAAAATGGATGCCCCCCCCCCCCCCCCCAAAAAAAAAAAAAAACTTGAATCAGAAAAATATAAGTAAATAGGAGAAGAGCTGGTTCTTTCTATGATAATAAAAGAAGAAGAGGGAGATAGGAAAAAACATTTTTTTTCTTTTTTTTTTTTTTTTGGGGGGGGGGGGGGGTGGCATGGGGTGGGACAGGATCTAAACCTCATAGAGATATTCCTGTTTAAGGTTGTTTTCTGGACCAGGAATGATTGTTGTTTTCATTTGTGTCCTAATCCTGAAATGACACTTGGTGTTAATATCAAAATATTGGTACGTATATCTTCTTTACAAAAACACAAGCAGGGAAAACAAGCACAATCTCTTATCTATGCTTTTATGATAAAAAATGCAAAAAAAAGGAAACAAATTGTATCATTAAAGTGAACTTACAACCTGTGAGGGTAATGGTGCCTCATTACTTTATCAATGAAGTTCAAAGATACATTACATCAATGGTAAAAAGTACATAGTTACAACACATCAGCGATGTGGTCAGGTTTTTCAGTCTGTTCTCCTACAGGATCACATCACCTGTGATCTTGGCGTAAGATCTATTTACACATCGTCTAGACGATCAACCATTGTTGTCACTTGGCTGCGTGGGTGGTACAGACCACTGAATTCTCCTTCCAGACAACACTGTGGGAGAAATGACAGTTGGGAAAACCTTCCACACCTGTGACACACATCATCTCAGCAGTAGCAGTTTGGCAAATCAGCGGTGGAAAGCACAGCCTAACAAAGGTCAAGAATGCGCCAGATATGCCGTCACACATGTTTGGTCTTCGCCACACCTCCTCAATCCAGCATCCACACCTTCAGTCGATGATCAGCTCGTCGCATCCCCAATCCTCAAAACTCCCGTCCGGCAAGTACCTGCGGATGATGATGGGTATCTTCCTGGCTCTGCCAAAGAAAATGTAACAGAAAGATGGATCACACATTACAATAAACTCCAACCATTTAACTGAGTCCACTAGAGTGTGTCATGACCAGCTGACACCAACGCTCATATACAGTACCAGTTAAGGAAAGAAAAAGAAATAAATTATTGGCACATGTGCAATAAATGAGTTGACAGCGAGACAACTTGTATCCGTCTAAACTCCCATTAGAAAGGCAAAATAGATACCCCAATCATGCATGTAGATACATCAATCATAAAGCATGTGCAATATGAACATGTCATGACCAGCTGACACCAATACTCAAACACTTGTTCAGGGGGGGGGGGGGGATGGAGGGGGGATAAACAATTGCCACATGTGCTATTGAGTTGACAGAGACAGCTTGTATCTGTCTATATTTCCCATTAGAAAGGCAAATGGGTATTCCCATAATGCATGCAATCATAAAGCATGCGCATAAATGCACTGACGAATACATTTTGCCGAATCAGTTCCCAACACACAGGCCCGAATTCACAAAGGTGGTACAAATGAAACCATGGTTTAAACCATGGACAAAAACCATGGCGCGCCAAGTGTCGCACGGAATATTTCGTTATGAAATTGGTCATTTCGTCGACATAATGACCCTTTCGTTAATAAAATTATCATTTCGTGGACTAAATGTTCATTCAGAACTACAAAATGTTGTCATTTCGTTACAAAATAATCATTTCATCAACGAAATGACCAATTTCATAACGAAATATTCCATGCAACACTTGGCGCTCCATGGTTTTTGTCCATGGTTTAAACCATGGTTTCATTTGTACCACCTTCGTGAATTCGGGCTATAATAGTCTGGTCAGTTGATCGGTCATGTAAGAATTAAAGAGAAAACTACAAATGTCGCTCCTGTGATTTGTAAGCTTCCACCATCTCGCACTGTTCTCCCAATAGGTCTATGGTACACTTTGACAATACATGTATGAGATGACTGTCATATGATTGGCCAGAAACTGAAATGACATGTTTGAAAGTATGATGCAAGTATTTGGCAATTTCTACATTTTCATTTGAACTCTGACCCTTGCCCTTTGACCCTAAGGTCAAGAACTTCCTTCATATAACTAGTAAAATATCATGTTTTAGGTTAAGTTATGCAAAGCACAACCCCTTTGCCAAAAAAAAGTCACTGTTGCAAGGTTATCAAAGGACAGCAATTCTTTAGTATGAAGGATATCACTTTATATCATTGGACTGATGCTTAAAAAAAAAAAAGAGGAAAAGGAATTTCAGTGGCAGATTCGGGTGGTGGGGGGGGGGGGGGGAGGCAGGTGCGCACACTGGGCGTCCATTCCCCATTCATTTTTTTTCTTTTTTACAAAAGAAATAAAAAGAAAAGAAAATGAGCACAGGGTCAACCCCTTTACATTTCTGAGTTGTGTTTTTCTGTTTTTAAAATACAAGTATGCCTGAAATTGCACAATGATTTCTGTTATGGCTTTTTTTTTTTCTGCTTGTCAGAAGATAAAACCCAGAAGGGGCACTAGAAATATAAACTGCACTCCCTTTACAGAATTCCTGGATCCACCACTGAATTTGGTGATGATTTACAAACAAACCAGACGGATACTTTGTCAGGTGATGAAATCATCCCCTCCTCAAAATTTGCATGATGTATTTGTGGTTTCTACTCGCTGCTTTGTGGAAACAGGAGAAACCTCAACACTTCTACAACTTTCTTATTTTGCATTCGATTATGATAAAAACCACCATCATTTTGTTTGTCTGCTTTGAATGAACTCTTACAGCCCATATCAAGCTGAGCTTTTTTTTTCAGAATATCTACGGTTATAACTATGGAGTATGATTCTGCGATAATCTTTTTAAAACGGTACACACTGAAAGCCTATGTCTCTGTAGAGTTAATCATTACAAGTATGCCATTTAGACTTTAATTACTGCGTAGCAGCTAGCTAACTGCCAACCCTGATTGAAAGCAGTCATATCTAAGCCAGACTTTTTTCTTTCATGGTTTCACCACGAACTGAAGTTTGGGAACCTGGGTATCTGTTCATCATTGCAGGTAGTTTTGAAATTTAGTACTTAAAAACAAAACAAAAAAAAAGACGGACAGGATTGATACATTAGAACCTGTACAATGTATACGGATGTATCAGATCTCTTTATATCAAGTCTCCTCATTCATAAGACATATTTTGGGGTGACTATTTCTTGTGAATGCTTTGCTGGAAATTTCTCTTCTTGATCCCCCCAAACCTAATCTCCAATCTCAACTTACTTGAGCTCTTTCATGGCAATCTGCAATGGATCAGTCTCACCTTCCAGTTCCACCATGACAGGAGCATTCATTCTGCAATTAAAGAACACCAACAAGACAGAATCGTGCTTTTAGTTCAGAGGCAATTGGTTGCCTGATAAAAGCTTTGCAAGTTTGGGGCTAGACTACACTGTAGCTGTCACATTGTGGAGTAGAAAGAGAAACTCCACTTAGTCAACTGAATCATAATACAGTGGACTCCCGTTATAACGAAGTCCTCGGGACCGGCAGTTTTCTTTTGTTATATCGAAATTTCCTTATAACCGAACAAATAAACAATAAAAACAGCTAATAATGTTGCGGCCTGAATTTTATTTCGTTGTAACCAGAATTTCGTTATAACTGTGTCGTTATAATGGGAGAGCACTGTATCGCATTTCAAGTAAGCGGCAAACTCATGCAAGCTGCGATTGTACCTCCACAATTATTCCCCCCCCCAAAAAAAAAAAATAAATAAAAATAAAAATAAAAATAAAAATAAATTAAATAAATAAATTGTCGGAGCACTTGTTTCATGGTATCACATTTTGACATCTTCTGAATTCATTTTTAGTAAATGCTGATTTGAGGAGGTATATGTCAAGTGGATGATAGTCTCTGACATGTGATCAATCACCACGACAACCTGATGAAGTCATCAAACATTAATATTTGCTAACATCAGTCAACAATTCTCTGATAACATCAGGGTTTTATGGTGTTTTTTTTTTAAGGTTACATATACTTTTAGTGATCATGCTAAAATAAAAAGGTTGATTTGGACAAGGTTATCTAATAAATGAAATAGATGTGATGGATAAGAAATACACTTTTTTTTGGGGGGGGGGGTGGGGTAAGAACACTCTCAACAAGAAAAATGCAGTGCCTTTCTTACCAATTACATACACATTGTACACTCAAAGTGTCCTTCCATCAACCACTGGGAAGATAGCTCTATGCCATAAACTACAGTATGTTACTTGACAGAAGAACAGCCTTGCACTAAAAGTAGACTACATTCAAATGCATCTTGTGGAAACTATCCCATGGTGCCTGAGCGAACAACACGATACTAACAACAGAAACAAAAACAAGAGCAACAACAACAAAACAATATAGAACTAATTCCTGTCAGGCCAACATAGGAACACTATTGCTACACAGGGCTCTGTTTAATAGTTGGAAGATGTCTCTTACGCTATCTGCAACGCTCTGGTACCCAGGACTCTGGCCCTCTCATACTTGGTCATGTAGGGCGTTGTGATGCGCTCAGTCTGCTGGACGGCCTCTCCAGCGGGCAGGACCTCAACATGGTCTCCGTCCTCCACCTCCTGCAAGGTTTACAGAGGAAAGTCTTTTAATAATTGCCCAGGAATCCCCTTTACACCAGCTCATTTGATGGAGATCCTGAAAATCTCACTTCAAAATGCACATCGCAAAGAATCTAATCATATCCCAGTATTTTCCTATAAATCCATAGATCATTTACTGTATTCTGTGCCGAAAGAAATGAAAAAAAAAATTGTCAAAGGTCAGACTTTTTTTTGTGTGTACTGAAATTAATTTAAGTAGTGAAGAAAAACCACACACAGTAAGATCAGGATTCCCACAAACAAAAGCAATTTAAGCATATTGGAAATATTAAAGATTTACATTGTCACTTATTTACCTGAACACTTCATATCGTACAGAAAATAAATTCCATAACAATGGTGGCTTCCATCGCAACTAGTCTGCCAAAGTTCATGATAAATTTATTGAAATCCACGACCATCTGCCTGCAGACAAACTTTAATGATATAGATTCTATGATTTTACTGAGGCTAAAACTAGTTTTAGCTCATGAATGGCCACAAGGAATGCCTACCTTGTACATTAATTAAACATTGCTCAGTCATTGCAAAGCATGGGAATAGGTAAAACATAAGGGACTCTGCTTCCTTAGCTTTCACAATGAAATGCACACCTATAGAATTTTGTTGCAAAATACATGTATGGGAAGTTATGAAACACATATGAAGATATCATAAGAACACTGTATCCAGTGGCAGATCCAGAGGGGGGCGAAGCCGGTGCACTCCCCCTTTATTTTTCGTTAAAAACAAAAGAAATAAAAAGAAGAAATGAAATGAAACCCCGAACTGGCACCAGAAATATAAGTTGCACCCCCCCCCCCCTCTTTACAGAATTCCTGGATCCACCCCTGGTATCACCTTGCATAGTAACATTGAAAGGAACTTTGTACTTGACAGCATAGCCGGTTTCATACTTGTGTTTTTCCATTCAGTGTAACTCAAAAGGTTTGTTGTTGTTATGGCAGTAGCGAGGATGAGCACTATGAGCACCCAGATCATCGCTATGGCAACTGCACTTGATGCCATTTGCACCACTTGCAAACATCTTCATGAATCAGACCCCAGATCATATGGAAGCAAATCATCAGAGATTGTGGAAAATAGGGAAGCTTGGAATGTATATACTTTTGTTACATCATCTCTGTCACTTGCAACATGTGATAAGACACGGCTACACACTAACCCATTTTTTCTACTGGTCTGACCTGCTTGTCAGGCCAGTAGGTGCCCATTTTTTCTATTTCTTACTGGTCCATTCCTGAAAAAGTTACTGGTCCCACAGTGATTTTTACTGGTCAGGGACTGTCAGACCAGTGCCAGTGTGCAGCATTGGATAAGATATGACTCAAATATTGATTTAAGTTGTATCATGCTGGCCTACCTTTCTCTTTTTTTTTTCTCTCTCTCTCTCAGAAAAAAAAAAGATCCTGAAGTAAACTTTGTTGGCATACTCTTTACCCTAATGGTACACATAACAAATCTCAGCTTGATGGCACAGAAGAAAGTTTGTCTTGCGATGTTGGCAAATTCATACCTCTTCATTTTGAAGACCATCCAAAGGCTCTTCTGCATCGTCAAAATCTTCGTCAAAGCTGGGAGATATGAGAAAGAAAGCAGTGATGGCATAGAACATAAATTACTTGGATTGTTCATTTAGCATAGTGATGACAGCAAGCCAAAACAACCAAAGCCAAAATAACCAAAGACAAAGTTATTTAATTTGTAGTTCAAAGTGGATTGGAGTTGATTGTGAAACCACCTACAGGTGTTCATGACTTACGGTGTACCGAATACACTGTTCTTTTTCTGAGATGGAGCTTTTAATAATCAGTGGTTTGACTGTAGATGGTGCAATGAAAGATCATCTACATGTAGGCCAGGTAAGGTCAAATTCCTACATTGATATACAGTAGAGGATAGAATTTACAGTAGGGGATCTACAACACATGATCTACATGTAGATCAGTTTTCTTACATTTCCATCCCATGGCCATGATCGATACTCACCATTCCATTGATTAACAAAACAAATTACTAATCAAACTCAAAGTGGTTATGGATGTACAGACAATTGTTTATGGAACTGGTGTGAAATAAATGTGGAAATCACATCAAAAACACTTCATGAAATGCACAAATTTTAACTCTTCAGCTGCTCTTGAGAAATGAACGAGGTGAATTCAGACTTCATGGATCATCTACTGTAAAAGTGGATATTTTCGCGCATTTCGCGCAACCAGAAACTAGCCCGAAAATAGAAGCACGTGATTATTTTTGCTTGCCATATGTTCCCGTACTTACTGCCTTGATTCCACGGAATTTAAACACGTGAAACTCTTACCGGGTCGAGCGCAAAAAATCAGTCTCGCGAAAATATCCACTTTTACAGCGCTAGAAATCTACAAGTAAATTCAAATCTAGCTAGCTAGCTAGGCCAGTTTATTGAATACCCGGGTAATTTACTTATATGATGTCACTCTCATCACAAAATGCTTCATGAGTTAATTATTTGTGTATCACTATCAATTCATTCAGAGCAATTTATAGATTTTTAGAGTAGAAAATTATAGACAGGATCTTGCTTACTGCCAAACTTAATCAGCAGACTTTTGTCGGATTTGCGAAGCTCAGTGTCGAACGGAAGTTTCAGCAAGGGGTTAGATTTCCAGTTCTAACCGACTAGAAAATTTCTAGTCTATAGCGATGCTGCTGAAAAGGCAAGAAGAGTTGATTTGCTCGATCTAAAACTAGTAAAACACTTAAACAGTAGGGTCGGGGGTACCACGTATCGACACCCTAAGGATCTGTAGCTTGTTTATTCTAAAAATATAATACAAATCCGCCTAATTCTTACCTCAAATATGCCATAAATACTGCAGTTTTGAATGTCGTGACCGTCTCGTTGATTATGAATCTCCGTTTTAAAATAGCGCAATTTTAGTGCGTGCGTTCCGTTTTCTTCGCGCAGCTAAAAAGGGAACCTTGCGATCGACACCCCCTCTCCTCCATAGGTATACACGTGAATTTCACAGCATAGGTATACACGTGAATTTCACAGGCCATAGGTAATACACGTGAATTTCACAGCCATGCGTCGTTACTGATCGGATGTGTAATTTTTAGCTTGGTTTGTTTGAGTTTGATTTTCGTTTCTTCGTTTTTATTGTTTTTATAGCTAATGACACTTAATCCCGCGCGTACTTTTTTGTTCTATACGCAAACAGCCATGATACGCAGGGTGTCGATGGGAAGGTGCCCTGTCGATAGGTGGTGCCCCAACCATACATGCAGCAGGGAGGCGTGTACGAGATAGACGTCTAACGTTACACGTACAAACTGTATGTGCGTTAGACCTCCCTGCCGAGCTGCCAGGCCTTGTCATTGGGCTCTGCATGCAGGTTGCTGTACAGCCTGAATGTAGGGCCAGGGCCTACTGTACTTTCAATACTGTGTGTGGTGTGTAGCTGTGCAGCGTGCCACACACACCTCACACAAAATTAAATACATGGGGCCATTCATTGTCACGCCATGTCGAAGTCACGCGTTTCGTACTTCGTAGAAAACTATGGCAGAAATACAATGTACATACGCCGAAACTTTACCTTTTTCTCTGATGTAAACACACGGGCATGCCAACACACGATTAAATAAGAAGTTACTCACTTGTCAATGTCTTCGTCATCTGCCATAGCTCTTTTTGTACATAAATGCAAGTGATGCAACGAACAACGCGCTGATCAACAATCTGCCAGTGCAAGTGATGTTGAAATTCAAATACTGGTACTGAATAAACGCCACCTACGTTCCGTGGTGCGGTGAAGAAAAAAAAAAATCTCTTTAGAGCTAGAGTGGAACTGTTTTTGTTTGTTGTTGTTCTTTTTTAATAATGATGATAATAATGATAATGATAATGATGATGATGATGATGATGATAATAATAATAATAATAATAATAATAATAATAATAATAATAATAATAATAATAATAATAATAATGTTATTATTGATTATAATAGTAACAATGATAATAATTATTATCATCATCATTACTATTATTTATCGATTCATTTACTTATTCATTTATTTATCTATTGTTATCATAATGATAATGATAATTATAGTAAATAAATTTAAAAAAATATGACGAACTGAATGCGCACATAGGAAAGGATCTAGTACTCAAAGACATACGTGACTGTATTGTTTTCGTCCGACATTGTTGCGTCGTCGTCATACTATTATCCATGTGTAGGTGGTTTTTTTTTTCTGTTTTTTTTTTCTCCTTTTTGAGAGGTGAGATCTGGGGAACGATGTGCCATCAGACGCGACTGAAAATTGCGTCCGATAGCGAGCTTATAATGATTATTTCGTGAGACGACTTTGCTTCACCGGATCTGTGGAACGGGGGTATCCAAGGACAGATCTAGCTTTTTCTCATTTTTATATTGTCTTTGCTGCCACTTCTTACCCCCAAAATCGGCTGATAAAAAAAGAAAAAGAAAAAAAGGACTTCAATTTTTTTCTTGCCACTTCTCTCCCCAAATCTGCTAACAAGCAAAAAAGAAACAAACAAACAAAACCCAGACAAACCAAAATTTTTAAAAAAGGCCAGTGGTTAGGCGGTTAAACCATAACTGTAGACGGTTTAGTCTTGAAACATTATTACTATAACTATCATACTGATTCAAATTTTCACATTGCTGTTTCTATCCCTAACTCACATTTTAGAACTATTTTGAAGCATTAATCAAAGCTGGGTTTTTGTTTCATCTGCAAATGGTTAATGGTAAATTACGCCTTTAAGTCTGTGTCATGAAACGTAAAAGCTGAATTCGATGTGAACTTTTAGATGTCAGAATCCCCTAGTCTAGGGGCGGATCCAGGAATTATGTAAAGGAGGGGGAGGGGGGGGGGGGGGGGAGCAACTAATATTTCTGGTGCCACTTCCGGGTTTCATTTCATTTTTTTCTTGTTACTTCTTTTGTTTTTAACTGTGTAGCTATCACTTAAAAGTCTCATGATATCATAGGATTACCTTTATCCGGAGTAAAGAAAATGTCATAATCATTTCATTTTGAAAAGAGCGCTCTCTGTGCCGATAATGGGTCTGTACGCAGACAGATTCCATTCTTTAATTGCCAATCAGTTACGAGCAACTTTCTCTACAGCTTTACAAACATTGACAAAGGAAAGGAAGCTAGAATCTGCCTTGAAATGGCTTATGATTTATGAAGTTTCTACGTATATTCCTCTTATTCCACATGTTCAATAATTGTCTGAATTGCTGTATTCTATATACACTTCACCAAGATTCTTATGTTTATGGTTAATTTATTAAAATGTACAATACGGAACAATAAAAACAAACAAACAGACCGATTTTTTTTTTTTTGTCCAGTGTAGTTCTTTTAGAAGAGGTCAGACTTGATCATCGTGAGGAAGATGATCAAAACTTGGCTGCGGGTAAATCGGACTTGCGTGCGCTCCTTATGGCAACTACGGGAGAGATACGTGCTAGGTATTGTCATGTGCGGGCCATCTGCGGGAACCTCCGGGTAGCAAAATTGCCTCCCGCAAGTTACAAGTAAGGCTTAATAAATTGCCCGAAAAGGTTGGACAAGCCCTTGAGTATGGTCAAAACCTGTTCCGGGTGAGTCACGAGGATTGCAAAACGCCAGTAGGAGGCTCGTAGCAGCCGCATCTCGCAGGCAACTCCATCAAAACGCAGGTATTTCACTGTGCCCGTATGTCGTCCGTTACAGGAAGGCATAAATATAAGTATAGCACGCGTCCAGTAGGTAAGGCGAGCGCGAAACTAGCTGAAATCCTTCTCTGCCCGCAGAAAATTATCCTGCGTGCTGGAAAATCCCTTCCCGCAACAAGCTCGCGTAGATTGCCCGGAAAGGTGTGACAGGCCTTTCGCATTACGTTCGGAAATTAAGAATAGGCCTACATGTAGAACATGCAGAAAGTCTTCATTGTACCATGATATCCGTCATCTCACCCTACATACAATGTATTCAACAGTAGCGAGAGCAAGTTTATCAAAGAGTGACTAATTTTTGCTTATCTTGAATCGAAAGAGTTTGCCTCATGCACCCTAGCACGGAAATGATTGAATAAGTAATTGAATCTTACAATGTCTCCACGAGGTCTGTTCTGTCAATTGACTTGTAGTTACACAATTAGCCCCACTGTCTTTCCTTGGATTGAAAAGGGAACACAAACGGATCACAGAATCATGTATATTTGGTTGTTTGTTTGGATTGATCTCTTTTTTTTTTTCAAATCATACCTAACAAAACAATACAAACATGCATTTAAGCATAACATTAGACGATGCGTAGGGCTTAGCATACTATATTACAAAATGCTAGGTTCAGACGGTGATCCTTAACTTCGAGAATACTCGGTAGGAAGCTGACTTCGAGGATAAACTCGTAGTAAAGTATGGAGCGTCAAGTGTCTTGTGGTCTCTGTCGTCGACGAAATTGTCATTCTGTTGACGAAATTGTGATAATCATTGACAAGATTGTTATTTCGGTGACGAAAGATCCCACTTGGCTCCCTATGTTTACCTATACAAGCTTACCGTTGAAGTTAGCTTATCCTCAAAGTTAGCTTATCCTCGAAGTTAAGGATCACCGTCTGAACGTAACTAAAGTGATTAAAACGGAGATTGTAAAAATGATTGTGTATTAGTTACATAATGATTGCATATTCATTCAAAAATGTTATGTCAATACGATAACCAAAATTTAGAAGAAAAAAATAAAGGAATAAAGAGCGATTTAAAGTAATAAATTGGGAAATTATGTATCTGTAGCAATTATAAGACAAGAAACGCAGAAGATCGCGATCATAAGCAGCTACTTGGCATGGATCGAGGCGTTAGGGTAAAATTCGAAATTATGTTTATCTTTTATTACTATGAGGGACGTATCCAAAAACAGAACACTAGGGCCTATAATCAATTACTCTGTTTGGTGAAAGAGCTAATTAGAGAGAGAGGAAAAGAAGAAAACAAAAACGATTTTGATTTTATTTGTTTTAAAGGGGAAAGTGGAGGAATGTATAGGGTAAACAAACTATTACAATTATACTGTGCTGAGGTGAGTGCTGTGCTGTGCAGGGCGTGAAGAGCAATTTTGTTTGACGTTTGGGACGTGTGCATGGTTTGGTTTGTTCGTAGTGTCTGTACATGTCGTGTGTGTGTCAGTAGTATGCTTCTGTTTGCGATTATTATATAGTTTTGATATGATCACGAGTATAATTTGAAAATAGACTAATGCTGATTTACCTGTGTGAGACTGTGTATTGATGAGGTAACCTAAATAGTTTTCCTGGAGGTATCAAAGGCTATTTCATTTCAATTAAAGGCGCTTTTTCACAAGTGCCTTGAATGATAGTTAAGTAGTTGCCTTTATTCGCTCGGGGAGATTGTTCCAAACATCCTGGTCCATGGTGTCTTATCGACATGCGACAAATTATTTCCAACAATTACACAAACTAGCAAAGTAAACGTCGATCAATAAATTTATTCTCAGGTTCAATGCGAAAAAAAAATCACAGAGGAATAAACGACATCGACCTGTTATGTGGATGTTTGTATGTTTATGTTTTTTTTTTTTGGGGGGGGGGGGTGGATTTAGGTCCACATCGGGTGTCAAGGAGCACAAGAGCTACATGAGAGAAATGTTTTGAAACCTAAGAGACTGCAAATATCCTTATGGTTTTTGAACCAGGTGCCATCCAGGTGTTGTGGTGCATTGTGGTGTATGTATCAAGCATGCAAGTCGATCAGACCATGCCGTTTACAACCAAAACAAAACATGCTTTTGAAAGTTACTGCCAATAGCACATGGGCCCCAGTGTCGTCCCAAGCAGTCACTTACATGGTATTGATATCATAAAATAATATGGTTTATACCGTGGACAGCTTTTGAAAATTGATAATGCGCTGCTCTCAACTCCCCACCCGAAAACACACACACACACACACACACACACACACACACACACACACACACACATACACACAAACACACACACACAAACACAAACACATACACACACAAACAAACACACACACGCAAGCGTCACAATCACGATCCTCACTTGACCTCGGGACTGCATATACGAAAATTAGATGTCAACATTATAAATATAGAATGCTTGAATTTCATGACTAATTTATTACTTACGACTAAGGAACCATTAATCTTCTGTTGTACGTGAATACTCGCAAGTTCCTGGGAAATACAGTAAAAAAAGAAAAATAACTGCACACTTTCTGAATTCTCATTTGTCGCCAAGGCATCCAATTCAATTAATGAGGAAGTGCACTTACACAGTGTAATTAACTCTGCACTTTATACAGAAGTAAGAATTGCAATTAACGCTGCATTTTATACAGAAGAAGAACTCTCTATAATTATGTCTCTAGATCTGAATTCAATCGCCATGAATTGCCTGCCTCGGGCTCTATACGATTTAATTATGAGCGACTCTCAACTGTACAAATTTATGAACACAGACCTTGACAAATAAGCATGATCATTCGAACATTTTGACTGCAGCTAAAATACGCTTCTTGATACTTCAAGGACAAGTTCACCTTCATAGACATGTGGATTGAATGAATGCAGCAATATTGGTAGAAAACATCAGCAAGAGTTTGAGGAAAATCGGACAATCCGTTTCAAAGTTATAAATTTTTGAAGTTTCTGCTTAGTCACTGCTGGATGAGAAGACTACTACAGCCTGTGATGTCACATGTGTACAACGATATAAAGAAAATATAACGAAAATTCAACATATTTTAACTTTTCTCGAATAACAGGAGAACACTTGATATCCCTCTTTCAGAAGGCAACAGGGAATAATATCAGCCTTAACATACGTCAGTGACGAGTCGAGGAAATGTGCACTTTTTTCAAAAAGTACAATTTTGTGAAATTCTCTTTATATTTTCCTTATAGCGTTGTACGCATGTGACATCATACATAACATTGTTTTTATATGAATTGTGTAAGACAAATAATTATTGATAACAAAACCAAATATCCCGAGCATCCACCCCAAAAATAAGGTTTTAATTATCCTTGATTTCTTTGTATACTTAGAGAATTTTACACTATGACAGAAACTTTTAAAGAGGATTCTCCCTTCAAACATGTATGTTTTGTCAGATTCCTTTCATGCAGATGAATTAGTATAGAACACGTCGCTTGAGAAATGCTTGAGAAAATAAAAGCAATATGTCCAAAAAGGTGATTTTGCAAAATGTTGCTTAAAGGCCGTCTTTGGTCATTGCCAGATGAGTACGAGAGAATTTCAACTTTATTTTCGTTAACTTACCCCTTCCGTTAAGTTGTTAATGACAAATGTTACGGGTACGCGTAGTAGCATTCTTTCTTGTAATTCCTACTAAAGGCCCCATCACACTATACAGCGAATGCCCAACGAATGCCAAGCGAAAGCCCAACGAATTCGAAAATGTGAAGACAGTTTGCATGTCTGACGTTCTTTGTATTCATTAGCTATTCGTAGGGATTCGCAGAGATACGCTGGAGATTTTGGACATGTTTAAAACAAAAAATCGGCTCCAGCGTATCTCTGCGAATCACTACGAATAGCTAATGAATACAAAGAACGCCAAGCATGTTACGAACTATTCTAGTATTACCAATGGATGTGAACATATCTTCAAATTTTCATATTTATTGGACATTCGTTGGGCATTCGTTGGGCATTCGCTGTAGTGTGACGGGGCCTTTAAGCAGGTGCAGTAAAAAGAAAAAGAAAAGAAAAAACAGTGCTTTTCATAACGAAAAAAAAAGAAGAAGTGGAACTCTCTTCAGTCAAAGCAATCCAGTTCAGCGACGACAGTACATGCATGGATTTAACCAAAAACTTAGAAATTCATAATTTTGCAATGGATTCTCCGATTTTCCATAAAATGCATTGAATCGTGTTAGTAATAGTTTGGCATTAGAATCCTCGTTATAATTATGTCTGAGGCGAACTCCCCTTTAGGCAATGAAAATCCAAGCGTGTTTTATTTTTTACTCATATGAATTATATACATAATAGATCATATGAACACCTCCTATGGCAAATGCAATAGGCAAATGCAATATACAATAACATTATACACCATTACTTACTTAAAAATTAGTTGTATGTGAGTGTGTGCGCGTATGTGTCAGTGCTCACCGTGAATACTTGTATTAATTGTAATTATATACTCAAAACGTTTTCATTCATCACTCAAATATATTATATAAGATTCTTATCAATATCTATCACAATCAAGCAACCTGCTTCATTACTTAACCATCAGTTAATTGTAGTATTAGGCGAATGCATGCACTGATGGTATGATGGCCAATATCACACTGAATACAGAAAATTATGTACCGGTATCATTAATATCATGACAGATTTTCTTTTTGGAATGCATAACCATCTAGGGGCATAGTATGTATACACGCTTCTTTTCTAACCAGAGAGAAAGATTCGACAAATATGGCGAAGTATGCTGTAGTGTTTGCATGTTGAATACACAAATCGGTTATTATTATTATTATTATTATTATTATTATTATTATTATTATTATTATTATTTCAAATAATATACTAAATACAGCATTTGATTCCGTGACCTATTCTAAAATGCAGAAGGACATAACTAGAGCGAGTTCATTATGACATGTGAATGAAATGTTATCGTGAAATATGATATAATACGAATGAAATATTAGAACTGAAAACGAGAAGGGAGAGATGAATATGCATGTATTCTAAATACGTATAAATGTGTATATTATGAACAAGTCTTAGAATATTCATCTGAAGCATGACGTAATAAACATACATTCATGACTATATAGATTCTTTTTGAATGTTTCTATGGATTCGGCTGATTGAATCCCCAGTCATGCCAGCGGAAGAGCTTTCCAGAGAGACAGAGCTGTATAGAATCTTTTTTTTTTGTCAGGAGTTGAGATAGTTCTTTGGACTATTAATCGTTTACAGGTTTATTACTGCAATATGTCATCTCCCCCCCCCCCCCCCCCCTCAAAAAAAAAAATAAAATATATATATATATATATATATATATATATATATATATATACATATATACAATCAGATTTTCGCATTGATAACACCCAATATGATTAAACTGTCTAAATGCTACTTCAGGGTCTTAAAATATAACATCCTAGCTCAATTTTGCAGAAAATCCCATTCAATTTGGTTAAGCGGTCACAGAGAAATGTGAATTGTTGTAAAGCATGTCATGAGTGCTCTTGTGTGTGAATACAATAGACAGAACTTGGAGGGAAGAGATTCCTGACATCCTCTACAAATTTCCTCATTTTCTCCTTCACCAGTAAAGCAAATCGAATGGGGTTTTCTTTAAGATGTGGGCAAATGACTTATAGTTTCATACACTGAATTTGTATTTAATTTGATTCACTATTTTTAAAGATATCATTGCGGAGGGTCACGTTGTATTTTTTTTTTTTTTTTTTGGGGGGGGGGGGAACATACGGTATATAGCGAGGATTTCTACCACCCAGGAACCTATTCTAACACAAGATTTTGCAAGTTTTGTGGGGCCAAATGAAAACTTTGATAACTGCATGGGGTAATATGGCATGCAGTAGCGAGACGATTCAATGAAGACCTACACAGCAGAATTTGTAGTTTGGCAAGTTGGTAAGATGAAACCTTGAACAATATGCATTTGTATGATCAATATACGAAAAATAAAGTGAATGGATAGCAAAGGCGGTAAGCGTACGATGACTTTCTGTTACTGTGATTATTGGGTAATGCACATAATACGCTGACAAACATGGAGTTGTCAAGATGAGTTGCAATTGACATTTCAGTTTCCTATTCAGCTTGATAAAGATTTCATAGTAACACGACTATACCCAATGACTAATTACGAACCTTTTGGCTGCCAAGTGGTTTGAGGCAATTATGATTTTACTTTTGTCGTCATTCAGTGTACGTTTGTTCTGTATCATCCATGAGCATGATGAGAACATAATATCATCAATACAGACTTCAAGTGCATGTCTGGTAGAGGCATCACTTTTTGAGAGAAACATTGTGCTCTTTTTGAAGTTATCGAGCAATTAAAACTAATCTACCTGAAGAAATTTAAACTAACGAAAGAATGGGAATAATATGGGAGTTACACTTTTACTTTGTAAACGTGTCATAATAGCAGAAATTTAGTTATACGTATATCATAGAAATTATTTTTTAAACAATGTCGACGTTTTTATGCAGAAGCGTGCTTAAACTGTGAGCTGAACTTTGCTCAGAGTAGTGCTACATCACAAGCAGAGAAGTAACAATATAGACAAAATATATTCAACTGACATTTTATATGCTTCATAACATGAAGTTATTCTTCTGTTTGCTGTCACATATTTCGCGAATTCTCGTGCTGTCATGTAAGGGGAACATTTCTTTTATTCATTGTTTGTCTCTGACAAAAAAAAAAATGTGGGTTCGGTAATAATGCATTCAGAGTCGTGTATATAATTTCCATTCTATTATAGGTGCACAATTCGCCATTTTGGTCATGAAGCTCCAAACTTCTGGGTCAACCGCAAATTTCCAGACGCACTGTCTGAAGTATCGGTGTTCAATTTGCATACAAAATCTTCAAACATGACGGACAAACTGTCAGGAGGAGTCTTCGAGGATTTTCTCTCATTTCTGAGGTCAAATCTTTCTGATCTATTTTGTGATTTATCTCTGTGTCTTTTCTTTGAAGGCTTCCTTTTCTTCCTCTGAAATATTGAAATTTTTCTTCATGCCCTCAAAGTGGTGATTCACCTCTGAGCCATGGAATGCACGAAAACTACCCGACCTAAGAGGCTCAAGAGATGGAGTCACAGCAATCTTACTTCCTTTGAATCCATGTTTGATGCCGCCACTCAAAAAAATATCTTAGGTATGTGCCAAACTGAATGTGCCCATGGTCTGCCTCACTCATACGCAGACAGGTAATTAACGTCTTATTGCATTGTGACCAGCAGATCTTTGTAAACATGGTAAAGAAAACATATCTTTGTGATGGTAATTTATACTTATCGTCATCGCTGTTTAATGTAAAAAATAATTTAGCTGCACGAAATAGTAATCACGGCGATGCGCGAATAGAAATTGCACAAAGGTTGATAAAGTAAAGATCCAAATCATTCGACTGGACATCTCCAGACACTAATTCAACGTAATCATTTTATAAAGAACTATACTGTTGAAGATTATACAATATCTGTTATATTTTACGAAATCAACGGGAAAAGTGATAAAATCACCTTGCCATGCAAAAGGGTACGCTTTCACAAAACACAGCTCTGATTTACACTTTTGCACATTTCTGGACGAGGTTACATTCTGCTCTAATTTTTTCTTATCATCAAGGGACATTTCATTTCGTTTAATGAATAAACAAACCAAATATACCCGCCTTTATGTTCTTTCTCCAGATTGCTCAGAAAGGTGGTGACATCAAACCCCTCTCATCAAAGGCTCAAATGCACCTGATGTGGCAACTATTTGAGTAATTACAGCCAGTTGTAACCCTAGCTCTTGAACCTCTTGGTGGTATATATGTGACGAAGATGCTACATATAAACAAGGAGGTATCATCCGGGGTATATCACACACAGAAACCCCAGAAAAACGACATATGAATAACAGAGGTAATAATGGAGATAAAATTATGGGGCGCCAAGTGTTGCATGGCCTATATTTCGTTACGAAATCAGTCATTTCGTCGGCGAAATGTTCATTTCGACAACATTTCGTTTGACGAAATAAATCATTTCGTTACGAAAAGACAATATTTCTTGACGAAATGACAACATTTCGTCACAAAATGATTATATTCGTTACGAAATAACATTTTGTAAGGAAATAAACATTTCGTCGACGAAATGACAATATTTCGTAACAAAATGACAACATTTTATTTACGAAATGATGTGATCGTTGTGTTGCGATTAGTATCCATTTAGGTGTCAGGTAAAATTGTCAGAGGTAAAAATGTCAGAGGTCAAAATGTCAGAGGTAAAAATGTCAGAGGTAAAAAATGTCAGAAGTAAAACTGTCAGAGGTAAAAATGTCAGAGGTAAAAATGTCAGAAGTAAAAATGTCAAAAGTAAAAATGTCAGCGGTTAAAATTAACTTTGACATTTGACAAAGGACTATAGGACAATAGTCGTGACAGTGCTGACCCATGCAAAAAGAGGAGGAGGGGGAGGGGAGAGAAAAAAGAAAGGCAGACAGAAAGACGAAGAGCAAGGGAGATAAGACGGAAGAAAAGTGGAAGAATAAGAGTAGAGCCTACTTACTGCATAAGGAAAAAGCATGATGGTTCCACAGAAGAATGCGTTCAATGATCACTTCGTCGACCTAATGTTAACATTTCGTCGACGAAATCGACGAAATGACTGATTTCGTAACGAAATAGGCCATGCGGCACTTGGCGCCGCATACAAAACTAAGGTCTTTGTAAATGACTTAAACCATGGTTTCAATTGTACCACCGAAGTTCGTGTATTCGGCCTGAATTGATACTGATCGCGATGCTCAACAACGATCACATCAATTCGTTACGAAAATGACAAAATTTCGTTACGAAAATAAGAACATTAATTCGTTGCGAAATGACAACATTTTGCTGTCATTTTGTTACGAAATGACTAATTTCGAAACGAAATAGGCCATGCAACATGCGACATATAGAATCGCAGTTTTTGTTTGCAAATTTTCTCTCGAAAGAGAAAAGAAAGTCAGAACGCGTCTGCGTGAAAATCGAAATTTTCTAACATTAGATCCGCCCGTTCACCTCAATGAGCAGACGTCAATGTCAGCAATGAATTCGAGCAGCTATATTACTAAAAAGTAGAAGCTACAATTCGTCATTTTGATACACAGGCTCGTAATAGCTGCATCCTGGATCAACCTCAAAATTTCCAGGCGCATCGTCTTTCGTACCGCTGTTCAACTCGCATACATCCACTTTATAGTTGAACGAAGAACATTCGGAATTCCTCACACATTCTCTTGCGCATTGAATCTTGCTCTTCACAGTAATGGTCACCACCACACTTCCTCGTAAGCATCGATCCTTTGTTGTTACACCAAACTCGTCCTTCACCAACGAATATAGACAGGATCTCATTCGGGATGGAGGCAGAGGAGCAGCTGGGGGGGGGGGGGGTAAACATGGAGTAAAGAAAGAAAAATTTTGGTTTGGTTCAACTAGAATATGGCAATTTTCGGTTTGTGAAGAGCGCATCAATCTTTCAGTTATTTTGTTTTTAGTCTTTCTGGGAATTAAGCTATTTTTGTGCAATACATAATAGGTAAACATTACATTTTGACATTATTTTGAAATACTTAAGGTGACAATAACAATGTGACAAATAGAAGCATGTCACTCATCATATGGGCCACTCTATTCTGTTTCAATCAATCGGGAGAAAAACAAAATGTATTCTTTCACCTGTTGGTTATCAAGAGAAGTTATTTATTTTCACGTGTTTTTTTTTTTCTATTTTGATGAAAATTAAAGTAAACGATTAACTGAGGTAGGACCAATTGCTCAAAACCGACAACAAACAAACAAACAAACAAACAAACAAACAAACAAACAAATGAAACGCAAACACTTTGGCCACTGAATTTTAAACAATGTGTAAGAACTGTCGATAAGCTATCTGTAACAGTTGTGCAGTTGGAGAAGTTTCCCCAAATCAATTAGGAAACATGAGCTGCAAACATTATTTTCTGACGAAGACAGGTAGCGATAACAGCTTGTTCTGAGCGATATATCGCCTGATAAACAATGACTAAACATGATGTCAAGAACAAAATTGGTGTTAGACTAAAAGTGCTGGGGTTAGAGCCATCTTTCGTTTTCTTATTTTACCTTAGGCTATCACCATGTTACACCAACACCAAAAATTGTTACCTATACGAGGGAGTTTTGCGAGGCAATTCCGGTTGTTATTTTGCAGGGTTAAAGGTCAGGATTGTTATTTTGCAGGGTTAAAGGTCAGTAGTCAATATGCTTTTCGCCACGTCGCTGCGTATAACCAGGGAGGTGTTTCCTCTCACCAGTCCTAGCTCCCTGGTATAGCAGTAACAGTATGTGCAAACAGTGCAATCTTCCGGTTTGGGGAGGTGGGAAGAGAAAGAGTGGAATCTCTCTCCCCACCTCCCTACTTTAAACATAAACATTCCGATCGACCACGAAAAGAAAACATTCCAGGACGTCAGGCCCCGTCACACTACAGCGATAAATCAGCGAATGCCTAGCGGATGGGCAAAATTTGGCAAAGTCCAGATACGCTCGAATCCGCTCGAATTCGCAAGCAAAATGTGGTTTTCGAACGTTCGCCTAACGGTTCGCCTAACGAATGATGAGCATATGCTAACCGTGTAACGAGCGGATACAGTAACGAATGAAATCGAAAGCGTACAGTCCATCCAACGGATGCTGAGCGGACAAAGCGAATGAGCAGCGAATGCCCAACATATGCAGAGCGATACTGCCGCAATCACGTGACGGATCTCGGATGACACACACTTTACCAAATCATTTTGAGCAGTGACAGTGTCAAGTAATGTTGTCTCTCTAGAAGAGTAAAAATGTTCACTCATGAAGGAGTAGATAACAGAAAAGAGTGAGTTTCGAGTGAAATTGGAGTGACTTTGGAGTGAAAATGTTCATTTTCACTAATTCTGGAATGACCTCAGGGATCACTCGAAGATTTTGGAGTGATCCCTGAGGTCACTCCAAAATTAGTGAAAAATGAAAATTTTTACTCCAAAGTCACTCCAATTTCACTCGAAATTCACTCTTTTCTGTGATTCACTTCCTTAAGATTGAACATTTTCACTCTTCTTTTTTTAGATAGTTGTGACTGTGAAAATGGCCCCAAGAAGAAGGAAGCAGAAGTAACCACCAAGTACTTCTGATGTCACTCATTCAAGATTCTCCTAAAAGTGTACTTCCTTCTGATGATCACGTGACGATGATGTTGGTAGTCCAACATCCTCCACTGCGTCTGGTGCCTCCAACTGGAGTCGAACTTTCACAATTTCCAATTTCCATTCAGAGACTTCCATTTACTACAAGTTGACTTTTACAGCAGTGGTTTAGAATAATGTTCTCTTATTACTTAATGCCAGGATACGTATAATGAAACGTCATGTAGGGGGCTGTGGCATAGTGGATCCGACTCCCGAACCAAGGACCCGGGTTCGAATTCCGCCCAGTGCTTACATCCTTGGACAAGATTTTTTTTTACCCACGATGTCCTTCTCGACCCAGGTGTATAAGTGGGTACCTGGCAACGCTGGTGTAATAATAATGGCAGGGCCCTCTGGTAGAGCAGTGACAACACTGAAGAGGCTACCCTGGGCAAATAAGACCCCCCTTTTTTTTGCTTATAATCATAATTATCATTGTTATTATTATGTGTGTTATATATGAATATCTATTTTTTATTTACGTTTGATTAACGTGTGTTGCTGTGCAGATTTGCCTGGCGAATTTGGACGAACGGCAGACGAATGAGAAACGAATGCAGAGCGACCAAAACTTTCAATCAGCGGATGCTAAGCGAACTCAGAGCGGATTGTCATTCCGTTCATCATCCGCTCAAGATTTTGGACATGTCCAAAATCAAAATTTGGCTCCGGCGGATCTCTGCGAATCTCTGCGAACAGCTAGCGGATACAACGAACGTCAAGCGGATCACGAACGACGAGCAACGGATGTGAGCGTATCTCCAAATTTTCGGATCCGCTGGGCATTCGTTGGCTCGATCCGCTCTAGTGTGACCAAGGAGGTACATGCCTAGTACCTCCTTGGTGTGACGGGGGCTGTAGAAGAACGCTGATAAATTAACTCATACAAGGTCGACCACTTACAGCAGCACTAGGCAATGCTAGTCCATTTGTGATCAGTAATTGCACAGTTACCACCAGTTTTACAACTCTCAAACTTTTAACAGAGAAGTAAAAATAAAGTGTAAGAACGTTCAGAAGTTTGAAGTTTGCCTGTTACACCTACAGGTATCTTTGAATTGGAGTTGAATGATATACATTGATGAACAATTTTGCAATTATTCAACATCTTGATAGTCTACAGGTAGTCAAATGTGGCTTGATCTGTATCATATATAGTGTATAGCCGTATTTACATATTTTCTTAATTTACCTAGGGGGATAGGTAATAATTATGATATTGACTGGCCTTTCTTTCGGGAGGTACCAGATAAATATTGCCCGCACTGAAAACATATTGCCCTCGTCTTCGACTCGGGCAATATGCTTTCAGTTTGGGCAATATTTTCTGGTACCTCCCTCAGGGCCAGTCAATATTATATACATGTTTCCTTCTGTTGTTTTCGAAGAATTTGCATGTTTTTAAGCTGCCAGATGTTCTTTGCAGTTCTTAAAGTTCTTAAAGGTCCTGTTTACCTTCGGGAGCAGTGACTTCAAAATTTTCAAGATATCATATTTGATGCATTATGTGTAGGTCTGTTGTATCACAAAACATTCTACCATATAACATTTTTGCAGGGTTATTTGATCGTTATCATTATCATGATTATTATGATCATTGATTGTAGTATCATCATAATCATTACTGCTATAACTGTTCTGTATGTCTCGTAGTTTCAGGACTCATGAAGAGGGTGTGAATCTATTTGCAAAGTCTTCTTGTGTGCTACATGAACCAATGACAACTAATTTCTGCACTTACTTTCACAGAGAGCGTAGGTGTACCCAGTGCTTGGCGGAGGCATACACGGAATGTTAACTGCAGCTTGCGAAGGAAAAGCAGGAGACCTGTTAGCGCAATTTCGACTTGTGTCGGAGTTCCATCCTCCACTCCAAACAACTATCAATGAGAAAATTACGATGAAACATTGAATAACAGACTAAAATCACAGCTATAGAGAGCACAGAAAACATGCATGGAACAAAACACACACACACACACACACACACGTGTTTTGATAACGTTATCATGTGCTAACTTCACTTCACTTTCTTGTTGCTATATTTTGCTTTCGTTATATTCGTTTGACTTGTTTTGTCAGTTCGCTTTAATTGAGATCGTTTAATACTGAGATTATTCCTTTCCCGCACACATCCCCGATTAAAAGGCCTCACCGTGCAAAATTTCGTAATACATGTATGTAACACTAAAACGGTGATGGCCCTGTAATCTATCAGACACACCGGACCCGATATCATCTGGAACTCTCTTCCATGTGATATTCGAAATGTTATAGTCTATGTATTCTTTTTAAAAAGCTGTGAAAGTAATGCTGCTCTCCAGATAGTGTGCTGTACATAAACTTCCTTCTTGCACTTTCCCTTTTGATACGAAACCATAATTATAACCGACCATATAGATGACCTGGCATACAAAACATAGGAAAAAAAAAACAAAAGAAAAAAAAACAGGCTACAGTATGCTGAACTGTAATCCAGGTGATACTTTGTGTGAACAAATAGGCGATTTTTTTTTTCTGAAAGCAGTCAAACCCCTCCCTTCCTCCTCTCCTTTCTTGTTATATCTTGAATATCTCTCTTACACGCAAGTCACTCTTCCCCTCTGTTTTTTCCTATGTTTGTAGAATATATCATGTATAAGAGCTACTAGCAAATCAAGCTAGGCTTGACGTAGCCCTTCTGTCGATTAGTTTTTGTATACCGTGAACACACTTTTTTTTTTTTTTATAATAACACCGTAGACAATGTTTGTATGCATATGTATGAATATACTATCAGTAATGAGTGTACACGTGCAACGATAATGCAGAAATAAATCAAATCAAATCAAATCAAATCGAATCGAATCGATTCGAATCAAATCAAATCCTGATTTAGTTATAAGTGGAATGAATTTTGTCCATAGCATTTCTAAACTGAACCCTACATTATTTTTGTTTGGTTGACAAGTTTCGCAGTCAGTTGAAAATTGTTTTGTTGCAGACTGTGTCCTTCTGCTGTTTGTCTCACAATACACTGAGTATGACTTAACTTGTCTTTGCTTGTTATACATCTTTAAAGATATTCTGATTACAAATATTAACCATTATAGTTCGAAATTGGAAATTACATGACTTGTCGAAGCTCGCACTCACCCCCCCCCCAAAAAAAAAGAATTAGGGACGTAAATGATATATCTTGTTCTTTTTATATTATATGATTATTTTCTTCGTAATTTTTGCAGCATTTTTAAGAGAGTTTGAGTGATCCGTACCCCGTCCCCAATTTCGCAACCCCTGCTATTTGAGAGGTATACTCCTATGCATGCATATTCACATACATATAATTACATGGGTGGATACTTCAATTCAGGGAATGGAAGTCCTGTGACTCTACCAGTATTGCAATAATTACTGCAAAACACGTGCAGATTCCCCCTCCCCTAGGCTACGGTCACAACTCAGAGCGGCAACCGACCGATTTGCAGCCTGCTCGGCGGCCGCTGAAATTTTGGTGCTGCGATTTTTGGAGATGTCGAGCGGGCTTTAAAAGGCCGGCGATGCCCGAGCGGTGCGAAATATAGGGATCTTCTCAGCGCAGTCCGAGCAGTCACTGATGGGTAATGCCCCACTGGTAATTGGACGATCTCTCACCGGCCACCGGCCGATTTTTACGAAATCGCTCGGCGACCGGCCGGTGATCGATGGGTCTTCTGCCAGTGTCCCGTATAGGTGTACCTTCGGCGGCCAGCCAGTATCTGCCGGAAATTTCCCACGAGCTTCCTGGGTATTTATTAATATTCATGTGACTGTACACTGTAAAAACATCGGTGTTAGATTTAACACCATGGGTGTTAAATCTAACACCGATCAAGTGTTAATAGAGGACCACTCACACCCATAGGTGTAGAAAACATATTGTGATGGTGTTGAAAAGTGTTCACCTGGCCCTTCGTGGTGTTAATTTGACACTGTATCTGGTGATATTTTGACACTGTGCTGGTGTTAATTCAATAATGACACCGCATGGTGTTGATTTGATATTGCCACTGGTATAATGTCCAGCTTCAATAGGAGACCACACCAACTGGTGTTACTGTGGTGTAAAAGTGTTTACACATTTTTTCAAAAATCAAGTACTTTATCGGAAAATTCTTTATCGTCTTGTTGAAGTTCAAAATCAAGTCTTAAAAAAAAAACTATTTCATATTTTGAAATGACACCAGGAGGTGTTAATCTAACACCATAAATGAGCCCCGAAAATTTAACACCAGCTCGGTGTTTCATATTCAACACCGGACTTTTTGCAGTGTAACGCTTTTGCTTTCCATCTGACAGGGCAACAAGGTCTACGATGCTCCTATAATTCTACATCAACAACCAGTACTTTTTGTGAAGACATGCTGTACATGAAAGCTTGTATGCAAATTAGCAAAGAACTTTTACCTTATCCTTCTCAAAATATAGTTTAATTCGCCATGAAGATTATTTGTAAAGTAAGCATTTTGTTTTTGTAAGTTACGTATATTAATGCTTGCAGTTTATGTTGTGTAGTGTACAATGTATAATAAAATTTATTTTTTTCATTGTTATTTTGAATGTAAGATGCCAAATATGCTTTAGTGATAAATATTGTAAAACTGTGTGAAAGAGATATTGTAAAGCGCATAGGGAGCATTTATTTGTTATACAAAATGCGCTATACAAGTCTAATTATTAATCAAGATGAAACTCGAAGTAAAAGCTTTGAGAATGAAATTAAACTTAAATTAGACTTGAACACAGATTAAACTATCAACTTCACCTATGTGAAGCCACAAATAAAAGCAGGTATAAATTGGGAAGTCATATAAAAGGGAGGAAAACCCAAGATGAAAAAAAAAACCACCACAAATCTGTAGTCACTCCTAGATTAGAATGATTCAAAATATCTTTGCGTGATACTATGTTTTTACTCTGGTTCAATTTCTTATTTAATTCTATATTTTCATTCTCCCATCTCTTTTCATTGATTATTTCTTCATTCAATAGGCCTAAATAGATTTTAAACATACAAAACCATAGTAATGTGAGTCTACATAACAACCCCAACTTTTAGCTTTCCTCTCATCAGTCCCAAAGTGATTGTCCCTGTCTTCACTGTCCCCAAATTAATGTTGCTAGCCGAGTTCTTCTCTGCATGGGCTTCCTTACAAGTGTAGTTCTAGTTCTCGGGATCGCGCCATCACACGGCCTAACGCATATAGTCGGCGAAAAACAGAATCGATAAAAAGGGTCCAGAACTGGACTAGGGTTTCCCAAGAATTTCAGATAGAAGATCATGATACATGTTTCTTCTTTCAAGGGGAGAAGTTGATCATTGGGGTTTCCTTGCCTCTATCCCTCCCCCTCCCTCTTCCAGATTGCCCTGGTTCCTCTTCCCCATCTATAGTCCCTTGGGTTTTTTCTGTGCTTTTGTCACATTTATTTTCTATTATTTTTGTTCTCTAAAATAGCTCGACGGAAATGGAGTACAAAGATATCGTACGATGAGTCGAAACAAAGACGGTGAATGAACCTGCGACAAGCGTAAGCCGCATAATGCGTATAGTAAGTTATTACTACGTAATTGATTGTACAGAGATATTTCTCCTCTCAATCGAAGTGAAATGAGCAGTCGATTACACGTCGCTTGAATAACCGTTTTCGAAGACCTGAATATACTCCATTATACTGCATTCATTTCTATTTCTACTGTTCGAAATGTATCTTGTGAAAACCTAAATCATGTTTTGGATTTCTACTTTCTTCAGTAGTCTCTTCTAAAATTTGCAGAAATTTCACTTAACGGTCCGTTGCACCGTATACCTGCAGAAAATACGAGGCAGTTGATAAAGACCACGCCAACTTTGCTCTGGACTGACGCATTCCTTTTCACTTTCAATTGTTTTCTTGATATATCTTGAACTTCAAAGCGTTTCGAAACACATCAACAACAACAACAAAAACAGCAGCAGCAACAACAAAATCCGCTGTGCAATAGGCCCTACTGTTTCATGTCAATATCATCATTGTGTAAAATATCTGCAGGACCGTACAAACGAAGAATATTTTTTAAAAAAATCACGCCAATAAAAAGTCATCGTAAACGCAGATCATTATCACGTAGAAATCTTTACGAACATGTGCGCACAACATCTGATGTATGTTATGAAAATGTCTCAAAGTAACCAAAAAAGAAAGAAAATTGCCTGTGTGCAGTGCACGTTAAAACATTCCGTCATTGATGAAACTTAGAAACTAACATGTGACCTGCTATCTGAATGTACGGGAAATCCAAACAAAAAAGTTTGAGGTTCCCTTTAACTCCTTACGAGCACATTCGCAGTCAGAACTATTACAATGATACGCTGTCACCCTATATACAGACTTCACATAAAATGTAGAATTTTCGCAATAAAAAGACAGAAAAAGAAAGACTGCTTTTGTTAATGCATCATACCTAAATCATAATATCGTTCCTTTTTCCTCAAATCACACGTAATTCATTTCAAGAGCATCATATTGAAACCTGCGAGTGTTAAAGCGCCATTCCATTTAATCACTGTACTATAGTGTTTGACACCACTCACAGATATTTGCCTAATATGCAATAAAACTGACATAACAAATCTTAAATGTATAGACACACTATGAAGGCAACCCTAACATTCTTCTCTTTTTTTAAATAGTGCACTGTTAATTTTACGATATGAGCTGGTCTTTCCTAAAAATCCTAACAGACATGCTTTTTATTTCTTACCGTCAGCTCCTTGAAATTGCGATCCATCCTCACACTTGAAAGTTCCTTCCACCTCTTTGTCTGTACAGCCAATCCAGATGTATTCCCATTGCTCCTTACCGGTTCTAACGTAATCTGACGACAGTACTGCTGATGTCTCCTCGTAGTTGTTGTTCACCCACGGGTAACCCCCTATGGCACTACAGGCTGTCACGGCTCCGTCATAATTCACGTAGGAGCTGGAACCATACGTGTAGCATCCCATGCCTATGCTTTCCCATCCATCGGGACACGCACCACCTGCATCTATAAAATAAACCAACATTGAAAGTAATGTGTTGTTTGAAGGTTTTAATGTCAACAATTAGACCTATCATACTCTTCTCTCAGTAAGAACTGTTCATGTGGACATTACTGGCACTCTACTGATACTATAATGCTATCTTCTCAAATACTATAAAACAATCCAATGCGGCAAATTGAAATGATGCTTTTCCAACATAACAGAAACCTTATCAGACTTTATCAACCCATACAAAGAGAGAGAAAGAGAGAGAGAGAGGGGGGGGGGGGAGAGAGAGAGAGAGAGGGAGGGAGAGGGTAAAGAGAGAGAAAGAACAGACGCTGGAATATTTCTTTGTTGGACTTAAAGGACAAGTTCACCTTCATAAACATGAGGATTGAGAAAATGCAACAATATTAGTAGAACACATCAGTGAAAGTTTGAGGAAAATTGGACTATCGATGCAGAAGTTATGAATTTTTTAAATTTTTGTGTTGGAACCGCTGGATGAGGAGACTACTACAGCTTGTGAGTCACATGCGTACAACAGTATAAAGAAAATGTAAAAGAACATTCAACATATTTTCACTTTTTTCGCATAATAAAAGAGCACTTGACTTGCCTCTTTCTAAAGGCATGGGGAATAATGTTACCCATAACATTTGTCGGTAACGAGTCAGGGGAATGTGTACTTTTTTTCAACAGATGGAATTTTGTGAAATTCTCTTTATATTTTCCTTATATTGTTGTACGCATGTGACATCTAAGTTATTCATACACTGCAGTAGTCTTCTCATCCAGCGGGTACTGCACAAAAACTTCAAAAATTCATAACTTATGAACGGATTGTCTGATTTTCCTCAAACTTTCAATGATGTGTTCTACTAATATTGCTACATTCTCTCAATCCTTATGTTTATGAAGGTGAACTTGTCCTTTAAAGGACGGTCGAGGCGTCAGCTTTCTGGGCAGCGAGTACTAGTAACTGGTCACATGACCTTACACAACGATCGTGTGATCACTACAGCCTGCATCTCACCTCGGCTTCCTGCAAAGAATTGTTTTCCGCCCGATACCATCACTATTGTTCAATTTTCTAGCATTCTGTGAATGTTTTATATTGCACTATTCCCTCCTATTCTTACGACATGGAAAAAAAATAACGATATACATAGTCAGAATTCAAAGGTTCGAAGGGGCGTGTCAAATGAGATGTTGTTTGCTGAATAAGGACTACAAACAATGGAGAGCAGCTCACTTATCCCTGTCTTTAGTAGCCCGTATTTTTTTTTTTTGGGGGGGGGGGCAGGGAGTCTGCTTTCCATTTTTTTTTACACTTCGTTGAAGATGGAATGGTGCATATTTGCAAAACATGGATTCCTAAGAAATTCATTCAGATTGATTGATTGGGTATTATAGAAGCAAAACAAAAAAAGAAGAAGAAAAAAACAAACAAAACAAAACAAAGTGGACCAACAAAGAAAATGACTAGACAAACATTAATCAAACAAACTCAAAACATAACATGACATAACACAACAAGAAAGCCGAATCGTTTTATGGGCACTCCGAATGCAGAGAATAGAAGGGCGACGGGAGTCCCGGGTGCGTCCTGTAATACCAAGGAGGTTGAAGAGATGGAGTAACAACAGAGTTATTCCCTTTGATCTATGTTCGAAGCCGCCGCTCAAAAATATTTGAAGCATGTGCCAAACAGGATCTGCCGCGTCGATACGAAGACAATTGACTCATGTCTCAATGCATGATCACCAGCTACTTTCAGTCGGAAGATATGTCTTTGTGATGGTAATTACTTTTCAAAAGTAATAGCGGCTATCCCTTAAAACCTCGGTGGTACAGACACGAGGATGCGCGAACAGAAATAGAGGAAAAAATGCTGAAATGGAGATGAAAATTACTCGACTGGGCATACACGGGCACTTATCTGATATATCTATCAATAAAGAATTATACTTGAAGATTATTACATGTTAGTTTCATTTGGGGAAATTAAGTCGAAAAGTGATAAAACCAGCTTTCCCTTTAAACATTTTCACATAATACAGCTCTGATTTACACTTTTGCGCCAATTTCTGAACGGAATTGACTTTCGTTTTACATGCTTTATTATTAAGTGAAATTTCATTTAATTCGATAAATGAATAAATAAATAAGCACGAAATATGGCCAACATTATGATAACGTTCAAAATGAATCTTCAGATTGCTCTGTAAGACGGCGGCTTGGAACATCGATCATCAAAGGCACAAGTGCACCTGTGGAATTCTTTTGTACATCAATAGAAATCTGACAACTGTTTGAATAATTACAGCCTGTTGGACCTCCATGCATAAAACCTCCTTGGTAATACTATTCCCACTGCTCGATCAGACCATGGACCTAATATACATGGACTGTTCACGGCAGTCTTTCTTTCATGTAATGATCGTCACCGACACCTGATTATGTGCATCTTAATGATTACATTCAGGTGTCTGGACAATAACGATTGTGTGATCATGTATCGTCACTGACAAAAGAATCTTTTCCCTCATTCCAGTCTTGTTTCGCTGATGTGCCTTTTTTTAGACGGAAATGTCTTTGAATACAGATGATGAGGAGCAGCAAACCTGAGATCATGACAAATTTTTGTCAAAAGATGGGTAATTGCTAATTCGCACATTTTCGCACACGCATTAAGACCTTGCTTAATGGCAAGATATACCTGTTCTCTACCATTACCGTCCCTTTTTGCTCAGGAATAAGCTGCGAAAAAGTGAAATACTGAGATCACGATTTAAATGACGATCATTCTGCAAAAATGTTAGCTTTCTCTTAAAAACTGCCCAAGTGAAATTGTTTAAGGTGTGATTTCCTAACATACACCGCAACTGCGCATTCACTTTACTTATTTTTTTAGAGTTATTTTCTTCTGCGCATGTAGTTTTAAATTTGTCGAATTTCAGTCTTCGCTTGTTCTTCTCGGGCCGGCTAATTACTGGCCGTGACGATCATGGGATCAAAGCATTTAAGAATGTTAAATGTCTTTTGTGGCGCTGTTGAGATGTACAGGTACATGAATTAATTAACAATACGATAAATGTCCATGTATGTTGGGTCCATGCTACTGCACAGCTTCTGCATTTTATTCCAGAGCAAAAAGGGACGGTAATTATATAGAGAACAGGTATATCAATTAATGATGATAATAATACTACATTAAAAGCGCATAATAAGCACATGCTTCTCTATGCGCTGTACAATAAAGAATATACAGCATACAAACCAATGACTAACAAATATAACAGTCAACATAATGAATACAATGTTTCGCTGATGTGCATGCCTTTTCCGTCTGAAAAAAAGGCACATCAGCGAAACATGACCAAAATGAGGGAAATAGTACTTTTGTTTATGCACTATTGCACAATCGTCATTATCCAGGCACCTGAATGTACTCATGAAGATGCACATAATTAGTTGGCGGTGGTGATGATGGGATCGAAAGACCTCCGTTCATTAGATAGTCCATTGTGTAGTAGATCCATTTATAAGGAGATCAAAGCCAGCATTAATGCATGGTCAAAGCCCACGGGAAAAGGACGATTATTCAGAAGAGGAGTACAACGAAGAGCGAGAATTCAAAAGTGGCACAGGAAAATAACCTGATTGCAACGGAAATGACCATAATATCCCCTCATGGCAATTGAAGCAGTATTAGTGTATGGACAGCAGAAAATGAAAACGGGATGTGATTTGGTATGCCTTATATACATAATGGGACGCATTCTGAGTGGAAAAAGCAATAATGCCGTGCTTATGATATATACAAGACACATAAAGGGATAGTTTAGTATCTGTAGACATGAGAATTTGGCTTTTAACTTTTTTTCGAGATACCACTACTAGTCCAGGCGCAGGGACCCAGAAAAAATGACTTCGTTCAACCCACCCCGCAGAAAAAGTTTGACTGCATAGGGTGGTCAGTTGGACTCTCTGGAACACCCCTAGGTAGTATGTGATTCGAAATTGTGGTATCAATAAAATTTTACAGGCCATTTTAGTTGCGACAAGACCTTATTGTTCGAAAAAGAGTCTGCGCACGCCAAGACTATTACACGCACCACTAGCACTGCTACAGGCGCCAGTGCCAGTGGTGCGTGTAGTAGTCTTAGCGCACGCAGACTTTTTCCTCGGCAAACAAGGGTTTTTGCCAGCAAACTCACTAGCTGAGGTCAGTGTAGTTTAGTTTCAAGCCGTTTTTATTTCGTGTATATTTTTTCCGAGTTGCAGCAAGCCGAGTGAGGTTGCATACCCAGTGATTGTGACCCCAAACCGTTCGGGCGTCGCAATCACTTGGTATGCGCCTTCGCTCGGCTTAGCACAATAAAGTGGGCTTCTACACATGCGCAAGCTGCAACTCGGAGAGATGAAAACGAAATAAAAACGACTAGAAACTAGACTGGGGTCGGTTACGGCTGGCACTGAAAATTACAACATAATCACAGTTTTTTGCAGTTATTTCATGAATAATTCCTCAAAACACCGTAAAACCATATATATATATATATATATATATGTTGCTAGAGATGTCAGCAAAACAATGGGATACATTGTAAGTTAAAATATCGTGCATGGTTACCATGGTAACCAGATGTATACAGGTGATTGATAATCCAAAAAATGCCTCCAACTGCTGCAAAATTTGGTATTTTTTGTTCAGTTTTTTTTTGTAGATAGGTGAATTAAAAACAAACATTTCTATCTATTGATTATTGTTCAAAAAAGTTTTTTTTCCTGTTGCCATGGCAACCAGTAATATCCAATCAGGATTCACCTGTCAATACTTAAGAACTAATGCCCATATTTTCAAAAAGCTCAATAAGCATGTCATTCTGCATAATTGTACCATTTACCGTACTTTTAACACATATTTGACTTCAAATTACAGGCAAATGTTGTTTCCAGCAATGTATGGACACAAAATTCCTTTCAAAATCTATGTTAATACAGAGAGCAAAGCCGACGATATTCTGATATTAGCTTTTTAGAGTATATATTTACAGAGAAATGGTTATTCGAAACAACCTTGGAAAAGAGCAGAAGAAAGCAATTGATTGTTCTTGTTCTTAAAGGAAATTTATTCAAGAATGCAGATAAATTCCTTTCTAAAGAAGGAATATACACGTACACTGCATTATCCATCAATGGAATTAAAAGCGTACTTTTCGTTGGTAAGCTATATATATTTGGACAACTTGTGGTGATATTTCATAATCAAGTTCGAATTACCAATTCTTTGTTAAATATGAATTCAATTTTTCATTTCTTGTTAAGCCTGTTACTAGAGCTCACAGTGTGATGGATTGACTTTCAGTACTTCGTTATACATATATACACAAGTATTTTAGCTTTATTTTCAAAAAGTTTATTTGTGGATCGAGGTATTTGTGAATCAGGGTATTTTAAGGACGTCTCAGGGTCAGACAATTCAGACAATCAGACAACTTTCTGTCTCAAATATACCATCAGCATTTATGTTTGTACCACACCATCGCGCGATAAAAGTGAAAAAAAAAATTATCTCGAGTGTAAATACTTTTTCGTGCTTTTCGTGGACTGTAAGTGCACGAAATTTGAATCATTCTGTTTGTTATAGGCTATATCTAAAGTGTAGATACATTTTTTGTGCTTTTCGTGGACTGTAAGTGCACGAAATTTGATTCATTCTGTCGATATAGGGTATCATTATTTGGACAACTTATGGTGATATTTCATAACCAAGTTCGAATCGTCAGTTCTTTGTTAGATATGAATTTCTTGTTATGCCTGTTACTAGAGCTCACAGTGTGACTGACTTTCAGTACTTTGTTATACATTACAGTACAAGTTTTGTAACTTTTATGTTCAACAATTTTATTTGTGGAACAGGGTATTTTAAGGACATTTCGGGCTCAGATAACTTTCTATTTTCCACAGTCATTTATAAGTTTGCCACAACAAAGTAAGATAAAGTGAAAAAAAATATCTGGAATCCAGACACGTTTGTTTATTTTGCCTTACGTGCTCATGATCACCTATTGTAGGTCGGGTCTTAACCCTATAAAGCCCAAGCTATTTTGACCCCTTCCAGGCCCAAGGGGGGGGGGGGGGCGGCACATTGTGCCCCCAACATAACTTCTTTATTATATGATGTATGACCGTCATATTTGGCACATGGGTAGAGCAACTCATGCTCTACATGACCCAACATTTCTCAAGGTTACCCACTGAGGGCAGTATTTCCCAAAATATAAAAGATACATAGAAAATATGCTAAAATCATGTTTTTTCTTTCTATTTCTTTATCCCCCGTAAATATGTTGTTATTTTATATTAATCATTTTCATATTTACTACAAAGGAAGAGCAAGTCAACTTTCACTATTTGTTATGGTTGAAATTTCTCAAGGTCAACATGTGGGGGCGTAATTCATTACAATATAAAGAAATATATGAAACCTATTACGTATTGCTTGGAATGGGTGCATATATTTGTATCACATTTCATATTTCCAAAATACTGAAATTTTAAGTTTACAGATTGATATTATGATAAACAAATGATATTCCAGGCAAAGCTTGTGTGAAGATAACACAAAATAAAAGTGTAATCTTTGAAAAATGCTGTATTTTCGATTATTTCTATTATATCTATTGTTTGATGCCTATGTTATATAGAAAATAAAGGAAATAATAAGAAGACCATTTCAGGGTAATTCTCAACCATAATTACTTCACATTTCTTTCCTTTAGCAAACTATAGCCAAGAAAACCCCAATTTCATCCATAATTATATTGTTAACTGAAATTGAAACAGAAAATCATACAAAATCTGACTAACATGGTTGTCAGTTTACGGTTGCCATAGCAAACAGGAATATCGGACATACCTAAATTATACATCAAAATGTTTGTAATAAGATTTTAGGAAAAGCCACCAAATTTGGTTGAAATCGGGTAAAGAGTTTAGGAGCGGCAAATGAAGATATGGTAGGGGGCACAATGTGCCCCCCTTGGGCTTTATAGGGTTAAACTACCCACCTCAACACTACAAAGTTAACCTGGATAAAACGGATAGGACCCTTAAGATTTTCCCTCATTCTCTCCTTAATAGCATTAATTCATTGCTGCACGTTTTAATACAAATTTACATGTCATGACTTTTCATTTTATTTTTTTTATTTTTAACCCTAGCTTACCAACGAAAAAGTACGCTTTTAATTCCATTGATGGATAATGCAGTGTACGTGTATATTCCTTCTTTAGAAAGGAATTTATCTGCATTCTTGAATAAATTTCCTTTAAGAGCAAGAGCAATCAATTGCTTTCTTCTGCTCTTTTCCAAGGTTGTTTCGAATAACCATTTCTCTGTAAATATATACTCTAAAAAGCTAATATCAGAATATCGTCGGCTTTGCTCTCTTTATTAACATAGATTTTGAAGGGAATTTTGTGTCCATACATTGCTGGAAACAACATTTGCCTGTGATTTGAAGTCAAATATGTGTTAAAAGTACGGTAAATGGTACAATTATGCAGAATGACATGCTTATTGAGCTTTTTGAAAATATGGGCATTAGTTCTTAAGTATTGACAGGTGAATCCTGATTGGATATTACTGGTTGCCATGGCAACAGGAAAAAAACTTTTTTGAACAATGATCAATAGAAATGTTTGTTTCTAATTCACCTATCTACAAAAAAAAATGAACAAAAAATACCAAAGTTTGCAGCAGTTGGATTATCAATCACCTGTATGCATCTGGTTACCATGGTAACCATGCACAATATTTTAACTTACAATGTATCCCATTGTTTTGCTGACATCTCTAGCAACATATATATATATATGGTTTTACTGTGTTTTGAGGAATTATTCATGAAATAACAGCAAAAAACTGTGATTATGTTGTAATTTTCAGTGCCAGCCGTAACCGACCCCAGTCTAGTTTCTAGTCATTTTTATTTCGTTTTCATCTCTCCGAGTTGCAGCTTGCGCATGTGTAGAAGTCCACTTTATTGTGCTAAGCCGAGCGAAGGCGCATACCAAGTGATTGCGACGCCCGAACGGTTTGGGGTCACAATCACTGGGTATGCAACCTCACTCGGCTTGCTGCAACTCGGAAAAATATACACGAAATAAAAACGGCTAGAAACTAAACTACACTGACCTCAGCTAGTGAATTTGCTGGCAAAAACCCTTGTTTGCCGAGGAAAAAGTCTGCGTGCGCTAAGACTACTACACGCACCACTGGCACTGGCGCCTGTAGCAGTGCTAGTGGTGCGTATAGTAGTCTTAGCGTGCGCAGACTCTTTTTCGAACAATAAGGTCTTGTCGCAACTAAAATGGCCTGTAAAATTTTGTTGATACCACAATTTCGACTCACATACTACCTGGGGGTGTTCCTGGAGGTCCCATCTACCACTCTGTGTGGTCAAACCTTTTCTGCGGGGTGGGTTGAACGAACTCCTTAATTAAGGCCCGTACAGGAATTAGCGCCTTGACTATACCAGAAAACCACTTATAAAACAGTACAGCGGATACCATTCTATATAGGAGGCATTCAAAGTTTGTTTGATGAAGGTCGATTTGGTACGGCTGAGGCACCAAAAAACAGAGTAAGACAAAGCTATCGTAGTAAAAGCTGGGTCCCAACTTTTATAGGATCGCTCTTTTTTGGATATCTCAGCCATTTCGGGGCCGGTTTATCATCAAAATTACATGCTCTTTCATATTTCATTAAAAGTTTCTCATTATCTCACCAAAAAAATGTTAGAAATCTAAAGTTAGGTCTCAACCGAAACTGTACAATCCCTTTAAGAGAAAGATACTAATTTCTTTCTGTTGCAGCATAAGACCTCCAAAGGAACAACTTTATTCTTAAACGAATTCAATGTATAAGAACACTTATTTCGATTTCCATACAAGGGAGTTCCCGTCTCTTGGATGATAAATTACTGCTGAGGTATTACGGTGCTTAGCAAGGATAACTGGCACTCTATTTGGATGCTCAGGATATGTGCCCAAAATAATAAGCATAGGAGGAAGTTACCACAATGTCTGTTATATTTGGCCTATCTAAAATATAGACCAATCTTTAAATTTGAGAAGCTTGTTGTCAATAAACAAAGCAGTTGTAGGCCCTTTAGGCGAAGATGGAGCGGAATTATAACAAAATCCGAAGTGTCTTCTTTTGTAACAGACAAACCCTATCAACAGTGTTCGATGCTTCTTTTACCATCACGCTAAAATTCAGGAAATCCATTACGATTCATAAGAAAAACGAAGTAGTGATCGAATGGATGTAAAATAATGAGCCCCAACCACTATCTATCAGGAGCCCAAGAGCTCGACGACAGGTACAAACCGAAAGGAGACCGACATTACATCAAGAGACTTAACGTACGTAGTGTCGGTCTCGTGGGTCTTTTTTGGCCTAGTATCGAGCTTGTAGGCCTTATTTGCCTATGGGAGTGTGAAGCTCGTGGGAAATGCCCATTGTCGAACTCAAGGGACTTTCTTGTCTAGTTTCGAGGTCGTGGGATGACCCCATGTAGTCGTTATTATTCAAATACAGACATGTACCTGTGTTTCACATACCGTCAGATGTGATGGTGAAACAAATTCTGATGTGAAATAATGTTTATCGGCATATTAATAGCGACTGCATGCTATATCGATATAATAATATTGTAAGCGGACATCGATTTCACACCTCACTGTAGCAGTAACTTTTGATCATACAAAATGCAAAACAGAAACAAACACGAAATTATTAGATCTGTCGTCTTTGGGACATGATACATATACGGTATAATTTTGACATTGATAGGCACAAGGACTTTGTAAGCTAACCTCTGCACAACTTTTGGGGAGAAATAAAGAATAAAAATAAAGAATCAGTACAGATACAGAAGGTGATCCGAGAGGATACTCGGATCACCTAACTAAAATCAGAAGTTGACACAAAAAGCAACCACAAGCAAAGGGATGATAAAACATTGCCACTTTGACAGCATGATAACGAAAACAAGTAGCGATAAAAAAAACAGAAGCCTACCTGTCTGCTTTAGCAGGTACATTAGGAGAATCGTGTTGAAAAGAACCGGTAGTTTCTTCAACATGATCTGTGCCAGCTCCCACAAACGTGAAGTCAAAAGTTTTATCCTGAAATAGTAATGACTTGCGTGAAGACACGGCGGAGGTAAATGTGTCTCTTCTCCACACAAGAAATCTCACTCGATCGCTGCAACGACATTCAACTAGTGTTGAGCCGTTCACTGAAATGAGGCAGGCCTGAAAATCATTCACGACCGCATGTTACTGGGGGCAGCGATATTCACATTTGGATTAGATTATGTATCAGATTTTAACATGCATCATGATATATGCGTTTCAGATGACAATGGATGACGCTCGCGTCTGATATATGACAGTAATATCGCACACGCTCAGAATGATGTGGCGCATAAGATTGATTTTTCCCATTTTTTTTTTTTAGTTGTTAGGGCTTTAGCAGAAGAAAAATGCAATGAAATGAGTAACCAGCAGAACATTTTCATTTGTCTCTAAGTTTCGCATCACTTCTTCTTGTATGATCGAGGTGTCACACAGGTTTCTCTTGTTTCTTGTGAGGACTACATCTTTGGGTCCCATAGGATGGCAACTCTTGCTGGAATGGCAACTTCCAATAGCAACAGCCAATCAGGAAGCTGGATTCTTGTCGTTATTATGACTATTGCCATTCCAGCAAGAGTTGCTATCATATCAACGACTTTTTCTGAAATGGGGCCCTGTACATCATATAATTTGATACCACGGCAAACATGTAGGGACAACAGAGTGGATGTACGTGCAAAAATGGTACAGTTTTTGAATTCAGCATCTAATTCAACACTGCAAAAAGTCCGGTGTTAGTATGAAACACCGAGCTGGTGTTAAATTTCCGGTGCTCATTCATGGTGTTAGATTAACACCTCCAGGTATCATTTCAAAATATAAAATTGTTTTTTTTTTTGGATAATTTCTTAGTTACTGAATTTCTTGTTAATTCTGAACTTCAACAAGACGACGAAGAATTTTCTTAATTTTTGAAAAAAATGTGTAAACACATTTACACCACAGTAACACCAGTTGGTATGGTCTCCTATTGAAGCTGAGCGGGTGTTATGCCATTGAAATTAACACCATCAATATCAAATCAACACCATGCGGTGTCATTAATGAATTAACTCTATAACGTAGTGTCAAAAATATCACCAGCCACAGTGTCAAATTAACACCACGAAGTGCCAGGTGAACACTTTTTAACACCGTCACAATACATTTTCTACACCTGTGGGTGTGGTCCTCTATTGAAGCTTGATAGGTGTTAGCTTTAACACCCATGGTGTTAAATCTAACACCGATGTTTTTACAGTGAAGAAAACTCGGTGTTTGACTTCTTTTCTGCATATTCATTCGTTTAAACTCGGTTCATTAATTTTTTTCAAATCTCATTTATTTTTACCTCAAATGAAAGAGGCAATCTGCTCTTTCTAGTGGACCTTTAAAGAGGATGGCTATAGCAACTGATCAATGGGAATCAGTGGGAATGCTGGGGGATGATTGTTCCAATGCTTGCGGGATTCATTTAAGAGTATAACATTATGACTCTATTGTTGTGTGAAAATTATTTACTTCAGAACGGTCTCATAAATTATTCAAGTAACGTGCAGTTTAATGTTTCCAGTGTAGCATGCCTGTACAGTGACGGGGCGATTAAACTGCACATTACTTGAATATGAGACCATTCTGAAGCCAAATTTTCCCACGACAATAAATATAATAGTGTACTCTTAAATGAATCCCACAATGATTGGAACAATCATCCTCCAGCATTCCCACTGATCAGTTACTAGCCATCCCTCTTAAAAGCTTGTTCAAACACTATACAATTAGCTAGGTGTTACAAAAAACATTTCCCACTTTTGATCCTTAATAGTTAAAAAAAACTATATATCAGATAACACTGATATTGATATGAGCAATGCTGAGTGGTGTACAATATTGTTGGAGGTGATTTAAAAATTAAAGCATAAATCAGTTTTTATGAAATTCAAGATTTATTTTTAAGTTAGGTTTCAGATTTTGCTCTTTTTTCAGCCCTCTGAACAAAACTTTCACTTTGCACAGGGGTCCATTGGTGTGTACGGGAATGTGTGGTTAACACCCAGACAGTGGTCCTGAACAATGGCCAGGGTTAGAATGCTTTATTACATATTCATGAGAAATCCCACAATCACAGCTAGTCTTTATTCCTCCAGAAATGTAGTGTAGGCAAGCACATGGAAACATGAGCTTACTTGTTTTCATGTGCATGCACTTTATACCCTTTACCATGAATTCAGAATAGCAGTGCCAAGGGCAATCCTTCTTGAATTATTGATAAAGCAATCATTCATGTGCCTTGAAGCAAGAGACCAGAAGCCTATATAGTCAGCCGAACTTTGAAAAGGTGGTGTATTCGTGGTATTCATCTCTAATGTTCAGGGTCATTGTAAGCACACACTCACATACACAGAATTGGTTCCTGTGTAAAGTTTAATTTTGTACAGAGGGTTCGACAAATTTGACTAAAATCTGGAACTTAACTTTGAAATTAATCATGGATTTAATGAAACTGATCCATGCTCTCATATTCAAATCACCTCCAACTAAATTGTACACTATTCAGCTATTTCTCATAATCAATGGCAGAGTAATCTGATGCATAGTTTTTGAACTATAGGGAAGGATCAAAAGTGGGAAATGTTTTTTTTTCTTTTAACACCTATATAGTATATGTATATTTTAAAGGGATGTATGATACTTTTTATTGTATAAGTATGCATTTCACACTCTCACGTATAATTATATAAAAACCACAGTACTCTCAATATTTCAGTTGTTCTCAAAGTTTTTTTGTTTCATTACGCTGTATACGACATGGTCCCGTGATTACTTCAGCATTTCGTTAAAGGTATTAGCCCACATTTGTAAACCTGCAGCAATTGGTCTCATAGTTAGCATGGAGTTTGGGTATTATTGCAGGACATCTGTGCAAAATTTCGTTCCAATTAGTCCATTACTTTCATAAAAATAAATGAAAATGCACTTTATGCATGCGTAGAACGCTCGCTAGCTCCGGTCCACGTACGTACCACGTGCATGCGATGTCATGTGTAAGATACATTTACGTAGCTATAGCCCGCGCTCGTAATTCGATTTTGGGTCGGGTTGACCCGGTTTGAAAATTGATTTTAAAACGATGATTTTTCTCTCTTTTATCGAATGGTATAGACAAAGAGCAACAAGTGAGGTATGTTACTGTTATAACTTGTACTTGAAGTCATATTGGACCTATTTTATGCAGTTTTGATTTTCGTGGGTTTGCAAATGTGGGCTAATACCTTTAATGCCATGATGAAATAAGCCATGTTTATACAGGTTTTCAGTTTCTGTATAAACTGATACAATCGAATTATGTCCTGATAGTTCAACTGCACTGCATGATGTAAGTCCGTGGTAAAGCCTCATTTTGCGATGTGCTGTATAGGCCTACATGATCATGTTATTACAAGTTAAAATAATTTTTCTTTCTTGCCGCTCTTCTGGATGATCAAAGAAGCACATGTTGAACAACTGCGAGGTATTTTGCTGTGTGTAAAATTCCACCATTTACGGACATGACAGTATTAATCGGATTAACTTTCAAGCGCAGATAATCTATACGACAGTATTAAAGAGATATGCCCAAACGCATTTGCGCTTTGAACTTTGACCTATAATGGATAAAGTAATCCATTAACTAATTAATCTTGTAGTGTAGGCCTACTCTACCAGAAACGATGACATTAGACACTGCCACTATGATTAGGGAAACTTTTTTTTTTGTCAGAGACGATGCACGATTTTGCAATCTTTCGAGACATCTGTATAAAACTCATCAACATGCGCATATATTCGTACTTCAAAATGGTCACACACAATAGGCGTTTTCACATTATCCCGATAAAAATCCAAGCTCGAGATATTTTTCGCAGAAAATAGTCAGCAAAATAGCGCGCTATTTCAAAACATCGGGCTGATGTGAAAACGCCTAGTGTTCTCTATGAAAGTCCACTCGTCACTAGGTCCATGCTTGCAGTCTGTGTAGGACCCTTATACTAACTTGACATAACGATACAAGGTGTATTGCGAGTATATCTGCTGGGTTTTTAAACATAAATCGGTTCTCATTCAGCATACAGGTAAAACTAAATTGTACATTTTCATCTTCTTCTTGCTCAAATGCATGGTCAAAGTTTCACCAAACTTTGCAGGGGAGGGGAGGCGGAGAGGGGAGGGATGGAAGTGGGGGAGGGGGTGGGACAAATTTCGTCTTGAATTAAAGCACATGCCTGCGATGGTCAAAATATGTTACCAAACGCAATCACTTGCGGTTGGTGACAATTGGTTTGATAACATGTGGGCGTATCCGGGCACTTACCCCCTGGGCAACTACCCTCCGGATAACTACCACCCGGATAATTACCCCCCAGGTCTATTCCCCCTAGGACAACTACCCCCCGGACAACTACCCTCCTAGGGCAATCACCCTCCAGGGCCATTACCCCCTAGGACAACTACCACCCGGTCATCTACCCTCCTAGGGCAACTACCCCCAAGGGCAATTACCCCTAGGACATCTACCCCCGGATAACTACCCCCTGGATAACTACCCCCCGGAGAACTACCCCCTGGGTAACTATACCACCCGGATAACTACCCCCCGGATAACTACCCCCAGGATAACTACCACCCGGATTACCACCCCGAGATACCCCCACAACCATACCCCGAACCCCCCCCCCCTCGAAAGTTACCATACACCCGTTGTAATTTTTCCATAAGTTCATAACACAATATCAGAAGACTAAGCTCATGTAGGCCCTACATTAATGCACCTTTCTCTTATACACTGTCATATATTTACTCTTTTGGCTTTTCATTTACTACCATTGTAACACATTAGACGATAAACATAAGAAAAGGAGAGTTGATTTCACTGCAATTCATATTCCCTTAACATTAGCGAGGGACCCTTCGATATAAAGCCATAGTTTCTGATAGGATCCGGGCACGGTTTTATGAAAGTTATCAGTCCTGACAAGCTGTCAGCTCCACACAATTACCAATCGTTGTAGGTTGATCAAAGCAGGTCCATGGTAACAAGTCAGTGATTCGAGCTTATCAATCATGCAGAACCCACGGTTTTATTGAAATTATTAGAGACTAACTAGATGTCATAACTGGCTACTTTTATCAAACGGTGCCCTAATCTGTCATTTAAGTAAAACTACAGCTTATTTTACATACAAGTAGAATTGTGCTATTTTTCAAATTAAATGTTCTCGACACTTTAAAGGGAAATCCAGTTCAAATATAAGCTAGTCTGATTAGAAAGAGTAAAATATTACGAGTGTAACGGTATATTTTTCTTTTTTTCTTTTTACAAATCACCCCTAGTTGTTAACGAAGTCTTTTGTCCTGCACCTCTTTTTGAATGGATCTAGAGAGTTGTAGTTGACAGAATCCTTTTTACACTAGGGCTGCTCTGTTTTATCCCGGCCATTTTAAGACTATTTTTTTTTCACAAAAACTTGAATCCTTCTTGGAATAACATGCTCTTTAATATTTCGTAAGGGGTTTCTAATTATCTCACCCAAAAGATGTTAAAAACCTGAAGTTAGGTCTCGACCAAAACCAGACGATATGAATTTTTTATTTTTTAAATTCAAATAGCAAACGTTGTTCGAAAATGACAATGAGAGACGTAATTCTCGGGGGGGGGGGGGGTTATTGCAAGAGGTTGATTGTTTGGAGCCTAATTTTAAATAAGGAGTATCTGTCACGGGGAGGTAATGCTCTGCGGTGATCATACCAAGGATGTGACAATCTCTTCTCGCATCCTTGATATACTAGTTGTTAATGCTCAATGATGCAATAGGGAAATTATGAAATGAGCGTTAACGGTATGATAGTAAAACAGTTACAAAATTGATGAAACAATGCAAAGAAAGCAAATTAAGACAGAGACGAAGTACACAAACAAAGATACCATGTACTCCCGTTACAACGAACACGGTTATAACGAAATTTCGTTACAACGAAGCAAAACTTCTGGTCCCAAAATTATCGCCATTTAAGTCTATGGTACAAAATTCGCTTATAACGAAGACGGTTATAACAAAATTTTCGTTATCACGAAGTCTTTTCTGAGCGCCACTGACAGAGAAAAACAAAAGAAATGTGCTCCGTTACAACGAAATGCGGATCGCATTCGAAAATGCGTAGCGGAACAAGCGTTTTTATAGCGTCTCAGCATGCATGAGCGAACGCTTCACATCATTGTATGTTCACTCCGTGCTATGTATCACGCACAGTTTCCGAGGGGAACTTGCAATATTGTAATACAATAATCTGAATTCAGATATAGTAAGGTTTGTTTCATTGTTCCGAAGTCCTTTAACGCAAAACACACAGATTCTGATACAACTATTAAAAAATGTCCGTAATAGTTCGGAAATGAAATATTAAGCGCATTTTGGCGTTATTCCAAAGGTTCATTAATCCGATAATAAAATATGGTTCTTATTCTTATTCTTATACGGTTCGTTAGTCCGAAAATGATAGTGTAGAGGGGTGGGCCAGATGTGGGGGCGGGTGAGAGAGAGAGAGAGAGAGAGAGAGAGATGGCGAGATTGATGTGAAGACGGCATGTGTGTATGTGTGTCTATATGATGGAGATGGTTATTCGGCACGTGGGTTCGGGTGGGAGGTCGTGCAGTCAATAAAGACAAACACTCGACAGGAGTCCTGTGAACAGCAAGCAGAGAGGTGCCTGCCACATGGGGGCGCCCCTCCGTTGCTGATGTCTCTGCATAATTAGCATATCCCCACAACTCTTCCCCGCTTAAAGGTCATCGTCCCTGATGACCATATTATGTAGGTATTATATACGTATACACATACATGTTTTACTGTATGGGACAACTATGGACGCGGAGTTACTCCACTTAGAAATAGCCCACATATTCAAACACTTTAAGAAAATAATGCTGCTTCCTACAATAAAGGAACATTGTTAAACCAACTGAACATAAGCTAAATGCTTCAACTTCGGGCTTTCACAATAACTACTTCCATCTGGTTTCATGGAGTCCCACTTTATGTATACCACTGTGATCCTATAATTTGAATGCATGCAAATTTGCATTCGTAAGTCCTAACCATACTCTGGACTTCAGCAGCCACAACAAAATTCATAAATATATAACAAGTGCAATAACTACGCGATTAAACAATAGGCAATGTAACGTTATCCAAACTGGATAAACTCCAAAAACGAATAAAACTTCTTAGGGAGATCAACTCCTCCCCAAAAGTCTGCCATCTTCGAGCGACCCTTGAAGCCATGCCGCCTTCTCGCTGTTCGCATCCGGGACTGATGCTGTCGAACATACGACTGCGCACCACAGTGAGCTCCCTGCTTCACTTCCCCGCTTAAGCTCAGATCACGTGGGAAGCGTCCATTCCTTCCGAACAGGAGGTTTGCTAACAGTACAGCGCATACACTTGGCGCACCATTGTTTCACCGACTCCTCCATCCCATGCCAGAAAAACCTGTCTCTAACCAACCGGTAGGTACGTCTGAACCTGAAATGCCCTGTCTCGTCATGAAACCGGGTGATAGCCTCCTCTTGAATGCTCTGCGGGGCAATGACCTGCAGGTGCTCTGTACCATCGTTTGGGTGGCGCCTTCTCCGCAAAAGAACACCATCTCGGATGACGAGCCTCTTCCAGTCTCGCAGGAGAGCCAGACTTCCCGGTAAACAACTGCCCTTCTCCTCACGCGAGGGTGGTGTACCCCTTGACACAAAGGAACGCACTTGATTGACAAGTTCATCCCTCTCTTGAGCCTCCTGCAGATACTCAGCTGAGAACCCAGGCATGCACGCTTCTCCACCTAGACGTCTCTCCTCAATGCAGGTACTCAAAACAACTGGTATATCTGTTCCTTGAGAAACTAAGTCAAACTGGGCACGGATTGTGTCACTACTCACAATCATCTGTCCTTTTCCCTCAGGAGGATCCAGACGGGAGAGGGCATCGGGGGCTTGGTTCTGCTTACCGGGCCTGTGTCTCCGCCTGATCGGTGGTGCACCACCAGTCTCTATGCGATGAGTGATACGGTCAGTGTAACCGAAGTCCATGTCATCATGAGAAAAGGCATCATGATGCTTTTCAAGAAGGCCTTGTAGCTTGCCACACTGCTCCTCCCTCTGCCGGGTATGAATAGCTTGTAATGCCTCTTGCCATACTGGCTCTTGGGTGGGCCAGAGTATCTTGTTCATGTGTTCCTGCCCGACACCTACTATCTGACTCCAAACCTCCTGCAGTACATTCATTCCCAGTATCCCTTGCACGGAACTCTGACCACGCCTCATGGCCATGTCGTCTTTCAAGACCAAGACAATCCTGGCTGCGATCAGATATGTCCCAAGACACTAACATCGACCTCAAAACACCCCACATATGGGATATCATCCCCACTTGCGGAGACCAAGGAGAAAGACACTGGAACGTCCTTCATCTGGATACCCGCCGGTTCTAAATTCTCTCTAAAGTACGTCTCTCCTATGGTAGTTACTTGGGAGCCGGGATCCAGGAGACAGGGCACGGTGATACCCCCAAACTCAACGTCAACAGAATAACACTCTCCAATGGCCCTGGACACGAACCCGTCATCCCCTCTAGTACCGCTGGGGACCACCTCCACCTCTGACATACGTCCAACTGGGGCACCTGATCCATGTGGTCCTGCGGAGGGACTCCCTTGCCTGGTGGTTCCACCACCTGCATGATCTGGCGGACTCTCCCTCTTCTGGGTATTTGGGGTATGGGATGCCTGGGGGACTTCCTGTCTACTGGAATCGGGTTGATGTCCAGGCATGTCTTGCCTTTGTGAACTTCCCCTCTGCTCTGCAAAATCAGGATGACCCCGATACCCAGCTGGTCCTCCCTGGAGGTAGGCCATTCCTGCTCTCGGGGGAAAATCCTGGCCTCTGCTATCTCTGGCATTGGTCCAATGTGGATTGGGAGAGTAATTCCTGTTCCTGTACAACTCATTGAAATGAGGCGCACCAGGCTGTGGAAATCCATGCTGCCATCTCTGATCAGCAGGCCGAAACTGTGTTCTACTGTAGTCTCTAGTGGGACAGTCTCTGGCAAAGTGTCCTAAATTCCCACATGAAAAGCAGGCACCTCTCTGCTGTCTGACCTGAGAGTTCCATGTTCGCGCAGCCAGTGGTGCAGAGGGGGCAGTAGGCATCGCATCTCGGACGGCTTGTACTATCTTGTCACCCATCTCCTGAATTGTCAAGAGGACGTCTGATGGTTGAGCTGGGTGTTCCCCCTGTCGAGCCCGCACAGCAGCCTGACGTGCACCCTCATGGCCTTGCATGGGACACTCCTCTTGCCCTGACCTACGGATGGCAAACTCACGTAAGACCCTGAAGTTTGTGTTACCATCCCGCTCATACCGATCCCTGCAAGCACTTCGCAGGACAGGGTCCTCTAATCCTTCGATGAACTGTTCGACTAAAATCCCGTTGGGGTCAGCATATAGTTTGGCCTCACGACCGCTCAGATTGTTGAACCTTCGTTCTAGATCTACCGCAAAATCACGAAGTGGTTCCCCTCTCCTCTGCTTTCGCTCAAGAAAAAGCCACTGCAGCTCACCAAGATTTTGCACACCTGCGTACGAATCTCTCAGAAATTGTAATATTTCCTCCGCTTGCTTTCCCTCTTTGATCAGGGCTCTCACCTCCATCTTTGGCACTCCTCGAATGTAGTCTAGCAAGTAAGAAGCCCTTTCCTCTTCCGGTACCCCATAGCGGGTGAAGGCTGACTTCATGCCAGAAATAAACTCCTCTGCATCTCCTGCCTTCCCGTCGAACACCGGTATTTTCCTCTCGGGCGCCATCACCAGTTTGGGGGGCCTCATCGTCAGTTCCCTGATCTGCGTTTTCAGGTCCGACAGCTCCTGGTCTACGTCATTTTGCTCTGCCGCTGGAGTGGAGGGCGAGTACACCACCCTGTCGTCCCAGCCATCAGGTGGCGGCCGGATATGTCCCTGTATGGCAACTGTCCTTCTCTTCCTTCCATCCTCTGCCATGTAGACCAGGCCATTTGCACGAGGATGTACCGCTTGTAGCACTTCCAGCAAGAGATGACCTTCCTTCTCCAAAGGATATTCTGTAACATCCCCTGGGCTGTCTTCAATCTGTAAAAATAACATCTTTGCCATATCCTGAATATGTATCAATGTATCACGAATATCCAAAACCAGACAGCTTTCACTTAAACCATATGCTCACAAGCTAAAACAATGCAAGCAATATGTCTCAAATATCCACTCACATTGCAGAGAAAAACTATTAAGGCATCAGTGTGTATGTAGGAATACACCTCAAAAACACTATTGAAGTCAGCATATACAAGTAAATGCCCAATACCTCTGAAATACAATTAAAGTTCCCAAAAGATTATACAGTCCTTTCTGAGAAGGATCAGTAATAAGGGAAACCAGCTCTATAACCAAATCCCAATGAGCGGTGTCTAACATTTAACACTCCACTGAATGGAAAGGACACTAATAATACACCTTGAAAAAGATGTTCCAATACACTTGTATCGCTGGTTGCATTTAAATACGGACACAAATACCCACATCAAAGCAGTACAACACTACCTCATGACCTACTGCAGTAATACACAATGTATCAAAAAATAGCAAACCTGCCCAAAACATGACAGGTCTAACTTCAATAGCCCTTCACAGTATAATCACTACAGTCAGTCCCACATTCATAAAAAATCCCCTGTGTATACTCGCAGTGTCTGCAATACACTGTACACTCCGCATCAATACCGTGCCAAATAGTTTAAATCTCAGGACTGACACTTCAAAACTGAGTCCTTCACCCAATTACCTATTTACCCTTGCCCTTAAATCCAGCAATAACTCTATCCACACAGGATAGGACAAAACTGTATGTAAATCACACAAAAACGTCTACTACCTCAGCAGGTTACATCAACCTCAAATCGCATCATGTCCTTTCTCCATGAAAGGTGGTAAAAACTACCTAAACAGGCTATCTACCAGTCCAAACAGGGATAATATCAATTACATCATCCCTTCTAGTATCTACTAAAATGTCAGGCTGCACGAGTTCAAGTTCACATCCGTCTACTCGAAATCGCCTGTCTGCCGCTACTTCATCCACTGCAACTGAACTTCGAGTCCTCTACATCACCACCTCGTCATCCGCAAACAGTCCTGCAGCTACCTGGAACTATCTCCTGTCCATCTCTGGATCCCCTTCACCACCAGTTCTTCGTCCTAGACGCCCAGGAGCACATCACCACCCAATCTTCAGAAAGGACCCCACTGGAACTCCCTCTTTATGTCCTATACTTCCCACTGCATCTTTCACTAAGCCGTCTAGGAGCATCCAGGCCCCATTAACTCAGCCCAAGTCCTCTCAGTAGTGGCATCCAACTATGCTGTATCCTCCCATCCCATCCTCGTCGCCAGTTGTAGGGATGGGCCGAAAGGGGGCGGAATGAGAGAGAGAGAGATGGAGAAGGCGAGATGATGTGAAGACGGCATGTGTGTGTATGTGTGTCTATATGATGGAGATGGTTATTCGGCACGTGGGTTCGGGTGGGAGGTCGTGCAGTCAATAAAGACAAACACTCGACAGGAGTCCTGTGAACAGCAAGCAGAGAGGTGCCTGCCACATGGGGGCGCCCCTCCGTTGCTGATGTCTCTACATAATTAGCATATCCCCACAATAGGAATTCAAAACGTTCGTTAATCGGAACACGACAAAAAGAATCGTTAATCCATGGTGGAAAAATATGAGTGCACTAACAAAACTTAAGAATTGCAATCCTTATAATCGTCTGATGATAAATAAATCTTCGAAATAACTAACCTTTCTCATTTTTTCCATTAACAAACTTTCTTCGGAATAACGAACCTTATTTCATTTTCGGATGAAAAAGCCTTCGGAACAACGGACTTTCTGATTAGTGAACCTTTCTCATTTTTCGATTTATGATTAACCTTCAGAATGACGAACCCCATTTCATTTTCAGATCAACGAACCTTCGGGAAATGAACAATATATTATTTTAATCTAAATTATGAACTTTCGGAATAATGATTTTTCGGAAATGCGGAACCTTCAGATAAACAAACCATCGGAATCCCGGGAATGGCGAAACTTCGGAATAAGGAGCCTTCGGAGTAACGTACTTAAGTAAGAAAAGAACCTTTGGAATAGCGAACTGTAACCAAATCCTACACCGTCATTTTCTACACAATATGTGTGACAACATAAACAACTATGCTCTTTTAAAAATGTAATATTTAAACGAAATTAAAAAGGTACTCTCCCATTTCACATAGCTTTCCAGCGTATGATGATGATTCAACAAACATAGGCTGCGTTTATCAACTCCTTTTCTCGGCAGAAACAGGTTATCCAAACAGCTTTCAAGGAATTTTTACGAGTTGATAAACGCAAAGCCGTTTTGAAAGCCCTTTAGGAAAGCCTTTTACGAAAGGGTGCGTTTATCAACTCTCCTTTCTCGGCAGAAACAGGTTATCCAAACAGCTTTTCAAGGAATTTTCACGAGTTGACAAACGCAAAGCTGTTTTGAAAGCCCTTTAGGAAAGCCTTTTCGAAAGCCCGAAATTTGTGACGATCCAAACAGGTTTCCTAAACAGGTTATCAGAAACCTGTTTGTAAGAGCCTTTCGAAGTTGATAAACGCAAAGCTGTTTTGAAAGCCCTTTAGGTCGCCCTACTGCGGTTACGCAGCCATGCGTTTCCAGTTTCTGAAAAGACGCGCGCCACGTAAAGTGCACACGAGTACGTGTACTGTTACGACCAAAATCACTCTGAGAATGATCGCACAAAAGAAACAATCAACTGATGTTCAGGCGGTTTATTAACAGTGATATTGTGGGTACAGACTGGTAATCGGCGTCACATCAGTACAATAATGATCAATAGAAACAATTACAAATCGGTAATGGAATCACTTACATGCATCCAAACTATCACAAAGTCGCTACAGTTCCCTGGTAGTGTCCAGATACGATGTTCGATGCACAAATGAACGATCCGCGATACACCGATGAATGACTCCTGCGACGTAAATCCAGAGGCACAGGTTATAATAGTCCTCATTATAATTCCAGGGTATAATGTTCCCAGCGAAATGTGCAGAATCCAACGACCACCTTCAGTCGATGCGTTGAATGATGATTCACTTTATATTGTCCAGCTAGGAATCCAGCCCGTCACAGCTTTGCCGTAGCAATGTCCGTTGACATTAAAATATGGAGTCCAATGAAGGCACATTAATTCTCTGCTGGCAAAATGTCTCCCAGGCCAAGTATCTCCACAAACATAACAGGTCAGCAGGTAACACAGGACTGACTATAACAAGTCGCTTCAGAGCCAGAAGTGACGTAACTCTCAGAGCGGAGGTGTTGGGTACTCTGCCTACTGCAGAATCTCTCTGGCTTATATACTATCCATTCACCCCCTTCTAGCACATTCTATAACTCTCTCCAACCTACTAGCCAGTCCAAGTTCCAGGAAACCTGGATGACTCACTGCCAAACTATGTACAAAACATCATTACCAAGAATAACTACTACCAATCACATTGGGCTACAGGGACAGTGCCTCACTCAGCCAAACATGTAAGCACTTCCCAGAACTTTCTGGAATGGGTGAAATCATTCTAGATTGAGTGAGCTATAATGTATTTCCTGTTACATGTATGTACTGTATAGCTACATTGTATACCACCTAGAAAATTCTCCACTGATCTGGTCAGCCTGTATGTAATATATCTATACCATGTAGAATGTTCTCCATGAATCTGGTCAACCTGTGTACATACACATTAAAACAGCCATGCATACAGTACATCATACATATGTAGGTACCTACATAACTACTAGTGTGTACATTTGTGACAGTACACAGGTGTATACATACAGCTGTGTGTAATGCACGCATATGCTTGGAACAAGGAGGTGTTTCTTTCACCAACAAGGTTTGAGAAATAGAGTAACAACAGTCTCATTCCCTTTGATCCCATGTCTCATGCCGCCACTCAGAAATATTTGAAGTATGTGCTAAACTGGAGCTGCCTCACAGATAGGAAGACAATTGATTCATGTGCCATTGTATCATGACTCGTCACTCTCAAAGGAAGATATGTCTTTATGATGGTAATTGCTTTTCGCCGTCCCTTCTTAGAAAACAAGCGGCACATTAATAGTACAGGCAGTCAGGGCTTTGGAAAGGGCTCTCGAAAGGGCTATGGAAAGGGCTATGGAAAGGGCTATCGAAAGTTGATAAACGCAGCCGACGAAAACAAGCGGCATATTAATAGTACAGGGAGTGGACAGGGCTTTCGAAAGGGCTATGGAAAGGGCTATTGAAAGGGCTATCGAAAGGGCTTTCGAAAGTCGTTTAAACTGGGGAAAGTTGATAAACGCAGCCCTAGTATTATATATATATATATATATATATATTTATTTATTTATGCGTGGTTTCCTTCTTTTCGTTATACATTGCATATTATATTTGTTAGGTTATAACGAAATTTCGCTAAAACGAAAAAAAAAAAAAACAACAACTGCCGGTCCTGAGCATTTCGTCATAACGGGAGTGCACTGCACATGAACACACACGAGATAACTCCCTTGTAATGAGAGAAAGAGAAAAGGTGAGTAATGAATGACAGGAATAGACTACCTTCACGGTACATGGACAGAGAAAAGCGAGAGGGAAGAGGAAGATGATGGGTCAAAACCAGGGCACGTGAGGCATGAGATATAAGCTCCTCAAAATAAAGAAGTGTTACATGGAGTTGTGGTAAACGACTCCTGAGACGATTGTGGTAAAAAAAAATATTGCAAAAAGTGAAATGTAACATTTCTTCAAAATGTCTTTAGTTCAATGGTAAAGTCATTCAAATTTAAAACTTCTTTTATACTACAATACTGTACTATCAAGAGAAATCCGAAATTTCGGAACAGTAAAAGAAAATACACATTTAGCGAAAATAGTTTTTGTTAAAGGCATTGACATTTACTGGATTACCGGGTAGGATAGGCAGGGACAGTTTCGTTTTTGATGAACATAGAGTCAAAATACAGAAGAAAGAAATTAAGCTTGTACATAAATCGTCCTTAATGCAAACGAAACAAATCGTAAATCCTTAAGATGTTGTTTTCATAAGATGAAGTATCAGTATGGCATCTCCGTGATTCCTGGCCAATGATACAAAGAACTTCGTTTCCTGTAGTGATAATATTCTTTTTATCAAAAGTAAGAGTTGGGGGGGGGGGGGCAATGACCCGGGAGGTAGTTATCCAGGGGGTAATTGACGTGGTGCACTGTCCTGGGGGTAATTTTCCTCTTGATAGTTATAAAGGGGAGGGGGGGGGGGTTGTGGGCCTACTTATCCGGGGTAATCATCTATGGGAAGTTATCGCAGGGGGTAGTTATCGGGTGGAAGTTATCTGGGGTCTAGTTATCGGAGGAGGGGGTAGTTAACCTGGGGATAATTTTCCTGGTGGTAATTATCTGGGGGGTAGTTATCCGGAGGGTAGTTATCCGGGGGGTAATTATCCGGGGGGTAGTTACCCAGGGGGTAGTTCTCCGGGGGTTAGTTACCCAGGGGGTAGTTCTCCGGGGGGTAGTTATCCAGATGGTAGTTCTCCGGGGGGTAGTTACCCAGGGGGTAGTTCTCCGGGGGTAGTTATCCGAGGGGGTAGTTATCTAGGGGTAGTTATCCGAGGGGTTTGATAGTTATCCAGGGGGTAGTTTTCCTAAGGGGGAATTGCCTGGGGGGGGGGGGTGATTGCCCTAGGACTAGGAGGGTAGTTGTCCGGGGGTAGTTGTCCTAGGGGGTAATTACCCTAGAGGGTAATTGCCCTTGGAGGGTAGTTGTCCGGGGGGTAGTTGCCCTAGGGGAAATTTTCCTTGGGGGTAATAATCCGGGTGGTAGTTATCCGGAGGGTGGTTTTCCAGGGGGTAGTGTTCCTAGACCCCATGTGGGACCTACTTAAAACAAGGTACATCAGAACCCCTTAATTATTTCAAACGAAAAAAGAAGGAATTAAAAAGAAAATGCTACAATTGGAAATACTCTGAGCAGGCATATTATTCAGTGCACTTTCAAGGTTAAGCCTACTTTAGTAGATCCAGGGGTCCGCTGAAGCTTAATTGGAATCAATAGAGGGTGCAGATTTTTGTTTTTCTTTTTTTAAAACCAGCTGCATATTTACATTTTTTCTAGATACGTTCCAGATATTTTTCCCCAGTGTGATAAAATAGGGGCCCACTTAAAAAAGTATGCAAATGGCACCATGCCCCATTAGAAGTCAACCCCCCCTCCCCCCCCCCCCCCCGACCTGTATGTATCACGTGCGCATGCGCACGATACCGTACACAAGCTTAATTGGATCCTACGACGCGACGTCGTGCGTGGGATCTTTGTACATTTCACTCACGCCACATCAACTAGAACTCTAGGTCTAGCACTTGTCATTGTGACAGAAAGGGAACGACATCTTCTGTGAAATGTAAGTAAAATGGCAGTAGAAAAAGAAAGAAAAAAAGCAATCTTACTATTTCAATTCCAAAGTTAAATACAGTCACTGAGTCAGTGTTCTCATACCATTTAAGCGTATTTATTTACATCTTAGTCCCGTGCACGCATTTTGAACGTATTAAACGAACAATATAGGTTTTTGGTTTTGCGCACCAAATCAGCAAATGAACTAAAACTTTACGCCTCGATTGTAGCAGTGTACTACTGTAAAGTAGGTTTGTTTTCTATCGACTTCATGAATGCATGTGTGAATCCCTGTTAACTGTAGCTGTACAACATTGACGTAGGGCAAAGCTGCATCCTTCATATGTCACCAGTTGGAAAAACTTTTTTTTTTTTTTTTGTCCCCCATATGAAAACAATGGCCACTCGAACGCTTAGTACACTGACCTAACTATACACAGCCTTGACCGAAAGATCGGTCTGTATCTGTCCGTCGGGGAATGTTCCGCGGAGACTGCGTCTGGCTTCACGGATCCCCTCCGTATACAGACCGAAGTCAATGATTGCGGCCCCTGTGTGGAGCAGTCGCGCACAGATCAAACGTTACGATAAACCAAATTTCAGACAGCTTTTTTACATTCAAACAAGTATGGCATAATTGTACTTGATGTCCCCAGGGTACATCAACGTTTTTTACGTTTAGAAATACGTACGATCATGGAGCGGCTACTGTCGTTGGGAGAGAGATTGCTAGCGGTAGCGCTCTTTTGTAGTTTAGTGTGACCGTGAAAGTAGTTCCAGTTGAACGGGGGTTCGGGGGTGTCCCCCGTATCTAATCTCACATCGTTCGCTATCAAAGCTTGAGAGCTAAAGCTCGTCTCTCTATATTTACTTGCACTTGGTGCCCCCAAAAACGCGTGAAAGCAGTTCCGGTGAAGTAAAAATGCATTTCTAGCCGCCCTTCATTCACATCGATACCGACACTTAATTTAACCTTGATAGCTAAAAGCTCGTCTCTCTATATTTACTTGCACTTGGTGCCCCCAAACAATCCCCATTATTCAGAAGTTTGTATTCCACTAACCCCGTTTTCCCCTCTTTTTCTAGTTCTAGCCGCGCAAGCCTTCATTTACATCGATAGCGAATTAAGCTTGATATAGCTAAAGCTCGTCTCTCTATATTTACTTGCACTTGGTGCCCCCAAAAACGCGTGAAAGCAGTTCCGGTGAAGTAAAAAAAACATTTCTAGCGGCCCTTCATTCACATCGATACCTAATTTAACCCTGATAGCTAAAGCTCGTCTCTCTATATTTACTTGCACTTGGTGCCCCCAAACAATCCCCATATTTCAGAACGTTTATTCAGAAGTTTGTATTCCACTAACCCCGTTTTCCCCTCTTTTTCTAGTTCTAGCCGCGCAAGCCTTCATTTACATCGATAGCGAATTAACCTTGATAGCTCGAGCTCGTCTCTCTATATTTACTTGCACTTGGTGCCCCCATAACTTTTTTTTGTTCCGCGATATACGGTATCACGCGCGGATAGATATCTCAAGTTCGTGCATGCTGTAGCATGCGAGAGGGTTGCGAGAGATCGCACGGGAAGCAAAACCCAAGCGATCTCTACAGTAAGCTTGATAGCTAGAGCTCGTCTCTCTATATTTACTTGCACTTGGTGCCCCCATAACTTTTTTTCTTCCGCGATATACGGTATCACGCGCGGATAGATATCTCAAGTTCGTGCATGCTGTAGCATGCGAGAGGGTTGCGAGAGATCGCAAGGGAAGCAAAACCCAAGCGATCTCTACAGTAAGCTTGATAGCTAGAGCTCGTCTCTCTATATTTACTTGCACTTGGTGCCCCCATAACTTTTTTTCTTCCGCGATATACGGTATCACGCGCGGATAGATATCTCAAGTTCGTGCATGTTGTAGCATGCGAGAGGGTTGCGAGAGATCGCAAGGGAAGCAAAACCCAAGGGATCTCTACAGTAAGCTTGATAGAGCTCGTCTCTCTATATTTACTTGCACTTGGTGCCCCCATAACTTTTTTTCTTCCACGATCTGCCGAATCACACGCGGATGGATATTTCAGGTTTGTGAATGAATAGATTGCGACGACAGGGATGCTATTCCTAAGGTAAAAACGCTGATGTCCCCTGGGGGCATCAAGTACAATTATGCCACAAGTATGACATGACATGACACATTATGCAGCAATATTTGGGATAAATTTCTCACATTGTGCAATCGAAATACTCACATAACCTCGGTTATAATGCAGAAATTTTATCGATATCGCAACATCGCCGTTCGCGAGCAGTAAGTCGCCATTTTGAATCTGTAACAATTGCTAAGCCAATCACATGCGAGGTACCTGTTTTAGTCAAACAAACACGTAGAAACTACCTCGCATGTGATTGGCTAATAGATTCATAGTGTATGTTTCTGCAGTTTGAATGTGACGACGCGACAGGCTGTGTTTTACGTTGAAAATTCTCCTAAAATGTTGGATTATTCATTAATCTGGTGAGTGTAACGTATTCTTAAAAAAATAAATTCACCATACAAGCTTAAATTTGCCGACCTAGGGCCGTGAATTAGACGCAATCGAGAAGGGTGAGGTACCTCACCCAATTTTCCATAGAGACAGTGGTTAAGAACATCCACACAGCAATGGGTACTGCAACCTTCCGTCTGTCTACGGAGGACAGCGTTAATGGCAAAATATAAAAGAGTCCTCCGGACAGACGGATCTTTCTGTCTATACACAGCCCTGCCAGCTGTCGCTGTACACAAGTGCAAGTCGCGACTATCACTGACCTATGGTGGCCCAATTGTTCGACTGGCCACCCTGCACCCTGCGGCGCGAGGCCTTTACTCGTAGTACCTTGTTGTTATTATACTTCAAATTAGACAGAAAGATCCGTCTGTCCGGAGGACTCTTTTTATATTTTGCCATTATGGCATTAACGCTGTCCTCGTAGACAGACGGAAGGTTGCAGTACCCATTGCTGTGTGGATGTTCTTAACCACTGTCTCTATGGAAAATTGGGTGAGGTACAGTACCTCACCCTTCTCGATTGCGTCTAATTCACGGCCCTAGGTCGGCAAATTTAAGCTTGTATAGTGACATTAGCTTTTTAAGAATACATTAAACTCACCAGATTAATGAGTAATCCAAAATTTTAGTAGCATTTTCAACGTAAAACACAGCCTGTCGCGTCGTCACGTTCAAACTGCAGAAACATACACTATGAATCTATTAGCCAATCACATGCGAGGTAGTTTCTACGTGTTTGTTTTACTAAAACACGTACTAGTACCGCGCATGTGATTGGCTTACAGATTCAAAATGGCGACTTACAGCTTTCGAACGGCGATGTTGCGATATCGATAAAATGTCTGCGTTATAACCGAGTTTATGTGAGTATTTCGATAGCACAATTGAGAAATTTATCCCAAATATTGCTGCATAATGTGTCATGTCATGTCAAACTTGTTTGAATGTAAAAAAGCTGTCTGAAATTTGGTTTATCGTAACGTTTGATCTGTGCGCGACTGCTCCACACAGGAGCCGCAATCATTGACTTCGGTCTGTATACGGAGGGGATCCGTGAAGCCAGACGCAGTCTCCGCGGAACATTCCCCGACGGACAGATATAGACCGATCTTTTGGTCAAACTTCGAATGCGCAAGGATGCCTGGAATCTGGATGGATACGTGCATTCCCACACATTTGATAACGAAGTCATTACATTAGTGATTGCTGTATCAGTGTATGGATGTATAAAACTTGTATAGGTAGGAGGTCTTGCCCTACAGTTAAAGCAAAAGTAGTCCACTGTTTAAGTTACATTGTTTTTCAAATTGTATTTTTTTATAGCCGTGAACATTTTATTATAAAGTTTTTTTCACTCTTAAATGTTTTATGACATACAATTACAAATGCATTCGCATGTTCATTTGTGTTGATTCATGATACCCTCAACATTATTTTTGAGGTGAAACAAATATCCAAAAACAATCCATATAATGATATTTATGAATAATTTTTCTTCTATTTTTCTTCAGATTTCTTGGATATGCCCGCAAAAAAACAACAATAGGTCTTTCAAACCAAGATTCTGTTTGTGACCTCATCTGTCAGTCATTGCTAAAGTACAATGTAATATGATTAACAAAAGACATTTGGAATGACCCCCCCCCCCCCAAGACTGAGCATAACTTGCATTCCCTCACCATGTCTTTTGTTAATCACATTAATGTCACAGAAACATTCAAGCTATGCTAAGTCATGGGGAAGGTGCAGTGTTTTTTGTTAAACATATTAGTATTTTAGCAATGATTGACAGATGAGGTCACAACCAGAATCTTGGTTTAGAAGTTTTTTGTTTGTTTGTTTGTAGGCGTATCCAAGCAATCTGAAGAAAAATAGATGAAAAATAATTTAGAAATACATGGAATGTTTCTAGATATTCGTTTCGCTGCAAAAGTGATATTGAGAGTAGACACTATCATGAATCGATGCAAATCTATGCATTTGTACTGTTAAAGTGGAAATTTTCGTGCATTTCGCACAACCAGAAACTAGCGCGAAAATAAAAGCGCGTGAATATTTTTGCATGCCATATGTTCCAGTGGTTGATATCTTGATTCTGCGGAAATAAAAGCATGCGAAACTCTTCTCACCCGGCCAAGCGCGAAAAATTAGTCGCGTGAAAATATCCACTTTTACAGTATGTCATAAAACTTTAAAGTCTTTCAACAAAGTACTCCTCAGATACCATTTGTAATTTCTGATCACAGAGTTCTTTAGTCAGATGAAGATAACTGTCTTCTACACATTCTACAGTTCTAAACTAGATCTAGATCAATGCCATTCTTTAATCACGTTTGATGCACAGCATCTGGGCAAATACAAGTGTATATATTATCTGTTCTCGTAGAGAAGTACTAATTACTTTTATGTACTGTACTATTACTATTCAAATACAAATGAGATTTATATCAGTGCCGGTACTAAAAGTAGAATAGCAAGATCACACAGTTCCTTTCAAGCCTGCAGCAGATGCAGACTTCCTTAAATCTTCGTTTGCAAAACAACACAATGATTCCGTATTTCATGAAATTGGTTCAAGAATGTAGCCAACTGGAAGCGCTGAAATGAGTCACGTGTGCGCTCATGATTTTCTTACTAACATCCACGTCCGTGCAAAAAGTGTGCACGGCGTGTTATCCTATGGGACATTGCAGAGAAAGCGTAAACTGCTCAGTCACTGACGTCACAATGTTTACACTAGCAGTGCACACTCAATCAGTTGTTACAAGTGCGTTGTGCGCTACTATACTCGCTGTCAATCTTGTAAACAACTTCTAGTTCAGGCTGCCAGCCGGCCTTTCTTGTGCATAACATGTGCAGTGGCGTACGTATACTCCTATACGTACTTGTAGGGGATTTCCGAGTGCGACGTGTGTAAATGTGTGGGATGAACATCTTCGGACATCTTGACTTGCACTCTCGGGTATTTACATTGTAGTGCAACATGTTTTACAATTGCGACTGTGCGCCTCAAAACGAACATAAAGTCGCACACACTGATTTTGCGTGAGGACTGAAAATAAGTGAAATGGGTCAACCTAGCCGAACTTGACTTTTTCATATTTTCTGAAAGAGCAGGTCTTCTTTTACATTATGCTAAAATTTGGTATCATAAAACGGGCTGGAAAGTGTGCTTTTTAAGCAGTTTATCTCGATCATTTTTGGTAAAATAGTGTGATTAGGTGTGTCTTTAGAATCTCTTTTTCATTTCTGAAAAACCTTGTCCACACTCTTCACTTTCAACTCTAATAACTTTTGAAAGGATGATACTACTGCTTTGAAAGTTGGCATTAATTATGGACAGAATGTGTTAATGAGGCATGCTTGATTTCAGTTTAAGGGCAAGTCCAAGATAATGTCCCCTCAGATGCTCAAAATTCATCTTGATTTAATCGAAAAGTTATTGATATCATGTTGTAGCCAAAGAGTTAAATTATATATTTCCAGCAAAGAAAATATTGAATTATGCAAATTTATGCGAGAAATATGACCTTAATTTGCATAAAGTAAAAACAAACCTTACGTATGGGACAAATTAAAAATATTCATATAAAATCAGTTGAATTTGTCCTTGACCTAGTTCCTTTATGGACATGACCCCTGTATGAGCTAGTATAATTTCCAATTGGTAAGACAAGGTCAGCACATTAATTATGCAAATTATGCACTTTCCCAGAACGAAGTGTCCCATACGTAAGGATTTGAGTATGTTTTTTTAAGTTTTCTCTGAAGATTTCTAACATTGACCAATCATACTTCAGGAAGTTCTAATTTATTCATTTTAACTCCAGATTAGCAAAACTAAATGTGGAAATTTAATTAGTCCTTCGTCTTATAACTAATTAAAGTTTGCTTTCGTATGGGACAAATGCCTTACGTATGGGACATTACATGCAAAGTGAATGGGAAAACCGCCTTTTGACATGGATGCTATATGTCCTTACATTTGTTTGGTTAATGGTTATCTTTGCACCTACTCTGAAGGATATGTCTATATATCTGCCTCTCCTACTCAGTTGACCTCAGGGAGAGTGTAAGAACAGCATTATTGAGTCATTCTATGATTAAGAAAGGAAAATAAAGAATATTCATTTATTTTCTTATTTTCATTACAGGCTGTGCAGCTGGTCTTCAATTACATTTGTAGCATTCCTCCCTTTAACATTTTGATATTGGATATTTTCTTAATTCAGTTATCATTTTCAACTTTACCTCTCTACAAAATGACTTTGTCCAAGAGAATGGGATTCTCTGAGTGTCATTTTAGGTGCAGTACATTGTTCAGCATGTACTACAGGCTGTACAGCCTCAAAAGGGAAATCAAAACAATTGTGCTTGTGGAGCTCATCAATGACAACATTACAGGTCTTACTGAATAGAAAAATCACTTGAGGTGACAGCAGGTAACTTTGTCATTACTAGAGTTGATAGCAAAGGAAAAACCCTACGAGAATACTTTTTATTTTGATATGATGTTTAATATTTCAACTGCACACCCTCAGAATATGTCATGACTTTATCAAGGTCATGAACATGATTTCTGAAAATCCGGTAAAATGAAGACTATAGTTTACATTTACCATGAACCACAATATTAATACTGGTTTTCTGGTTGGAGTGCTAAAAACACAAACTGCACAAAAATAGGGAATTCATTTTTTTTTTCTATTTGGTGTTTGAGGAGACAGTACTATGTGCGCTGAGACACCTTCATCAAATCATACTTACTTTTTACCCCACATCTACACAATTATCAACATACATTGCAATCTGGTAGTGTATGATCAAATGAGGTTATTAGAATTTATCAAAATTGTAAGTTTCAGATCAGTGAGTTACTTAAGTGTTTCAAATCTAGAATTACATTTTCCCTTCAGATTTGAATACAAATGATAATCTTTCCTGTTTCACTACCCAAGCATTATGTATGTACAAAGTATCAACACAAATTTTGTGGTCTTTGGTTTCATAGACTTGAAGCCATGCAATTTGAGGAAAAAAAAGCCAGCATAGGTACATACATTCTTCTGTCTCTTTGTTCTACCACGGCTTTTAAAGTCTAAAAGTTTCATTAAAATTTGATTGATTTTGCAGAAGCTAAAATTCACATGGCAAAACATGATGATTACAGAGCAAAATGAATTACTCTTGTTGTTGTGTTTTGTGCTGCATTTCAAACAATTATAGAGCTCTATAAAAACTTAGACAACTTGCAAGGTAAGCCTAGAACTACTGAAAGTACCCACTTCAAACTGTATTTGCAAATTACACTGTACAATGTACATGACATTTGATTTTACAGTTGAAATAAATCAAGACTACAAATTAGTCATGATACATGTGCATGTATGCTACATCAAGGTCACAAGCTAGAATTCGTGCATCTTTTTTTTTTCAATTGATAAAAATATTGACCAGAGTATTACAAATGGGCTAGAAATAGAGTGTCAGTATATACTGTATCTGTATATATGTATAGACATCGTGAGGACAGTGTTAATGCATGACGGAATCCAAACTAAGATATTTAATTGTAAATTGGTAATTACTTTTATTTGTCTTATTTTAGCTTTTGTTAGGTACCTGAACTGGGAAAGCACCTACTTAGCAGTCTATTTCAATTGTTAAACGTTGTACATAGTATGATTTGTGGAACTGAATATGACACTATGGGAAAATTCAAAGTCATCCCATGAATACACTTGTGCACTAAAGACATATGTCCCATACGTAAGTTGAGCCATGTCCCATACGTAAGGTGTACTTTCGTTAATTAAACCAACTTCATGAAAAAATGCTTTATTCTTTTGCAATGAAACTTTGCTGAAAGATACTTCAGTATTGTACCTTTCTTCACTTCTAAACAGAACTTGATCAATAAGGCACTTTCAGAGAACTTTCAAGTCAAACCTTTTTTTGAAAAATCCAGTTTTTCTCTGGTCCCATACGTAAGTTGCCATATTTTTCTTAATAAAATAATTAACCCAAGGTCAAATGACATCAAACTTAAACACAATGTTCTTCTCAGGGATACCAGTCATCCTGATGATAAACAGTAAAATCCAAGAGCTCCTTCATTACTTTTCAGAGGTTTGAAATCTCTGAATGTCCCATACGTAAGGTGCGCGATATCTTGGACTTGCCCTTAATCTGATAATCCCTTCATTGTTACTCTGGTGGTTTACTTCCTGATTTTTGTCCCATTTATCGCACAGCCAACATGGTTTGGTAAAGATTAAGCGCTTGAATAGACACTACTTCAGAGCCTCTTTTCTCAGTTCACACTTTTCCTGAGTTTGTGCTTTCTTTCCAATATTTAGATAGGTTAGAAGAGTCCATTTGATTTGAGTTATACATCATTTTAAAGCTTAAAGTCTGCTCTTTCAGAATATGGTCTTAACTAAAAATTCATGTCTGGCGACTTTTTGTTTGTTTTGAGGTGCAGGGTCACAATTGTAAATACCCTCGAGTGCGCTACATCTCCACTAACGCACTCTCTCCTGTGTATTATTTGTATAATATCACGACTGAAGAGATCCTCGTCATTTGATTGGTCGTTTGACATTGATCATTCGGCCCATTTCACTATGACGTCATCATTCGTGCATTGTGGCTCCATTTACCGTGCAATTTTGGATCCATACAATTTGCTCCATTGCACGCTCACTGAGAGCCCGGCTGGCACACTATGCGTGTCACACGCTTGCCTTTGCAGTGTGTGTGTATGCGACAGCGCGCTAGCGTAAAGCGCTCAGTAAGCACTCTTACGATTTCAGATTCTCTCTTGTTTATAAATTAATAAAACGTCAAATGAGAAGGATCTATTTTAGGCGTTATACAAAACAAATACAGTGGAAACTCGATATAACGAGATGGTCGGGACCGAGTCATTTTCCTCGTTATAGCCGATATCTCGTTATATCAGTAGGCATAAAAAAAGGCATAACATAAAGACATTAATTTGCACATGTGGGACTACCCATCATATTTCAATCAATACTGATAACTTGATATTGTGTGTGAGGGAATTACTCACCTTTATGGGTAAGAAGATGTTTTTCGCCAAGGAAATCCAATATCAAGAATGTGTTTCTTTTTAATTGTAGATGTTTGAATTTGTAAATTTATATAGCTTGCGATTGTATCAAGATTGTCTGTGGATTGGTATGTGGTTGTCGTATGGGTATGTGTTGTGTGGAAAGCTTGAATATGGTCTGCACAATGCTGTGTGTGTATGTGACACATTCTGTATGTACATTATGACTGCGTGTGTGTGAAGATGGGGAATTCCCTAAGTAGAAGGCCAATCACAGCATCAGATTGCCTCACACTTGCTAAACGTCATGATGATGTCATGAATACATATGGCCGTCCCACCACATTTCCTGCATGTGTCAGTGTGCGCGCAGACACACACTTACACGTACAACATGCAGTGCTAGCTGGAGTGCACTGAAGAAAATTATTTTGTGTGTACAAGACAGTTTTTGGCGCATCAAGCTTTACAATCTCTGAAGATGATAGCACAGGCGAAGTAAAGCTTTACCGAAGGCATTTTGCTTTACCTCGCTATAGTAGGTTTGATTTACTATGTTTTTCTTTGTTTGGAAGTCACAAAATTTGTCTCGTTATAGCAGTTATTTCGTTATAGCCGATCTCGCTATAAGAGTAGCATTTTACATAGACTTGTGTGGAAGGAAATTTGGGACCGAGAAAATTTCCTCGTTATAACCGATATCTCGTTATAGCAGTGTTCGTTATACCGAGTTTCCCCTGTAATAATAAATGTTTTTCATTCGTGCAATGGACAAAATATTTCATTTGGTGAAAGATGAAATGTTTGATCCATTCAACTCGGCTGCGCCTCGTTGAATGGATCATTTCATCTTTCACCTCGTGAAATATTCTGTCCATTGCACTCATAAACATTCATAGCACGATGATTGAATCTTCTAGTCATTGCAGCAGGGTACCAGTACCACATCGTAAGTCATCTTACTTTACTTGGAGTTTACTTGGATGTAGAGATGTAAAGTGTTGCTTACTGGCCCCTCCAGTTTCACTATCCCTCTTATATGGACTGTACAAATGTACTTTATAGTGGGATATCTGTATCACCAGTGTTTCTCAAGGATAGTTTTTAACATGTTGACACTTGATTATCAAACCAATGTCTGGCAATGAGTTCCAGTTGTGATCAGAGAAGGGCTTGTGATGCAACATACATTGTACATTGTATCTGGATCTTGGTTTTCTAACTTTCATGCTGTATCATAATATGGGCTTTAGAATCTGTGCGATCAGATTGGTCAATTGCCATGCATTGATTTTTTACTGATCCACACTGAGCCATGCATCTGGTAAAATCCGAATGCATGGCTCAAGTCTTGTACAGTGTTGTAACATTAGGTGTATTGGATGCATGATGGGGAAAATGGTTGTATTTCATGAATTTATGGGCCCATTTTATTACACAAATGATGCACAGGCCTATTTCGTGGATCACTGAAAATTGGATGCTCCACTCTGTCCTGTACATCATTTGTATACTGGCCTCTGGTTCTAGAGTGTTTACCAATTAGAAAAATCCATGTACTTTTGTACCTGGTACATCTACAGTAGGTGGTCAATTCCAAACGTTCTTGATCTTATAGGTTTGTAGAACCTCTGCTCTTTGTCTCCAATATGCAATTGTCTCAATCAGTCTTTCTGGATACCCCATGTGGCGAACATTTGGGAGTTGGGCAAGAGAAGTCTAAAGCTTGCTCCATTGCTGAAATAAAAAATGCATATAGACAGGAATATTGCTGGATATGGCCAGCAGCTCTGTGTCATGAAATGATCACAAGATGAATTCAAGCTCGGTCATGCATGGTATAGAAGATATAGGTCCTACAGTGTAATACCAAGAGAGCACAAACATTGATCAAAGCTGAAAACCCTGAACAGAAATGAAATATTTGCTGTTACAATCTGACATCTCCTATCTGGCTTCCCTTTATCTGGATTTTTTTTTCTTTCATCCAGATGCAATGTCAGCATGATTTTTTTTTTTCTCAATCTAATAATTACGGGGTGAAGGGTGATTTGAAACTCAAACAAGATTCCTACACAAACTCACATGAATTAAATATCATTCCTAACCATAATTAACATACATTTACATCAAATTTTCATCTAAATGACATGCATTCAGATATTCACTACCCCCAAATAACGACAAGAACATGGACAGAACACAGTACAGGCAATCATTCATTGAGCAAACAGAGAAATGTGAACACAGTCCAGCTGACGAGGATGTGACGCATTCACGCAAAATTGATATAGGGTACGTATGTGGTCGTCTTATTCTCATTGCCGACTTACATGTACATGTAGGTCACATGCACAGCCGTCGATATGACAAGACTCGCATTAGTTTGAATTAGTTGGGCGATGAATGATAGTACTAGCACTCACAATTTGTACACACACTTACAATCACACACAAGCTTTACTCAATGGCATTGTGCCAAGCATTGTTTCCTGTACTGTGTTTAAGCATCAGTCTAACAATGGTTGACTTTACCGAGCCTTGATAGAAGTTTGAAATCAAGTTTAGTCCACTCCTTCTGTTTCTTTCCAAGACCTTCTTGATACATTTCTCAATATTCAAGTCTTCAGGTATGACAACACATTGATTTCATTGTAAAAGCAAAACAAAACAACAAAGACCTGTTTATAATTTTGTGTTAATAGCAAGGAAAGAGTTTCTAAAGTGTATGCTACAGCCATGTCTGCAATAGGTTACTTGTGCATGTACAGTGGAGTGGATGCGGTAGCTACCATTGGGTAGGCAGCTGCATGTAGTTTATATCGAGTGTCCCATATCTAGCCAGATCCCTTACGCGGATGAGCGCCGGTCTCAACCTGTCCGGATAAGAGAGGTCGGACCGAAGTCATAACTTAGTAGAGGATAAACACTAACTAATGCACACCTGCGTCATGCGACTTATAGCAGGATCTAATGATTAAGTCTTTGATACTTAATAGTTTATTGCTTCCTTTCAGCTGCAGCTTCTTTGCCATCACACAACAGATCAACATGGATGTCTCATGGATTAAGATGGAGGTCAAAGAAGATGAGGACAAAAATGAAGCAGAATATGCATCACAGTGGACAAAGGACTTTGTGGAAGACATCAATGAAGCAGGTAGTATTTTTTTTTCTGCCAAACTGAAGCAGTTTCTGTCAAACTTTGATTGGCTTTGCCAAAGGATCCAAAAATAGGTGACGGCTTAGCCGGAAAAACTGAGATGGAAGTCAGATCATAAAAATTGGTCAAAACTATCAAATTTCTGTTTTGGCATAATGTTGTTGCCTAATGTTTTGTCCATCATCTGCAGCAGTATCAAAGCTAAATGTACAGAGGAAAGGCAAGAAATTAGGAATTTTCTGGGCCATTATTTTCTGCCCTCAGTGGAACAGAAACGTGTCTAAATATCTGGATTTAGTGCCGCAGATAGACTATGCCCCTGGCAACAAGGGAGTGATTTTATTGGTCAATGCGTGGCATCTTCACAGATTGGTCGAGCATACACTGCTGGCGCTATTGTAAGCTTGAATGAACATCACAAAGGTTGCTATGAGCAGACCTTCTATTGTCAAGAGGTGAAATGAAAAATGTCTTACCTGCCCTTGATCACAATAGCATCAGAAAGAATACTTTGAAGGTAGTTTTCTTAAAACACTGGTTATACAAAGTTACACATTTTACCAAACATGAAGGGCACCTCAAGGTCAAAGGTCACAGGCAGAGGTTAATGAACTTTAGGGCCCAATGTTAAGTTTTTAGGACACATTTCGTTTATGGCTCGTAACTTTTGATGTTTCTGTCTGTTTGTGACCAAACTTAGATGGTAGATGTTCCTTGGGAAGTTGAAGGTTACCACGAAGTCAAAGGTCACAGACAGGGGTCAACAAACTTTTAGGGTCCAATGTTAAGTTTTTATGGCACGTTTTGATTATGGCTCATAACTTTTGATCCCTTTGTCTGTTTGTGACCACATTTGGATAGTAGATGTCCCATAGGGAGGTGAAGGTCATCACAAGGTCAAATGTCACAGACAGGGGTCAACAAACTTTTAGGGCCCAACGTTAGTTTTTAGGGTGCATTTCGATTGTGGCTCATAACTTTTAATCCCTTTGTCCGTTTGTGACCAAACTTGGATGGTAGATGTCCCTTGGAAAGTTGAAGGTTACCACAACGGCAAAGGTCACAGACAGGGGTCAACAAACTTTAGCGCCCAATGTTAAGTTTTTATGGTGCATTTTGATTATGGCTCATAACTTTTTATCCCTTTGTCCGTTTGTGACCAAACTTGGATGGTAGATTCCTTTGGGGAGGTGAAGGTCATCCCGAGGTCAAAGGTCACAGAAAGAAGTCAACAAACTTTTAGGGCCCAATGTTAAGTTTTTATGGCGCGTTTCGATTGTGGCTCATAACTTTTGATCCCTAAGTGCTTTTGTGACCAAACTTTACAATAGACGGTAGATGTCCCTTTGGGAATTAAAGGTCATCACAAGGTCAAAGGTCACAGAAAGGGGTAATTTTTGGGGCCCATTAAGTTTTTATGGCGTGTTTCGATAATGGCTCATAACTTTTGATCCCTTTGTCCGTTTGTGACCAAACTTGGATGGTAAATGTCCCTTGGGGAGTTGAAGGTCACCACGAGGTCAAAGGTCACAGGCGGGTAAATGAACTTCTGGGAGTAAGAAAAACATTAATTTCTTGTACGCAAATGGGCGAGACAAAATTTGGCACTTGCCTTGTTTGAATTGCATCACTGATCTAGTTCAAGCATTTTGATGAGGACAGGTCATTTATCCGTTTCCCAGAAATACATGTAATTCCAATAGAATGAATTGGTTTTATGATGTACACGGTACGTCTTCATGAATGGTGCCAGTAACTTCTCATTCCATACATTCCATGTTTGTCTTTCAACTCCCAGTTGCAGAAGAATGTGATACCCACCTGTGTCCACCTTCCTCCATTCCAAGACTCAAGATGGAAAGAGAAGTCTGTGTCAGGACTTACAAGCTACCTCTGTGTGAAGATTGTGGTGAAGGGTTTGAAAGCAATGAAGATTTCAGACAGCACCTGATGACAAGACATGGATCCAGACACACCCAAGAGAGCCCCACCCCACCATGCGATGGTGATGATCAGAATGTAGCCAACATACATCATTCTACTACAAGCACAGTTTCTGATGACAGAACGTTTGTTGTCACACAAAGAGAGCAACTTCATAGTCACCAAGCTGACAGTGAAGCCATTTCCACTGGACTGGTAGAGTATCAACTGGTAGAGTTCAAAGTGGAACCTCCATCTGAACCTGTAGAGTTCCCCACTGAGGTAACTGTCAAGGTTGAACCTCTGCCTCCAGGAGACCTGCACACACAAGAAGCAGTCAACCTCTACAACAACTGCAACAACTGTGTTGGTAAGTTGGTAACAGAGAGAGCAAAGATATGCCCCTTATGAGTAGGTGAAAGCTTCCAAGTTTTATTAGGAAGAATTTTGGTACAATGAATGTAGAAGGAAACTAACAGGCCTGAAGTTGACCCAGCATGCCATTATTCATGCTTAAAGGACAAGTTCACCTTCATAAACATAAGGATTGAGAGAATGCAGCAATATTAGTAGAACACATCTGTGAAAGTTTGAGGAAAATTGGACAATCGATGCAAAAGTTATGAATTTTTAAAATTTTTGTGTTGGAACCGCTGGATGAGGAGACTACTACACCTTGTGAGTCATTTGCGTACAACAGTATAAAGAAAATGTATAAGAAAATTCAACATATTTTCACTTTTTTCGCATAATAAAAGAGCACTTGACTTGCCTCTTTCTAAAGGCAGGGGGAATAATATTACCCATAACATTTGTCGGTAACGAGTCAGGGGAATGTGTACTTTTTTCAAAAGATGGAATTTTGTGAAATTCTCTTTATATTTTCCTTATATTGTTGTACGCATGTGACATCTAAGTTATTCATACACTGCAGTAGTCTTCTCATCCAGCGGGTACTGCACAAAAACTTCAAAAATTCATAACTTATGAACGGATTGTCTGATTTTCCTCAAACTTTCAATGATGTGTTCTACTAATATTGCTACTTTCTCTCAAACCTTATGTTTATTAAGGTGAACTTGTCCTTTAATACCTTGGTACTTTAAAAATAACCTTTGTAGTAGGGCAGATATGTAACAAAATTTGGTCGAGATGCTCACATCCGGCAGAAAGAATGAAATTTTGCATATAGGGGTATTTTGGGGCGCTGATTTCAAATATTGCCGGATCCAAGAGATCTGACCACGGGGTCGGCCGCCATTTTGAATTCCTATATGGCTGCCATCACAACACAAATTTAACGATCCCTATCTTCAGTTCTGAATGACCTGTGGCACCAAAATTTGGTACACATGAGCGTTTTGACACATTGATTCTGCTGACAGATTGATTTGAAGTGTCTGACAAACATCGAATGACTGCCATTTTGAATTCCAATATGGCCGCCTCGATGAAATATTTAAAATCCCTATCTCGATTTCTAAGTGGTGAGTGACGTTGAAATTAGGTGTAAACAAGTATTTTATTAAACATACTGAGTTAAAATATGTACTTATATGATGTGTCTGACAAACGTAATGGCTGCTATTTTAAATTCCAATGTGGCTACGAAGACAAACACCAACGACAAACATTCACGGGCATGTCAAAAAGTGCAGCAAAAAGGAAGCATAATGCACCTTTCACTGACGTCACAATGTAAATCAGCAGCATGCACTCAATCAGTTACAAACGCGCTCATTCAGGTAGCCTAATTTACAAACCCGAGATAGAGATTTTCAACACTCCAACATGGCAACTTTGTATAAAAATTCAAATTGGCTGCCGTGCAGCTTGTCAGACATATCAAATAAGTCTGTTATTGAAGTCATCATAACTATATGGCATATTAAAACTAATTACGAAATTTACAAGGTTTTTGACAATTTGCTGGAACACCACCTGGTCACTTTTTTTTCCTGTTGTATATAGGATAAAAACCCCTCGAAAAACAAAAATGTCTTTTACAAAAAGTGGACCTTTTGAAAATTTGGGGGGGGGGGGGTCGTATGATCCTGCCGACCCCCCCTTGCATACACCCATGTACGTGTAGTCTGGCTTTACCCGGCATGTCTACACTGCACCAGACATTTTAGAGGGAGGATCAGACCAATCAACCATCTTTACACTCATAAAATCTTGTGATATGAGAAATTGTGGTCGTCTACGCTAGCAAAGGACAAACATCATTAACCCTATTTTAACTGGGCTATTTGAGACCAAGTTTTTACTGGGGGGGGGGGGGGGTCAATTTGACCCTCCCTTCAGATCTCGGCTGCTGATGGCGCGATCTGGATATCAACTACAAGATTACATGGTCATAAAATAGAAAAATATTGATTTTCTCTTTATTACACTATATGTAAATTAATGCATGAAATTTCTATTTTCACCTGCAACTCCGTTCAAAAGACTGAAGGATTCCTTAATTTTTGATTGAGAATTCCTTAAGAGACATCAAAAACTTTCCTTGCTAAGAAATAGCACAATCAAAATCAATTTCTTTTGTTTTTTACTGTTTTAAATTTCTTACGTATTTTGCTGTTTTTTTGACCTTTTGCTTTTTGTTGTTTTTTGATCAAATTTTGTTGCAGGCACTTTTTCAAGTTGATGTACATTAGAATTGATTAATTTTAATGATTAAAAGTGAAAATAATCTAATTTATATCAATTTAACAAAAACACACAATTTGCATTGGATTTCCACATGATATCATGAATTTAAGCCGTTTTTGGGTTGACATGCATATGAAAATTATTATGTTACTTCGGAATGGTGCACCTGGACATAGCAATTTTGGTCTCAAAACATGCGGGAGACTTCAATGAAAAAAGTCACGAAATGACGCGGCGCCATCTTTTCGTGTCACGGAATCGTGGCGCGAAATGTCAAGGGGGGGTCAATTTGACCCCCCCCCCCCCCCCCAGTTAGAATAGGGTTTAAGTGACTGTACTGTTCAAGAAATGTTATGTGTGAGTTTTTGTTTTACAGTTACATGCAGTCCTATTCACTGAGATACAACAACTTTTCAAGGGGGTCCAACTAAGATTTCCCAAGGTCTCCACTTTCCATGTACCCCATCACTGGGAGTATTAGATTTGATCTAAAAAGCATATGAATGTCAGCATCATGCATTGTGAAACTACACCATGCCTATGATTACAGAATTTTGTAACTTACTTAAATGTACATCTACATACAGGAAAGCTGTAAAAGGATGCGAGATGATATGAAATGCTCCCACTGTGTTTTGTTTTGTGTTTTAATACGCATGGTCATACGGTATATGACCATGCATTATACATTTTGATCCCTCAATATATAAATTGACATTGAAAAGTATGTGGCATATAGATAGCTAGATTCAAATTATATGTGTTATACTGAATTGTGGTATAACTCACCTGGGATTTTGACCACTGACAATAAATTAGTGACTGGACAGATTCTTATATTATTGATTTGAGCTCTTCTATGCAATTTTTACTCTATCTTCTCGGAAAAAAAAAATCAATGTTTTACAATCATCAGACTATCTTCTCTAAGTGTATTTTCCCTGTTGTTACCATCAGGACCAATACTCGGCACAGCCACAAAGGCACAACAAACCCCATCCCACGAAGAAGGTTCACAACACCAGGCATACATTGGAGATGCCCCTTTTACCCAGTTCCAGCCACAACCCCCTCCAGACCACCATCATCATCGGCAGCAGCAGTCGGAGGAGGTGTTGACTGGTCTAGCGAGTCAGGTAATGAGATATGAATGCATGCAGTGAAGATGATAGTTTGGATAACAAATTTAGACTTTGCAACTGATTGACAAATTGCCCTACATGTTAACGTAAATAAGCACTGAATTGATCAGTGTTTTAGTAGTAGCCATGATGATAAAAAAATCATGGGCATACATACTTGAGCAGGATTCGAACCTACGACCTCCTGATCAGGCGTCGATGTAGGGCAATTTGTCAATCAGTTGCAATGAAAACATCTCGACAGAAGAATTTCATGAATTTGAATAAATTTAGACTTATTCCTGAGGGCTTCAGAGTCCTGCCGTTTGTCCCCTGGAGGGGCTACTAGTGTGGGCCTTCTTGTAGTAAACTATACATATTTTGCCATTTATTGAATATTCATGTCTAGATTGTAATGAAACTTGGCAAGAATTATTAAAGGCATACGATCGTCATCCCTTCTGGTATGTAAACTCCGAATGACGGAAGTTTGTGCATGCAATTGCACAATGCCAGACTCGGTGCTATATCCATACGTGTGGGACAATGCTGCCACTGAGACACGTGTGTGTCTGTGCGTACGCATCATACACAAACATTTTCTCCGCGAGCTGCGGTGATTGGAGGAGAGAGGCCAGAAGACGCGTGGCTCTTTTGGCCTCTCTTCATGCGCATGTGCACTGAGAGTGTGCGTCCATTCGGAAGTTCTCGGGGCTCGCTCGGACAGCCATTTTGGGTAAGGAGATTTGTAGCACAGAGCTCTTGTAGTCTAGAGTGTTGTTCGCTGACCCATTGAGCCAGCGCTATTCTCATTCGGGGTCACTACATTTGATACAGAATGGGGGAGGCAGCGTGTTGCGTTCGTCTCCATGCCGCACAAACCACTCACCACGATTGTATGCCTTCAAAGATAATATAAAGTTTTGGTACCTCAAAAGTTTTCCTGAATTTTTGTGTTTCAGGTTAAAGTACCTTTCATATAACTGACACTGTGAGACTTACTCGCCCCAAAGTGCTTTCATGTCTCAGTAATCATGCAATTAACTGCGACCAGCAGCCCCAAACAATCTTATCCATTCATGGATTTGAAATTTGTGCGCATGTGATGTGTGCGCATGCGCTGGCTGTAGTATTCAGTGTATGTAGCTCTCCCAAGGTCCTCTTGACCGAGTCACATTCAGTCATCAATTTGAACAGAAAGGGACCTATTGGCAGAATCAAACGTTGCCGAAGCCTGTTCTCAATATTTCAACTTAATTGGTAAGTCTTCAAATTGAAGAAATTTTTGAATTTTAAGTTGATATTTACCCGCGATACTAAATCTGTCATGATCCTAGATGCTACAATGCGAAGGCCCCATTACAATACAATACAATACAATATTAGTATTTCTATAGCGTTCTTACAAATAGTACATATGTATCACAGCACTTGGGCTGCTGGTTGCAGTTAGCTATGCGTACACATGTTTTGTATGGGGCTGCAGGCTGCTGGTTGCAGTTATCATGCAATAATGTGTCGTACAATACGTGTACTACCTCGCCGCGCCGCCGTACGGCAGCGGCTCTGGTACGAAACCATTATTGCATGATTACTAAGACATGAGAGCACTTTGGGGCGAGTAAGTCTCACGTGTTAGTTATATGAAAGGTACTTTAACCTGAAACACCAACTATTAGAAAGACAAGGAAATTCAGGGAAACTTTTGAGGTAGAACTTGTATTATCTTTAAGAGGAGTCAAATTGGGGATTTCACTACTCTTTTCTTCTTTTCTTTTCTTTTTTTTTTTTTGGGGGGGGGGGAGGGGGAGCTCAGGGTAAAGCCTCCTTCAGATATCCTTGTTGATTTTTCTGCCTCTGCCATGCATTGTCACCGGAGGCATAATGTCTTCGGGTTGTCCGTCCCTCCATCTGTCCCTAATTAAGTTTGTGGACAGCATTATTAAACTTAATCTTTCTCAGGCCGGGCTTTTTTGGCTATTTTAAAACACAAGGCAAGTGCCAAATTGTGTCTCGCCCATTCGCGTAAAAGGAATTAACATTTTTTATAACTCCCAGAAGTTAATTGACCTGCTTATGACCTTTGACCTTGTGGTGACCTTCAACATCCTAAGGGACATTAACCATCCAAGTTTGGTCACAAACGGACAAAGGATCAAAAGTACTGAGCCATAATCGAAATGCGCCATAAAAAATAACATTGGGCCCTAAAAATTTGTTGACCCCTTTCTGCGACCTTTGACCTTGTGATGACCTTTAACTTCCCAAGGGACATCTACCGTCCAAGTATGGTCACAAACGGACGTATTGATCAAAAGTTATGAGCCACAATCGAAATGCGCCCTAAAAACATAACATTGGGCCCTAAAAGTTTGTTGACCCCTGTCTGTGACCTTTTACGTTGTGACGACCTTCACCTCCTCAAGGGACATCTTCAGTCCAAGTTTGGTCACAAACGGACATAGGGATCAAAAGTTATGAGCCATAAACGAAATGTGCCCTGAATACTTAATATTGGGCCCTAATAGTTCGTTGACCCCTGTCTGTGACCTTTGACCTTGTGGTAACCTTCAACTTCCCAAGAGACATCTACCATCACCCAAGTTTGATTGCCATTGTAGCAACATGTGCTGAGTTATGTGTGATAAGAGTCTTGCAAGTAAACTTTGACACGTATGACCTCAAATGACCTTTGACCTTATCATGTGACCTCTTATGGCACCATAACATGAAGGTACCCCCAGTGCATCCATCACCCAAGTTTGAGTGCTATTGTAGCAACATGTGTCGAGTTACGAGTGATAAGAGAGTCTTGCAAGTAAACTTTAACGTATGACCTCAAATGACCTTTGACCTTATCCTGTGACCTCCAACGGCACCACAACATGAAGGTACCCCTAGTGCATCTATGACTCAAGTGAGGTTGTAATCCAAGCAACTTATGTGAAGTTATTTGTCAAAAGAGAGTCTTGCAGGTAAACTTTAACATAGAAAAGAGGGTCTTGCACATACCCTTTAATATATGACCTCAAATGACCTTTGACCTCATCACATGACCTCTGACAACACCATAACATGAAGATACCCCTAGTGCTTCTATCACCCAAGTGTGGCTGCCATTGCTGTAACAGTTGCCAAGTTATGCATCATAAGAGAGTCTTGCAGGTAAACTTTAACATTTGTGACGGACGACGGACGACGACGGACGGACGACGGACAGACGACGGACGGACGACGGACGCCATTTGGATCCCTTAGTCTCGCCTTCACCTCCGGTGGGCGAGACAAAAAGGGGTTTTGGGGTAGTCCCTCCCTCCATTTGTCCCTAATTAAGTTTGTGGATAGCATTACTTAATCTTTCTCAGGCCGGGCATTTTCTGCTATTTTAAAGTCAAAGGGGGAAGGAGGGGCAGATTCCCCCCTTCCCACGAGATCTCAGCCATCAGAGGCACGATCATGTCAAATTTGGCATGCCTGACACTCACCTTTTTATACAGTGATTGATCTGTGTATCTGTTTTAAGATATTCAACAATTGTATATCTTTAACCATCCCAAAAGTCATTTCAATTCTGATACACTGTATATATCGTTTTGGGAATTATCTTTTTTTCTCTTTTTTTTTCTACTTTTTGTCGAGCCCACCGGAGGTGAGGGGAGACTAAGGGATCGCCTGCAGCGTCTGTCCGTCCGTCGTCCGTCCGTCCGTCCGTATGTCCGTAGTCTGTCCGTCCGTCCATCCGTAACGCTACAAAAACTTCAATAACTCTTTACTCTGGGCTTCAATTGCAATCAAACTTCGAGGGAAGAGGGGTCATACAAAGTTTCACATTTTGCCATATATGAAGGTCACCTCAAGTTCAAAGGTCACAGGAAGGGGTCAATGAACTTTAGGGCCCAATGTTAAGTTTTTTTGGCGCGTTTCTATTATGGGTCATAACTTTTGATCCATAACTCCATTTGTGACCAAACTTGGATGGTAGATGTCCCTTGGGGAGTGGATGGCCACCACAAGGTCAAAGGTCACAAGCAGGGGTCAACAGACTTTTAGAGCCCAATGTTAAGTTTTTATGGCGCATTTCTATTATGGGTCATAACTTTTGATCCATAACTCCATTTGTGACCAAACTTGGATGGTAGATGTCCCTTGGGGAGTGGATGATCACCACAAGGTCAAAGGCCACAATCAGGGGTCAACGAACTTGTAGAGCCCAATGTTAAGTTTTTATGGCGCATTTCTATTAGGGGTCATAACTTTTGATCCATATGTCCGTTTGTGATTTAACTTAGATGGTAGATGTCCCTTGGGGAGTTAATGATCACCACAAGGTCAAAGGTCACAAGCAGGGGTCAACAAACTTTTAGAGCCCAATGTTAAGTTTTTATGGCGCATTTCTATTATGTGTCAAAACTTTTGATTCATATCCCCATTTGTGACTAAACTTGGATGGTAGATGTCCCTTGGGGAGTGGATGGCCACCACAATGTCAATGGTCACAAGCATGGGTCAACAAACTTTTAAGGGCCCAATGTTAAGTTTTTTTGGCATGTTTGTTTTTTGCCATAAATTTTTACCCTTTTATATATCTTTTTATCTGTTATATCTCTTTTTTTAATCAGTTGTATCCCATTTGCATACAATTTCTTGTACGCGAATGGGCGAGACACATTATGACACTTGCCTTGTTTGTCTTTTTTTTCCATTGCAAGTTGTCATTAGCCAATTTTCTACCATAATCAGCATCAAGTGATTCAAAGTCAATATGTGATTAATATTACAACTACACAGTGTCACGTTTTTAGGAATTTAATGAGTGAGCACTGTTTTCCACAGGAAATGTATGCAAAATTACAAAATTTGCGCCCATTTGGGCGTGACATACAGTACAGTTACAAAAATGGGTGTCATTTTGTAACGGTATATGATGTTGATGTTGCAAATTTGGTCTCAAAAGTTGTGCAAGACTTAAATTTAAAAAAAAGCTAAGAAGCCTTGTGATGATGCCTTCTCTCGTTGCAGAAGTATTGCGCAGGTTAAGAACCATTTTGGTCATCAAAATGTGGCTGTGCATCACAAAACCAACAAAAAACAGCATGCACCGATTTTGTGTGAGGACTCAAAATATGAAATAAGTCAATGTACTTATAGTCAAATCTTGAGTTTTCTATAATAGGAAGAGCCATTCATCTACATAATTCTAAATTTTGGGATCACAAAATGAAAGGGAAATTGTGTTTTTAGCAGGTTTTCTGGTGTACGGGTATGTGATACATTAGTCGTCCCTGCCGAACGAGTTCGAGCAGGGGACTATGAAACGGGCTCCGTACGTGTGTGTGTCTGTGTGTCCGTCCGTCCGTCTGTCCGTCCGTCCGTCCGTCTGTCCGTCCGTCCGTCTGTGCGTCTGTGTGTGATCAAAATGTTCTATTTGCTATTCTCTGTCATTTATGAGCCAATTTTGATTCTGTTTGATTTACAACGTATATGATAGCACTACATGGGAGCTTTGAAACTTCTACACAGAATTTCAGTTGTGATCTTTGACCTTGACCTTTGACCTATATTGTACATTTTGCTTCAAAATGCTACTCCTTCGCCATTTCTAACCCGATTTTGATTCTGTTTACTTTATATGATAGCATTACATGGGAGATATGAAACTTCTACACAGAATTTCAGTGTGACCTTTGACCTTGACCTTTGACCTATATTGCACATTTTGCTTCAAAATGCTACTCCTTTGCCATTTCTAACCCGGTTTTGATTCCGTTTGCTTTATGTGATGGCACTAGGTGAGGGCTTCAAAACTTTTACACAGAATTTTGACCTTTGACTTATTTGACCTTTGACCCTGATTTTTGACCTATATTGTACATTGGCTACGAAATGCTACTCCTTCGCCATTTCTAACCCGATTTCAATTCCGTTTGCTTTATGTGATGGCACTAGGTGAGGGCTTCAAAACTTCTACACAGAATTTTGACCTTTGACTTCTTTGACCTTTGACCTTGATTTTTTACCTATATTGTACATTGGCTACAAAATGCTACTCCTTCGCCATTTCTAACCCAATTTTGATTCCGTTTGCTTTATGTGATGGCACTAGGTGAGGGCTTCAAAACTTGTACACAGAATTTTGACCTTTGACTTCTTTGACCTTTGACCTTGATCTTTTTACCTATATTGTACATTTTGCTACTAAATGCTACTTCCGGCGGGGACATTTATTACGCACCGCGTAATTTCTACTTTCCCTTGTTGTGTATGTAACTGAATTCTGTAAATGGTAGACATTCAGGGGTTTGTAGACATACATGTACACTGTACTTTAAGGCAACACCTATGTAAGGGTCAACATTTTTCATGTCTCCTTTAAATTTCATCTCCTCTGAAATACTGTTATTTGCAGTTGATAAATAGATCACTAATACTTATGTATATTCATGATGTCTTTGCAGCTGTATGTTGGAACCATCCATTCAAAACAGTTATGCATCAACTTGAAATAAGGCTCATGTGAAATTCCTGGGTCTGTACTTCACACATGTACCATAGTTATATATTAATAAGTGTGCTTTGGAGACATCAAGTTCATGAAAAAAATTCAACAAAATGGCTGATTTTTATTTGGTACCCCGGGATACCATTTATGTCAAATGATGCTGCTGATGGCCGTGACGCGTGTGTTCATTTACTTCACATATTGTATATGCATGCATGTGAGCACGAGCTTGAATTGGAGCTTGTCAATCAGGACAATTAGCCAGAATCTAATCCGGCCACGAAATAACAGGTACGTGTTAATATAATTCTAGTTTAGTAAAGTTAAAATGTGAACAAGAAACCAGCATCTATTTTTAAAAGTGGAAAGACTACAAATGATGGCATTACTTAAAGTTTATTGCACAGGGTATAGTTGCACTTGCAGACCAAGTCCTAGACCTAGACCCTGTTTGCAGTGCGGGGCTGGGCCGAGCCGTGGCCGAGCCGCGGCCGAGTCCCGCAATTTTGTCCGTTTACACTGCTAAGCTCGGCCGCGCTTTTAATTAAAACCTTTCAATATTTTGTCGTAGTGGCGCTCTGCTTGTAAACAAACGCAATTTGGTATTGTCTGGTTTTCAGACCCTTTGCCAACTGAATTCCGTGGCGACGAAGTCGCCGTTCGGGCAAAGGCCTTTGCCGAAGGAAAGAATCCTTTGCAGGACAAAACCACCTTAAACTATACTAGTTTTCGACGTTGAGGGGCTTGATATCCTGAATAGCGAAAGATACAGGCAGAGGGTTTGGAAGCCAGACTAAAATTGGCGGCGCAGTTGGCCGCGCATTTGGCCCAGTTTGCGTTTACACCAAGAAAAGGCCGGGCTCGGCCGCGGCGGAGACCACCTCCAGAGCAAGGCCAAATGCGAGGCCAATTTTGGCCTCGCATTTGGCCTTTTGCGCATTTACACTGAAGCGGGGCTGGGCACGGCCGCGACCGAGCCTCGCACTGTAAACGGGGTCCTAGTCCCATGTCTATATGTAGGATGGGGGCTCTATTTCCAGACGCTTCAGAATCTTTAGTTTCAAATATCATGGCAAAACTTTGACAAACTAGAAACACATATGATTTTAAAAAATATGATTAATTTTTTGAGAAAATGCTTCTCTTTGGGTGCGTTTGTCAACTCTTTTTTCCAGTAGGGGGCACTGGGGGCCTCGCAATTTTGTAGGGGACACTCTGAACTGCTACTGTGATTATTTTCATTCAGCATTTTTTTTTTCAGGGGGTGGGGATGGGATGCACATGGTGGCATACAATTTTTTTTTTTTTTCTGGGGGGGGGGGGGGCAGGTCTCCCATACCTACAGCCCTGGAGACACTGTCATTACAAGTCCTGTATAAACAATGCATGTAAAAGGGGTGTTTTCCACTGACGGGCGATATACATTGTACTGTACGTGCATATAGTGAAAAGGGTAGCAAAATCGCTGAAATCAGAGGAAAAGGCCATACTTTTACAGAAGTAGCAGGCTACTTGAAAAAAGGTAGCTTCAGAGTGAATTTGGTGTATTTTGAGATCAAAGGATCATTGCTTGTACACACACACACACACACACACACTGGAAGGCCCCCACCTCAACCTTAATTAAGAATACAATAATTTGAATGAGACATAGTGAATATGCCTGCACAAACACACACACACACACACACACTCTCTCTCTCTCTCTCTCACACACACACACCCAAAGTCCTGAACATATCACATAAATGAATACATACATGTAGTACAGAACATTATTATTATTGTTATTATTATTCATTCGGCAATTCAATATACAATATACAATACAAGCTGACATAAAATACAAACAGAAAATCGTAAAATACATTATATAAAAATTGTGGTAGTTCCAGGTGCATGCTGCTGGTTGCCAGGGGAGGAAAAGGCAAACTTAATCACCGAGGCTCGAGACCTTCCTCCCCGACCAGTGCATGCACCCAGAATCAGCTATATCAATGTAAAACAGATACAATCATTATCAAATAATACATTATTACACAAAAATGCTCTGGATTCAATCACAACTAGACGTGGAATTTGTCAACACTGACAAATTAGGTGATCCGATCTTTTCGAAAATCAAGATGGCATCTGAGCAAAAAGTGGTTATCTTGTGAAAAGATTCTTGTAACATGATCTTTGCGTGTGCAAAATATGGAAGAGATAGGACATGTATTCATTATTATACAGGATGAAACATTTATAACCTTTGACCCTAATGTACCCAAGATGGTGTCTGATCAGGAAGTTGTTATTTTATGAAATAATGTACGTGACATGAACTAAGCATGTGCAAAATTTGAGGGTGATAGAAGCTGTCTCTCTTGAGTTATTGCAAAGAAAGTTGCAGAAAGAAAGAAACATCTCAATACATGGCAGATAAGCTTTAAATTCAACCAAGTTTTTTAACGTAATCCCGACATCGTATGAAAAAATGAAGGGTACATTCACGATAGCCCAAAGTCTCAGCTACAACATATTAAAATCTGGGAGAAATTCATTGAAGCATAAGTGAGCTAGTGCTCGATAAAGATAGTCATGTCAGTTTTCATTTGCAGAAAAACTGCACTCCCATAGAGATAACACGTCGTAACGAAGATACAGAATGAAGTACATGTATATTTGACCATTGACCCAACTTTGCGCAGACATGATGGCATCTGAGCAAAAAGTGGTTATCTTGTGAAAAGATTCTTGTAGCATGGTCTTGCGTGTGCAAAATATGGGAGAGATTCACTAATCTACAGGATGAAACATTTATAACCTTTGACCCTAATTTACATACCCAAGATGGTGTCCGATCAAATAGTTGTTATCTTATAAAATAATGTACGGGACATGAACTAAACATGTGCAAAATTTGGGGGTGATAAGGGCTGTTTTTCTTGAGTTATTGCAAAGAAAGTTGCAGAAAGAAACATCTCAGTACATTACAGATAAGCTTTAAATTCAACCAAGTTTTTTAACGTAATCCCGACATTGTATGAAAAAACGAAGGGTACTTTCATGATAGCCCAATTAAAGTCTCAGCTACAACATATATAAAATCTGGGAGAAATTCATCGAAGCATAAGTGAGCTAGTGCTCGAATATATATAGCATAATATATTCTATGCATTTAATTTTGTCACGGGATATTAATTCTCAAATTATTTGACATAACGTCATATAAATGGCTGTTAAAGAAAATCTATAATACAAAATACAGAATTATTTAAAGCACAAATACAGTTGTATGCACTGGCAATGTCGTCTGCATGCACAATTTTGGCAGATGCAGTGCGCTTGCATAATGCACTTGCCATTCTCACTTGCCACTCTTAGTAATGGCGGCGAGCTCTCCATGCGATCACAGCGATTTAAATGAGTATCCCCTCTAGCGATATGTAAATGCAGCTCTATGGGATAGACCTTGAAGCTGGACTGCTGCTACACAGCAATCTTCCAGCATCTTTGGTAGAGGTAAAGGTATACGGCAGCTAAGAACCTTGTGCCACCTAAATCTGAGTTGGCTTGATTTCACTTGGCATTGTGTTTTGACTTGTCCCGTAATTTTTTTGTCAAGTCAGTTTGTATCAATAAAGCACCGGTCCAAACAATGAAGTATTCCACCAACAATTTTTCTTTTGGCAGTGTAGGCTATTAATTGAATGGATATTATGATGTAATTTGACCTACAGTAAACCTCGCATGAGTCGAAGTTCTCGGGACTGACAAAAATGCGTCGACTTAAGTGAACTTCGACTCTCGCGAGAGTCGATTTTTTTCGACTCACAGTTATGTATATGTATTATAGTACATTTGCATGCATGTGTGTGTGTGTGTGCACTTGTTTATAATACAGTTCGAGTACATATGTGCTTACACACACCCACCGTTATAGGAGAATTTGCCGTGTGACCAGTATTTCGAGGAGCTCCTCGAATTGAAAGGTTTGTTTAAAAACATTTCAAATGACGTAAGAGTCGGAAAAAAGAGCCCTGCCAAATTCTCCCCACAGTGTTCAGTTACAGGCACATTGCCGCTCATTATGTGGGGTCGGGTACGAGAACTGCTAATCCCTGTGTGAAAAAGTTGAAGAGCGCCCCCGAATGTTTGTCCTCGATTTTCCTTCTCGAATTGCATGCGCGAGCCTAATCTGTGCACGTGCGCCACGCCTGGCCTGCGCTATCGCGAGGGATCGGCCGGATCTGGATGGTCGAGCATCATTCAGAATTTACTGGTAAGTTCAAAATCTTTTTTATAAATCGTATAATCATGGTTTAAAGAGATACGTAAAGCGTCTAGCCTAGCCTGGGAAAAGAATGATGTTCCTCTGAGTTTTGTTTTATGAGTCTGACCGGGTTTTAACACAGTGTAACAAGCTCAAACGTTACTAGTTACTCGTTACTCGTTACTCGTTACTCGTTAGCCCCACCCGGGCCTTTTTGGGTTCTGATGGTGTCGACTGTCGTACAATTGTACTTGTCAAAACTTCCAGTCCATAAATATTGTAATAATGTATCGTTTTCTGTCATGCAATAATTATCATATCATGCTACATATTCCGGAGGATACAATTTGAAAAAACTATGGTGCCAAACCAACGATTACTAGTACAGTGATCGCGTTTGTTTTGTAGAGTGCAACTCGAACTGTGTCGTCCTTATAAATACTATAGTTATATTTTTATTACTATTGGTATGCTACTGTAACAGTCTCTGGGACAGGTACAAGAATGATGTAGACTGCTAGCCATTGATTGACATTGTTTGGGATGAAACGGGCATCATTTCATCCTGATCGCGCAGGGTCATTAATAAAAAGAAAATAAAAAAGTTACTTAAAATTAAATCATCATTCCATCATATTTTTTTTTACATCATCAACATTATGATTATTTTTTGCACCGTGGACCTCACAAAGTTTGGAAATAATATGAATGAAGATTAAGGGAAAGAGGCATATATCTTGAACAATATACCTGCTTGTGCATGACTTTAGTAATATCCAATCTAATGATTTCATATCTAACTTTGATTGCCAAAAGGTTAAACTAAAGCTAAGGAGTGTTGGATATGAAATTATCGTAAAAATAATTGTCCAGGTGCCATGATCTCAACCATCAATTGCAGCATTTATTGAGGAAATATGAATACAATTAACGTGATTATTTAGCACCAAGATAATAAGCATAATTGTCCAGGTGCCATGATCTCAACCCTCAATTGCAGCATTTTTAAAGGAAAAATAGAGACAATATTGATTGCTCTGGTTTAAATAAGTGCAATTTTTGTGTTGGTTTTATTTTTTATCTTTTGGCAAAAATTTCAACTTGGGTAAATAACAGAATACTGGCAGCCAATCACGGATAGCGCAAATCGCTCTGAAAAGAGCGTAAATGCGCTTACCGATAGCAACCACCTCAGATATCAATCCGCATAAGTGATTCGCCTTGTCGACGATTGCATTTGTTTACGTGTGTTTTCTTGACTTGTGCGGTGAGGAGAGTGTGGTTGTCCATGCGTTTGGTATGGGGGTTCGGGGGTGTCCCCTGATAATGGCAATAATGTAGTTCTAGATCCCTTCCAATGCTTGCATTTACGAGGCGTATTCACGATTTTTGGAGCAGAGGAAGGACTAGAGAAAGTGATGAATTGGGGGTTCGGGGGTGTCCCCCGGTTACGGCAATAATGTAGGCACTCTAACCGTAGACTTTGCGTTAGGTCTATATTCTAACGTTAGATCCCCCTTCTTCTGCCTTCTCTGAATCTCTCTCAGTCTAAACTAGTGCTAACAAGTTATGGGTCATGTACAAGGTATACTCACGATATTTGGAGCTGAGGATAGTGCGCATTTGTGTAGAGGACTAGAAACGAGATAAATTTAGGCGAGGCTATAGACCAATCAAGTAATTGCTGGTGCTAGAGCTGATGCTCTAACTGGATACGTAAGTTTGACAGCCCACCATGTTAACTCATTACGGTACTGCTGCTGCGTACACTGTACCGTAGTGTGGAGTACGTCTGCCTAGTTCATTTCATGAAGATGTTCCACAGGAAGCATACACTTTTTATTCTGGATGTTCACTGTAGAAATCCCATTGACCAAACAAACACAATGGCAGCCCTGTAGGATGCGTATTAGGGATACTAGAGCGCTCTAAAAACGGACGGGCGATTATGGGCAGTTTGAGGAGTAACCTGAGAGGCGATATCGGGCGGTTTGAGTGCTAAAGGGTTTTAAGCACGCACCAGACGTGATAGTGGGGTTTGCACCAAACAGTGATACCTTGAAAACCACTCGCCCATAGAGTGTAGTTCACACAATACACACCTCGAATGTGTAATGTTGACACACTGGCGTAGCCTCTTCTTTGTGTTTGTGGCATTCCGGTCTCCAGCATAGTTATACACGTTTGCCCGGGGGGGGGGGGGGGGGGCCACTTCAATTATATAGGTGTACACATGCGTGTCCATGAGTATGAAAATCACCCCCTAAACAGGTTTTTAGCTTCAATCCCCAAATGACCCCTAAATAGGGATTTTGTTTGTTTTTTGTCAAAATACCCCCTTAACAGGTTTTTAGCTTCAGTCTAAAAAGACCCCCTAAACACAGATTTCACTTGTTTTTACCCCCTAACGCATTTAGACTGATATCAAAACTACCCCTATTTGCTGAATATTGGCGATTTTGATCCCCTAATGCGTAACGCGTCTTCTGGCAAAAAAAGGTCCCCTTTTTATGCGTTTTGGAGGATTTCAAAATTACCCCTTTTTACATGTTTTTTTGGACGTGCATGTGTATGGCAATATAATTGAAGTGGCCCCCCCCCCCCTTGTGGCATGTTTGGGTAGTTGCAATTTCACATGAAAAATGCAATGTTATCGAGTCAGTGACCTATTAAATGATGTTTGTTGTATTGATTTATTCTTTCCAGGGAATGAAAAATGCAGTCAAGGAAGACTAGACGACGAAGGAAGAGTAGACCATCTCATGAGACGATCATCCTAGCAGGGGACAGCCCGTTCATAAAGAAAAAATTCATATGTGAATACAAAGGTATGTAGACCTCAAACTCCAGTGGTCCTGCTGAACGTTATTTAATGAGGGATAAGTGCCTCAAAGTATGTGTATACATGTATACACAGGGTATATATATGCAAATGGCTTTGCTATACATGTATGATTTGTATAGTGTTTGCACCAATTCAATAATGACCATTTACTTCCCACCCTTCTCACTGGATGCCTGTAGGCCTGTTGGCCTGTCAGTTGACAGCCTCCATACCAGTTGTCTCCATTCCGTTCTGACTGGGCCAAGGAGCTGACTCTGTTAAAGTCCTCATTTTGGGTAATCTCTCTTATTTGGACCTCCTACCTCTTTTTTGATCTCCCAATCGGTCGTTTCTTTTTGGGTTTCCATAAGTGCATCCTCTTGGTGTCCCTGGTGTCTGGCATTACCATCGTAATTGATTTCTTTGTATGATGGTCACACTGACTCAGTCTCAAGGGCCTGCCTGATGTTATCATTACAATCTATCTCTCCTGTCTCCTATCTCGGCTGCCTGAATTTTACTCTTCAGGTTTGTAGGGAGAGTCCAGGTTTCACTGCCGTAAAGAGGCACAGGTGTAAGAACAGTTTTGCATGCTTTGACATCTTGAAGAATTTCTTCTCTTTCATGAGGGGGTAGAGTGCAATCAGATTTCTGCTGAATTTCGCTATTGTGCTGTTCGCTTTCTCTTTCATTAGGTTGTTTGAAGTCAGCTTGCTACCTAGGTATGTGAAGCTATTGGTTTTATTCAGCAAGTGCCCATTTACAGTGACATCTCCTTCCTCCTGTTCCCTTCCAACTACAGTATTATCCAATCTAATGATTTCACATCTGCACGTACCTTTGATTTCGAAAATGTTAAAGATAAGGAAATCAGTGTTAGATATGAAATTATCTTACAATAATTATCCAGGTGCCATGATCTCAACCCTCAATTGCAGCCTTTTTTTTGTGGAAAAATGTAGACAATTTTGTCTCTTAAATACATTTAACATGATTATTTAGCACTAAGATAATAAGCACACACCAGACGTGATTGTAGGGTTTGCACCAAACAGTGATACGTAGAAATCTCCTCCCCCGTGGAATGTAGTCCGCACCATACACAATTCGAATGTGTAATGTTGGCACCCTGGTGAAGCCTTTTCTTTGTGTTCGTGGCATTCCAGTCTCCAGCATAGCAATGTGAGCCATGCAGCATGTTTGGGCAGTTGCAATTTCCCACCTGAGTACTACTGAGCTCTCGCCTGATAACCAGTGTTGGTCAGATGTTGGTTATCGGGCGAGAGCTCAGTAGTCTAGTGGATATGACACCTGTCTAGTAATCAGGAGGTCCCACCCAAGTACAAATAGCCCATGATTTTTTATCATGGCTTACTCAAAACACACTGAACATTCGGTGTTTATCCACGCTGAGAAGGGCAATTATTCAATCAGTTGATAGCATTTATAAAAACTTGACGCAAGAATCATTAATTTGAATTAAAATATACTGGTCTTAAATTCCTTTGTTAAGGGGAAAATACTGCCTTCTTTATTGGAAAGTGACATGCATAACTAATTTTAGTGATTTTTCTTCAGAGATGACAGCTTCATCTTTTCAATGTTGGTTAGCCTATGTCATTTACATGATCATAACATTTGTCTCTGATATGCTCTGGATTGGTCTACCCCCCCTAAAAAATAGCTTAATTTCTAACATGATTTTATGAATCAAAGATCTCCTTTAATGTTAATCTCCTTTAATGTATACTTGAATAAAACAAAATCAAACTTGTTCATATGTTTTTTCTCTCTCTCTTAAACAGGATATGGCGTATTTGCTCAAGGAGACATCCCCAAAGGGGATTGTCTCCTTGAGTACAGGGGGAGGATGATGGAGACCAAACTGTGGGAAAAACTTTATAAAGAGTCAGAGAGGGACTTCTACTCGTTCGATTTTAAGCATAAAGAAAAAAGTCTATGGTGAGTGTGAACACTTTCTAATGTAGTTGGCAATGCCCCTTAGCTATTGCAACAGTGATGTTTCCCAGGCGAGTAGCATGCAAGGCTTTTTGGTGGTCTCTGACGTTTTTTTAGCTTTTGATTAGTTTATTAGCTCACCTGAGCCAAAGGCTCAAGTGAGCTATTGCGATCGCCCTTCGTCCGGCGTCCGGCGTGCGTCGTCCGTTGTGCGTCGTGCGTAAACTTTTTACATTTTCATCTTCTTCTTGAAAACCCTAGGACCGATTTTCATCAAACTTGGCAGGTAGCATCCCTAGGGAGTTAGGATCTCAATTTGTTAAAATGGGCACCATGCCCCACCCAGGGGGCCCCCAGGGGGGCCCAAACCACCCAAAATTAAGGAATCTGTAAAAATCTTCTTCTCTAGAACCAGAAGTGATAGAGCTAAGTTAATACTATGAGTTAGTACATTGATGACTGTAGTTTCAAGTTTGTTCATGGCAGAATCAGGGATGCCCCCCTTGGGACCCAGGGGAGGGGGTGGGGAGGGGTCCTAATGGGGCCTAAATTGTACATTTTCATCTTCTTCTTGAGAACCCCATGACCAATTTTCACCAAACTTAGCAGGTAGCATTCCTAGGGGGTTAGGATCTCAATTTGTTAAAATGGGCACCATGCCCCACCCAGGGGGCCCCCAGGGGGCCCCAAACCCCCCAAAATGAAGGAATCTGTAAAAATCTTCTTCTCTAGAACCAGAAGTGATAGAGCTAAGTTAATACTATGAGTTAGTACATTGATGACTGTAGTTTCAAGTTTGTTCATAGCAGATCCAGGGGTGCCCCTCTTTGGGGAGGGGGGGGGGGGGGTTGGGAAGGTCCAAATGGGGGCCTGAATTGTACATTTTCATCTTCTTCCTGAAAACCGCATGATGGATTTTTGTCAAACTTGGCAGGTAGCATCCCTAGGGGGTCAGCATCTCAATTTGTCAAAATGGGCGCCATGCCCCACCCAGAGGGCCCCAGGGGGCCCCAATCCCCCCAAATTAAGGAATCTTAAAAAAATTTGGACCCATATTGTACATTTTCATCTTCTACATGAGAATACCTGGTCAAATTTTAGTAGAGCTGTGAATAATTTAGATTAGTGACTGCGTGAAAGGTGAACTTGCGATACTCAGAAGAACGCGTGACCCGTGGGTCTCTTGTATTTTGTAAAGTCCTTGGTCAGGTAAAAACTTCTGGCCAGTTTTGATCGAATTGAGTTTGTTAAAGTTCTTTATTGTGATGCTATCATTGTTCATTCTTAATTTGATTCTTCGTATTCATTCACATTATTCACAGTATAAGGTACCATGAAGGGACCAGTATTTGGTACCTAACGTTAAGTCGCATCAGTTTTGGTGTGGCTTAAATCGTAACGTAATCTGTTCATCATCTGATAGGTACATTTCATATTTTAGTGTTTGTAAGCTTCCATCACAATTAACAGGTCACAGTCTTGGCAAAAGAGCACATATTAGCCATCATGAAGAATTTTGATAATTTGCTTGGGGGTTGACTTAAAACTTTAGTGTCTACTTTTTGCACTTCAACCTATGAGGGGTTTATGCATGTTATTATTGGCCATGATATGACCTAATATGACCTTTTCCTTAATATGCCCATTTTACCAATAGTAACCCTAGTTTAACAGCAAAAAAGTGTTAATTAGTCCACTTTTCATTAAATTTTCAAACTCTTTTTATTGTATTTTATCTCTTAAGCATTGATGCATACGAAACTGACAGTCTGGGGAGGTACATAAATGACGAACCCAATGACCCAAACTGTATGATGAAGAAGGTGGAGATGAATGGAAGCCCTCATCTTTGTATGTTTGCAAAGCGGTGCATCAAGGAGGGAGAGGAATTAACATATTCATATAATGCTGACAACCTACCCTGGAGACAGGTAAGTTTTGCGGTGGTTTTCAGCTTTTCTGTGTTATATTTAGGAATGTTGAAGTACTTCTTTTTTACTTATAAAGGCAACAAGGATGATTCAAAAGACAGGAGTAGCCAGATTTATTTGATTCAACTCAGATATTTAGCTTACTTGAGCTGAAGGCTCTTATTATACCCCCGCCAAATGAAGTTTGAAGGGGGTATATAGGAATCAGCGGACGGTCGGGCGGTCGGGCGGTCGGTCGGGCGGTCGGTCGGTCGGTCGGGCGGTCGGTCCGTTGCAAATCTTGCGTCGCGAACTACTTCCTCAGTTTTCAACCGATTCCCATAAAACTTGGCACAGATGTGTGCCTTGGGTTGTAGATGTGCAAGACGTATTTTTTGACAGTACCCAAAAGTACGTTGCCATGGTAACGGCATATTATGGGCAAAAATGGGTACAAATCTTGCGTCGCAAACTCCTCCCACAGTTTTTGATCAATTTTTATGAAATTAGGTACAGATGTTCATCTGAATATGTTAATGTGCAAGACACATATTTCCGCAGTGGCAAAAAGTGCGTTGCCATGGTAACGGCATGTTATTGGTAAAATATAGGGCAAAATGCTTCATGGCAAAACTGCTTCATCAGTGTTCTTCCAATTCTCATGGAATTCATATTGAATGTTTGTCTAAGGATATAGGTCAGCATGACACATTTCTTGACAGTGACAAAAAGTATGTTGCCATGGTAACAGCTCACATATTATGAGCCAAAATGATGGAAAATTTTGTGTTGCAAACTACTTCCTCAGTTTTCAACCGATTCCCATAAAACTTGGCACAGATGTGTGCCTTGGGTTGTAGATGTGCAAGACATATTTTTTGACAGTACCCAAAAGTACGTTGCCATGGTAACGGCATATTATGGGCAAAAATGGGTACAAATCTTGTGTCGCGAACTCCTCCCACAGTTTTTGATCAATTTTTATGAAATTAGGTACAGGTGTTCATCTGAATATGTTAATGTGCAAGACACATATTTCCGCAGTGGCAAAAAGTGCGTTGCCATGGTAACGGCATGTTATTGGTAAAATATAGGGCAAAATGCTTCATGGCAAAACTGCTTCAACAGTGTTCTTCCAATTCTCATGGAATTCATATTGAATGTTTGTCTTAGGATATAGGTCAGCATGACACATTTCTTGACAGTGACAAAAAGTATGTTGCCATGGTAACAGCTCACATATTATGAGCCAAAATGATGGAAAATTTTGTGTTGCAAACTACTTCCTCAGTTTTTGCCCAATTTCCATGAAACTTGGTACAGATGTGTGCCTTTGGTTGTAGATGTGCAAGACGCATTTTTCGACAGTACCCGAAAGTACGTTGCCATGGTAACGGCATATTAATGGCAGAAGATCAAGGAAAGATCTTGCGGATTTAACTACACTGTACTTCCTCAGTTTTTTGACCAAAGCTTATGAAATGTTGTTTTGACCAAAGCTTATGAAATGTTGTTGGGCGGGGGTATAACCAGTCGCTGTAGCGACATTTCTAGTTGTTTTCTGTTATATGTACGTATGTTGTCCATAAAGTCTTTACATTTTCATCTTTTTGAAAAGTCATGGTTGAATTTTCCTGATGGGTAGGGAATTCAAAGTTGTTCACATGGTGCGCATGGCCTGCATTGGAGCCGTGGGGAAGCCCCCAAAGGGCCTAAGTTTCAAACATTTTCCTTTCCACATCCAGAAGAACTGTCACTTTCTTTGGTACATGTATGAAGATAACCTTCCTAGGTACTGAATAATAGCTAGGTGTTCATGACAGTTCTCAGTGTGGCCCTATTAAGCCCTCCCCCCTAAAAAAGATATGGTGCAAAAACTTATTATTTTGGAGTAATTTTGCTTTGACTCCCTAATATAACTTTGTCTTCATATTCAAGATATTCGTTGAAGTATATTGTGTTATTATATTCCAAGATATGGTAACAGGTATGCTTTGGATGAATTTCTACATAATTTTGTGAGCTTTAATCACTTTCAATAGATAATGTAACAAAGTATGTGTGTTTAATTTTTCACAGGTTTCATCATTTCACTGTAGAAGGTGCAGCCCTGGTGTTGAAGGTAATTACATGTACCAGTCCTCAAAATGCCTTATTTTGTGCATAGTGTTTGTATAGGGTTTCAATGGGTAGTGTGACAATATTACACAGTAACCATGGTCAATAGTCAGAGGTCAAGGGTCAACAAACTGCTGTATTTTTTGCATAGTGTGTAGTAGTGAAATCAGAACTATTTTTACCTATTAACATAAAAGCAGCAGCATGACAAACTATGGGGTAGGGACAATAATGGAATTTACACCCTTCTTCAAAGGACAGACAATACAGTTCCTAAATTGCCCAATGCACTGCTCTCCAAGAATTTTTATCTGGGACCTAATGATATGTGGTATGCAGTCCTATCCACTTAGACACAACTTGTCATTCCTACTTAGGCTTCCCTGTATGTAAAAGCATACTTCCATTTCTCCATACTTGGCTATCATTTTTGTCTTGGCTATCACTGTGTGTAAGAGCATGCATCCATTGTACACACTTGGCTATCAATCTCCTCAAATAACTGTGTGTGTAAGAGCATGCATCTCTTGTACATACTTGGCTATCAATCTCCTCAAATAACTGTGTGTGTAAGAGCATGCATCTCTTGTACATACTTGGCTATCAGTCTCCTCAAATAACTGTGTGTGTAAGAGCATGCATCTCTTGTACATACTTGGCTATCAATCTCCTCAAATAACTGTGTGTGTAAGAGCATGCATCTCTTGTACATACTTGGCTATCAATCTCCTCAAATAACTGTGTGTGTAAGAGCATGCATCTCTTGTACATACTTGGCTATCAGTCTCCTCATAACTGTGTGTGTAAGAGCTTGCATCTCTTGTACATACTTGGCTATCAATCTCCTCAAATAACTGTGTGTGTAAGAGCTTGCATCTCTTGTACATACTTGGCTATCAATCTCCTCAAATAACTGTGTGTGTAAGAGCTTGCATCTCTTGTACATACTAGGCTATCAGTCTCCTCAAATAACTGTGTGTGTAAGAGCTTGCATCTCTTGTACATACTTGGCTATCAGTCTCCTCAAATAACTGTGTGTGTAAGAGCATGCATCTCTTGTACATACTTGGCTATCAATCTCCTCAAATAACTGTGTGTGTAAGAGCATGCATCTCTTGTACATACTTGGCTATCAATCTCCTCAAATAACTGTGTGTGTAAGAGCATGCATCTCTTGTACATACTTGGCTATCAGTCTCCTCAAATAACTGTGTGTGTAAGAGCTTGCATCTCTTGTACATACTTGGCTATCAATCTCCTCAAATAACTGTGTGTGTAAGAGCTTGCATCTCTTGTACATACTTGGCTATCAATCTCCTCAAATAACTGTGTGTGTAAGAGCTTGCATCTCTTGTACATACTAGGCTATCAGTCTCCTCAAATAACTGTGTGTGTAAGAGCATGCATCTCTTGTACATACTTGGCTATCAGTCTCCTCAAATAACTGTGTGTGTAAGAGCTTGCATCTCTTGTACATACTTGGCTATCAATCTCCTCAAATAACTGTGTGTGTAAGAGCTTGCATCTCTTGTACATACTTGGCTATCAATCTCCTCAAAAGAGCATGCATTTCTTGTACATACTTGGCTATCAATCTCAAATAACTGTGTGTGTAAGAGCATGCATCTCTTGTATATACTTGGCTATCAATCTTCTCAAATAACTGTGTGTGTAAGAGCATGCATCTCTTGTACATACTTGGCTATCAGTCTCCTCAAATAACTGTGTGTGTAAGAGCATGCATCCATTGTACATACTTGGCTATCAATCTCCTCAAATAACTGTGTGTGTAAGAGCATGCATTTCTTGTACATACTTGGCTATCAATCTCAAATAACTGTGTGTGTAAGAGCATGCATCTCTTGTACACACTTGGCTATCAATCTCCTCAAATAACTGTGTGTGTAAGAGCATGCATCCATTGTACATACTTGGCTATCAATCTCCTCAAATAACTGTGTGTGTAAGAGCATGCATCTCTTGTACATACTTGGCTATCAATCTCCTCAAATAACTGTGTGTGTAAGAGCATGCATCTCTTGTACATACTTGGCTATCAATCTCCTCAAATAACTGTGTGTGTAAGAGCATGCATCTCTTGTACATACTTGGCTATCAGTCTCCTCAAATAACTGTGTGTGTAAGAGCATGCATCCATCGTACATACTTGGCTATATCAGTCTCCTCAAATAACTGTGTTTAAGAGCATGCATCCATTGTACATACTTGGCTATCAATCTCCTCAGTAGATAAAAGTAATAAATGATAAAATTAATAAATAATAAAAGTAGCTTGATAAGAAATGGCACTACTGTGATGTTCAAGAAATTTTATCTGGGAGCTCTTAATATGCAGTTCTATCCACTAACTGAGATACAAAACACTTCAAAGATTTCCCTTTCCAAATATCTGCATATTCCATGTACCCTTTAACTGGTATTACAGCTCACATTGTTTTACATCATTGTTCTACAATCATGATACCATTTTGTGTGATACAAATCGCATTATCTTATTGTTGCAATCAGGACCAATACTCAGCACAGCCAAACAACCACAACCCCCTTCAGACCAGCAGCAGCAGCAGCTGCAGCAGGCGGAGCAGCAGCTTCATCAGGAGCAGGAGCAGCAGCAGCAGCTTCATCAGGAGCAGCAGCAGCAGCTGCATCAGGAGCAGCAGCAGCAGCAGCTTCATCAGGAGCAGCAGCAGCTGCATCAGGAGCAGGAGCAGCAGCAGCTTCATCAGGAGCAGCAGCAGCAGCTGCATCAGGAGCAGGAGCAGCAGCAGCTTCATCAGGAGCAGCAGCAGCAGCAGCTGCATCAGGAGCAGGAGCAGCATCAGCAGCAGCAGCAAGAGGAAGTAAGTGTTGTTTGGTTTGGCGAGAAAAGTAATTAGATGTTGTGGAAATTTTTTGCTTCCATGTATTTGCGAGACAATTGCCAATCATTTCATTTTTGAGAATGAAACATAGAAATTATTGCATCTTTGTCTTGCCTGAACAGAACTCAGAAAGAGACTCCTTTTTTTGTCTCGCCCACCGTAGTTGGAGGTGAGACTAAGGGATCTAAATGGCATTCATTTGTCATCTGTCCGTCATTCGTCTGTCCGTCACAATGCTAAAGTGTATACCAGCAAGACTTGCTTAGCTAGGACATAACTTGGCAACTGTTAATCCAATAGCATCCAAACATAGGTAGATGCACTTCGCGGACCTTCATATTATACTTGTGTTAGAGGTCACATGGTACGGTCAAAGGTCATTTGAGATTAAACAATCTTAGGTTATAGATGCAACATGGGACCTGGGCAAGCGGGTGAGGCACAATATGGCTATTGCCTTGTCTGTCTGAAACATGGTCTGTCCACTGTCTGTCTGGTGGTCCATCTGTGTCTGACAAAATGTCAAAGTTCGTATCTGATTGATAACTTAAAGACACTCAGTCGTGGCGAGTGGTCTGTGCGGCACGGAGACGAACGCAACACGCTGCCTCCCCCATTCTGTATCAAATGTAGTGACCCCCGAATGAGAATAGCGCTGGCTCAATGGGTCAGCGAAAATACGGTAGGCTACAAGAGAGCTCCCTGTGCTTATCTCCTAACCCAAAATGGCTGTCCCAGCGAGCCACGAGAGCTTCCGAATGGACGCACACTCTCAGTGCGCATGCGCATGAAGAGAGGCCAAAAGAGCCACGCGTCTTCTGGCCTCTCTCCTCCAATCACCGCAGCTCGCGGTGACAATATTTGTGTATGATGCGCACACACACACGCACACACACACACACACACACACACGCCGCAGCGTCTTCTGGCCTCTCTCCTCCAATCACCGCAGCTCGCGGTGACAATGTTTGTGTATGATGCGTACACACACACGCACACACATACACTTGTCTCAGTGGTAACATTACACAAACTTCGGTCGTTCGGAGTTTACGTACCATTAGGGATGGCGATCGGCTGCCTTTAAGTAGTGTTTGACAGATGTTAATCTGATTTCATACAAAGGTACATGGTATTAAAAAAAGCTTAAGCTTGATTACAGAGTATGTATATATGTCAAATGTCAGCAAAATGTTATGGCTCATGCAAAAATTAGCATTGATCGCAAAATCAGAGGACATTCATTCCTTCTGTTTTTATCACCTAAATATGACAGTGTGATTTGTTCATGTTTTAGTAGGCCTACATTGTTCTGAAATTCTGATCATGTTATTTCACACATAACACAGGCAGCAAAACATGCATTCCTGCTGTACTGTGCCATTCTAAAATTTGATTTGTATATTATATTGTTAATTGCCAGCGCATGTATGCACATATATTTCCTATAAACAATGTTTTTGTAACACACCTTAGTCTAGATTGAGTTCATAGATTTGAAGATTAAAAAGATTAAAATCCAAAGAGTAATAGAAGATCATGGTACCATTGAGTCAGTTTTTTTTTTATTTTTAACAGTGCCTTTCTGAAAATGATGAAAACTTGCACCTTCTGACACCCATACATACAGTACCACTGTTCCATGGTAAATTAGCAGATAATGATGCATGAAGGCTAATCAAATGACATATTATAGCCCATAGATGGCAGCAAAAAGCAGCATCGTCAACAATCCAGGTTAAAGTTTGCATAGTCCCACTTCAAGGTTGTGCTGCCAATACTGACTGTCCTTTTTTACAATAGTTAGAACTTATATTGAGTCTGGTTCAGCAATTTCAATTTAATAACCTTTTAAACTGGGATTTAGTAATGTTAACATTTCATGCATCGACAATCCAGATTAAGTTTGCATAGTCAAACTTGAAAAGGTGATTCCAATACTTGTTCATGTAAACAGTTCATATGAACAGTCTTGAAACCTATATATATACAGGCTAATGATCCAGTAGAGTGTTTCTCTTCATTTTAATCTTTTAATTCCTGGTGTGTTTCATTGTTTGTTTCAGTGTGAAATAATGATTTTTTGTGTTAAATTTAAGGTCATTGCAATGTACAATATTCTCCCTATAAACTGTACAATTCCATAGTACATGAATGTTTTCAGTTTTGTTAGCTCACCTGAGCTAATTAAAAGCTCAAGGTGAGCTTAGGGACGTTGCGGTAACTATGGGACAAAAATGACCTGTTGTTGGACAGTGGCACCCAACAACTATTATTGGTGCTGAACGCTGTATTTGCCCGGCATATCTGCAAGCATTTTTATTGATGAATAGTTGCTATGGATCATTGTGCTATACCATGTGATTTGCATCCTGAAGTGACCGCAACGTACCTTATGCAATTGTTTTTTGCCCGTCATCTGTCGTTTGTCGGGTGTCGTCTGTCAGTCTTTAAACTTTTTACACTTTTTTACTTCTTAAAAATCCCTGGCTGGATTTTCACCAAACTTGTCAGGAATTATCGTAGGGAAAGAGGTCACAAGTTTGATCAAATGAGCTACACTGCCCCCCCCCCCCCCCCCCCCCCCCCCCCGAGGATCAGAGGCATAGCCGCCTATGCCAGTTACTAAATGATTTTCAAAAATCTTCTTCCAGGTCCAGAAGTGCTAGACCCAAGTAATATTGTGGGAAGATACCTTTTAAAATGAATGATAAGAGTTGTATTTAGGAGTCCCCGGAGACATCCTGTAGGCCTCTTTGAGGGGTACCATGAAAAGGGGGGGGGGGGGGGGGGGTCCACCATTGTTCCATATATGTACATGTTTTGATTTCTTAAAAACTCCTGGCTTGATTTCAACTAAACTTGCCTGAGGTTTGCTGACTAGAGCAACAAGTAGTGTTTTGAAACTGGATTCAAAGCATTGGGGCAAATTTTATAAAAAGCATGAGGCTAGTTGACACGACGACGCCGTACACTGCGACTTGGATCAAACACATTGCAAGTTGTCAAAGTACATGTACTTGAGCATTCAATGTGTTCATGTAGCATGCCAGTCAATGTGAATGACAGAATAACCTCCATGGCCACTGCACCTTAATTAACTCTCTTCTCCAAAATACCTGTGTTCCCACTAAAACATTATGTTGTATTACTATTATAATATTATAAGTACTGTTTGATTCCATTGACAGCTGGAGAGGTACAAACTAAAGATGATGGAAACTCAAAGGGACCTTGAGCATCAGTTAGAACAGGCCCAGAGAGAGGCTCGTGAAGCACAAGCAGAGCTCATGAAGATGAAGGTCTCACAGGAGGTAATAATTATTTTTGTCTGTTTGTGAATGGTTTATATACCACGTACGTGACCCCCACCAGTAAACTTGCCTAAAAAACTGCATTGTCTTAGGCTACGGCAATGCACGAACCGCAACCAGCCAACACAGAAAAGAGAGAAGAAATTTGAATAAGAATAGAACCACTCGACTGGCATGCCATGCTACCCTGAGTGTATCCGTATACACTGCACAACTGCTGCCTAAACCTCACTTTGTCTTTTGCGCTCTTGGGCGCTAGTCATCTCCGTTGTCCGGCCAGCCTTGCTGAACGAGCCGCCAACTACTGTCAGACATATGATACGGCAGGGGGAGTGATGTCTTCCTTCCGGCCTTCCACAGCGGCTAATAATCGCGTCATATTTTCATGCTTCTTCTAGGGCCTAGATTACCTTCACTCTAGGAGAGTTCCGGTAAGGGGAGCCAAGCTAGTTTTACGTGGCAGCTATGCAACCCAGTATAGGAAGGCAACAAGGGTTTCGCTATCAGAAAGCGATACAAATCCCTTGGGGGGGGGGGTTGAAGTTCCTGGCCCGCATCAGGGAACCTCTCTACCATTCCACCTTGGTTATGCTGGGCCCTATTTTTCCGCTCAAAACGGGGTCTGGTAGGGCTTGTGGTATTCCATCGCCTGCACCACAGGGATGAGTGAGCCGACAGCTCAGGTGTAGGCAGGCGCTCATCTCAGCCTTTGCTCTGCCGGCCTTCTTGTGCTAGACCCCATAATTGGGTTATGCCCCAACCCAATTATGGGGCCTTTCTATTACTAGCCGCGGCCGCCAGTGACTGCGGGGTTTTGGACGCTACCCCTATTTTTCCCCCTCCCAAAGTAGGGGGCTCGTTGCAGGATTTGCAGCTCCGATATACATTGTACCAAATTTGTGTCTTTCCTTTTGGAGGTTCCCCTACTCCCAAAGAAGCGTAGGAGTTATACGTGATATGCAGGTACCCTGCTGCACGGAATAAGGGATATAAATTCTGAGCCGCAGCCTTCCTCCCTCCACCCTTCATCTGTCGCGTCCCCACCCTGCCCCCCTCCGTCGGTCGCAGCGTCGGCCTGTTCGTGCGCGCTTGGCGTTCGATTGTTCGGTCTGGGTGAGATATCACGCTCTATTCAGGCTGGGACCCAGCGGGCCATTCAAACATTGGTACCATCCCCCTCCTACGGCGCCAGTCCACCTGCCCGTGTACTTGAGTGCCCTTGGTACTTCTTTTCACACTCGTCCATCGCCTGCGCTTGGCGCTTTCCGTGGTGCTCTCCAGCTTCCTCCGTCTGGTCCGTTGCAGCCAGCTCCCCCCGCTTGCATGGGTTTTTGCCCCTCCTGCAACAAAGAATTTTAGGGCAGGGTTCTCCTTCCAAGCGGATGTTGCTGGCAATGGTGACTTCCCCTCGGGCTCTGTCAAGCCCCGCTTTATGAGATCTGCCATCCCACCTCGCGGTTTTAGGACGTGAGTCGCAGGCAATTTAAGTCTTCCATGGGAAATGTTATGCGCCCAGCGCACAGGCGGTGGAGGAGTCGTCTCCGCTGCTTCTTTTATGGGTAATCAGTTGTGCAACTATACGGGTACACTCAGGATAGCAGGCACGCCAGTCAAGTGGTTCTCTTCTTATGGCTGGTCGCGGTTCGTGCATTGCCGGAGCCTGAGACAAATGCTGCAGTTTTTAGGTAATTGTGCAGGTAAGGGTCATAAGTAGATAATACTGATCATTCCTGATCATACTAATTGTTTACAAAAAACAGCATGGATGCATGAACATAAAAAATGATAAGAGAGCAACTGACAGTTCTCCAATGGATGCTTAGAAATTTGATAAAACATGTTTGGTATAATGGTGTGTGTAAGGGACATGCTTCCATTTTACATACTTGCAAGGCTAACAATCTCTTTACATAACTGTGTGACTGTGTAAGAGCATGCATCCATTGTTCATACTCGGCTATCAATCTCCTCAAATAACTTTCTGTGTAAGAGCATGCATCCATTGTTCATACTTGGCTATCAGTCTCCTCAAATAACTGTGTGTGTAAGAGCATGCATCTCTTGTACATACTTGGCTATCAGTCTCCTCAAATAACTGTGTGTGTAAGAGCATCATGCATCTCTTGTACATACTTGGCTATCAATCTCCTCAAATAACTGTGTGTGTAAGAGCAAGCATCCATTGTTCATACTAGGCTATCAGTCTCCTCAAATAACTGTGTGTGTAAGAGCATGCATCTCTTGTACATACTTGGCTATCAATCTCCTCAAATAACTGTGTGTGTAAGAGCATGCATCTCTTGTACATACTTGGCTATATCAATCTCCTCAAATAACTGTGTGTGTAGGAGCACGCATCTCTTGTATATACTTGGCTATCAATCTTCTCAAATAACTGTGTGTGTAAGAGCATGCATCTCTTGTACATACTTGGCTATCAATCTCCTCAAATAACTGTGTGTGTAAGAGCATGCATCTCTTGTACATACTTGGCTATCAATCTCCTCAAATAACTGTGTGTGTAAGAGCATGCATCTCTTGTACATTTTTGGCTATCAATCTCCTCAAATAACTGTGTGTGTAAGAGCATGCATCTCTTGTACATACTTGGCTATCAATCTCCTCAAATAACTGTGTGTGTAAGAGCATGCATCTCTTGTACATACTTGGCTATCATAGGAATGAGATGTAGTCAAATGGGAATATATTTTTGTACGTTTAAATTTGTAGGCTGAATTGGTAGCTACCACACCTTGATGTAAATCATCCTATATTTTGGAAGGGATATTTTCCCCCTTGGTGCATCAGAGGTTTGTTAGGAATGCAGATCCATTCGTAGGAGAGGCCAACCTCCCTGGGGCTCTCGTTCAGCCTTTTTGTGTGTGTGCAAAAGAATCCACAATATCTTCTTTAATCCCCAAATTGTAACCAAGATTAACATTAATCCCAAATCATTAAAGCATATGATTAATCAAGAGCTCTAGCATAATGAGAATGATGAGAATTTTATCATAGCATCCGATGCTTGATGTCACAGTTAGTCCAATTGATAGTTGTACAGGTAGTAATAGTAAGTTGTACTGGCACGACCATGATGTTAATTTCATCCTCATGTGATCCTTTTACTATTAGCTGCGCTGGCATTCATGTGGGCAGCTCTTTTTTACAGAAGACAAACAAAAAGCACCTTTGTGTATTACAGTCAACTCCACGTAAGTCAAAGTCGCATAACTCGAATAATCGCCTGAGTCGATGATTGTAGAAAGTCCTGATTTTCCCCCATAGACACACGTGTCTTAAAACTTCGCATAACTCGAATTCTGTACGTCGAATTATCGCCTAAGTCGAACAAATTTCCCGGAACAGTTGCAATAAAAACCATTAGATACACGTCACGTAAGTAGAATAAACCACAACATGTTGTCAAGCACGCGCCACCAGTTGTAGCACATTCCATCTTTGTTCAGCCCGGTTAAACGTTAGCACAGACGACTGAAGCAGCACATTCCAGCAAATTTAGACTAGCCGTCGCACTCCCAACGCTCATCTCTCATCTCTGTTGCGTTAGTTCTTATTTCCCCTCTCTCTTCACAGTTCCTTATTCGCCCCTTCTGTTTGCCTCTCTCCCTTTCTTTTTTCAGCACTACAATCTCACTTCTAGCAAGCGAACGACATCAAAGCAACATGCGCTGCAGCTAGGGCATCCCATGTGTTGAAATATAAACTCCGCGTAAGTCAAGTATCGCCTAAGTCAACGCGTTTAACTCATTCCCGTGGACTTCGACTTACGCGGAGTTGACTGTATTTATATAATTTGAACTGTTAGTTAAATTAATGAATGTTAAATAGCGTTTTTATTGGTTCTTTTTATTCCAGCAGTTGAAAAAGGCGTTTAATGATGATGGATCGGCTAACGAGACATCTTGCAGCGGATGTGTACCAGAAAGCTCATTTGATTCCACGAATTCTGATGACGATCTGCCAGGTCTGTCAAAATCTAGAGAGAAGAGACAAGAAAGTATGCAGGGACTTGACCTAGAGATGACCAATGTAAGTTCTAGTGTTTTGTGTACTTTGCCAATAAAGTAAACCTAATTGTTAACCCGTTAGCACTCAGAGCCTCCGTGAAACGCGTCAGCTTACTCCTCACAGCGGTGTGCCAAAACACGGTATTATAGACCTTGGTCCGCAAAAATGAAATAATGCTTTAGGAGTTGATTTTCGTCAATCGCAAGTTATGTTTATTTTGGAGAATAGAAAATGGGGAATTTTCCTAATTTTGTGCTGAAAATACTATGAAATTGCTAAAAGTGGTACTTACATCCCAGTAATCGGAATTGACATTGAAAATCATCTTGAAATACCGATTCACGAGCTCTCCTAAAGATAATATTGGTTTTTTTTCTTGCAGTGTAGTAATTTCGATAGCGACGAGTTTTGGCCTATATATTTACATGCAGCAAGATCAACTAGCGCGGCTTTGTTTGCCCGCTGCTGTGCATCACTGTGTTCGAATGGAAATTTCATGAAGATGGTCCGGAAGCATCAACTTTTTATTATGGATGTTCACTGCAGAAATCCCATTGACCAAACAAACACAATTGCAGCCCTGTACGGTGCGTATTACGGATACTAAAGCGCGCTAAAAATGGACGGGCGGTTTGAGGAGTAACCTGAGAGGCGGTTTCGGGCAGTTTGAGTGCTAAAGGGCTAATAAATATCACTTTACTTTCCTTTCTCTTTGAATGAAAGGTTATATTTGTCATCCTGTGTTAAAATAATAATTGAATGGGTGAAAAGGCGGACGGATTTCAGTTGACTACATTATAATCAAATTTTTCCAGTATAATTGTGCATTGTGTTTTCTGTTGTCCTTAATTTTAGAACATGAAAAGGACGTTGGGTAATGATAGCTCATCAGCTAACAAGACATCTGGCAGTGAATGGTTACCAGACAGCTCATCTGATTGTACAGAGTCTGATGATGAACCGCCAGGTATGTCAAAATCTAGAAATGAGACTCGTGACCCTCATGGAGAAAGTGTGCAAGGACTGGACAAGGAGTCAAGTGAACAAGATGCTTTCCAGAGAGACAGTGTACGTTGGATCGGATCTTCAAGAGCTAGAGCGAAAACGGGCGAGAGAGTCTGGGACAAAGTACACTATTGCATATTCTGTAATAAGGGATACAAAAAGGTAGTAGAGCACTGGTTTCAAAAACACTGTGAGGAAGCGGAGGTGTGTAGTATCAGTGCGCTGCAGATAGGAAGCAAAGAGCGGAGAAGCCTCATTGCTAAATTAAGAAAATGTGGAGACTATGAGCATAACTCTCGGGTATTAGGAGGGTCAGAAGAAGGCCCATTGGTGGTCCACAAAAGGCCAAAATTTGGGACAAAGGATAACCTGAATACATACAATTTCTGCTCAGGATGCAAAGGCCTATACAAGAAGGCAGCATTGTACAGGCATGCAAAGAAGTGTAAAAGAAGAGCAAAAAAGCGTGAAAATCATCAAAGGTCAGGAGCTGCTCTGATGCCAGTAAACGGAACAGTTTCAGAAAAACTGAAGGTAGTGTTTCTGGAAATGCAAAGTGATAGGTTAACACTGATTGCGAGAAATGATCCTATGATTGTCAAACTTGGGGAGTATTATGTAAATTCAGCAGGCCACACGGATAATTACAGAAATTATGTCTCACAAAAGATGAGAGAGGCATCTCGTCTGCTTTCCCAGGCACGATCACTAGATCCATGTATTCAAACAGCAAAGGATCTAATTAATCCAGAAAACTTTGAGGTAGTCATGAGTGCAACATATGAGTGCTGTTCTTTCAATGAAGCTACTGCAACATATGAAACTCCTTCACTCGCTAGAAAATTAGGTCATTGCCTAACCAGAATTGCTGACATACTAGATGCTGAAAGTTTAAAGGCAGGTGTAGTGAACAAACATGCTGCAGGTTTCAAACGACTCATGGCTCTTGAATGGGGTCCCAGAATATCATCACATGCACTCCGTCAGGCTTCAAATGAAAAGTGGACGAATCCACGTCAACTCCCTCTCACAAATGACATAATGAAACTCAACAAATATGTTGGAGAGCAGGAAAAACATGTGAAAACAAGAATCACACATGAGGGTATCAATGAGAACTCATTTGCAGACCTTGCAAAATGTGCACTGACGCAAGTGGTCTTATATAATCGTCGAAGACCAGGCGAAATGCAATTTCTGAAAGTTCACACATACAAGACAAGAACAGTTCATGGGAGAAGTACACAGCGTGAAGTGCTCAACTCCTTGCCACTCTCTGAACAAGTAGCTATAGATCGATTGTCATTGATCTACATACGTGGAAAACGAGATCGGGGTGTTTCAGTTCTTCTTACCCAGAACATGAAAGACTCTCTAGACATTCTTGCAAATGAGACGAACAGGCAGAAGGCTGGTGTCAGTGTTGATAACCCATATGTTTTTGCTAGATCTCATTTTGATGCTGAAGGTCCGCATCGCTCCCATGACTGTCTGCGAGCTTTTGCAAAGGAGTGCGAAGCAGAAAGCCCATTGTCACTTACAGCAACTAACCTACGAAAGCAGATTGCCACTATGAGTCAGCTATTACATCTCAATGAACATGAATTTGATCAGCTAGCAGAGCATTTAGGGCACAGCATGTCTGTGCACAGGCAATATTATCGCCTCCCTAGCGAGGCACTTGTCCTGGCAAAAGTGAGCAAGCTCCTGAATATTTTTGAACAGGGCAGGATTCAGGAGTTCAGAGACAAAACTTTAGATGACATTCATATCAGTGAGAACACAAAAGTTTTCATGGAAGAAAGTCCATGTCTCACTGATCAGCCAAGCCCCAGTTCTCATTTGACAAATACTAGTAGTCCGACATTGTCACGAGATGCATCAGTAAATGAAAGGCGCAAGACTGCAACAGATGATGAAACACATCAGGAAGTCAATACAGTACAAGGTAAAATGGGCACTGGCATAGGTTTCAAGCGAGCACAAAGAAGAGCTAACACCTACCAGGACACCTCTTTTCCTGAAAGAAAAAAAAAATGTGGCCAGAGAGAAGCATGGTCCAAGCAAGAAATATCAGCAATAAAGGCTGATGTTGCACTAAAGAAGTGTCTGGCCTTAAATAAAGTCCCATCTTTGCCAGATTGCCAAAAGGCTATAGACAGCTTTCCTGCATTGGGCAAAAGGACAACTGTACAAATTAAGAGCAAAGTATGGAACATGTTACAAACAATGCGAAGAAAGGCTGCACGTCTGTAGAGTTTCTTCCTTATTGGAGTCCATGTGACAGTAAATGATTGGGCTACATTGTTGTTGTTAGAGCCCATTTCAATATGCATTCCTCTCATGAGATGTTCTCTGTGTGATAAGAAATCAACAATGATCCGTTTAGCCTCTGAGTTTCTGACAAGTCTAAACTGACCCTGGGAGGGACAGGTTAGACGATTCCTAATATAAACTTTCAAACTCCTAATTTGTCAATATCACAAAAATTTTGAAAAACTCGAAAGTGGAATTTGTTCTTGCTTTATGTAAATTGAGGAGGTATTTCACTTTACACCGACAGACTACAGACCTACAACATATGGCGAACTTTCTAAGCCTTGTGGTGATTGTGAATAGATCAATATCTTTCAGAGGTTCAAAAATGACTATCAGTAACTATAGTTTTCATTGTATTTAACATTGTCTGGTCTCCTGAAAGTTTACTGTTTCAAGAAAGCTACTTGCATCTGGGCGATGTAGCTACTGATATGAAATTGAAGCCTTTGAAGGATTCATTTGTGCTATAATGTGAAAACAAGGAAAAAAATGATTTTGTGATTGTAAGAAAAAAATGTCCCCGAAAATGTTAAAATTAATCTCTGTATTATGGCAAGTATTGGATCTGTAGGGACAAGTTTTTGTATTGTTTGTGCTATTAAAATGTTACTTGCCACTTTGAAATATTTTGCTTTGAATGCTTTTTGAAGCTTGTAATTAGATAGAAAGTGTTATTTGGATCTAATTCCTAAAACCATCAATGTGTAAACTTTTTCCTGTAAAGTAGGATTTTTGCTACAATCAACGTTCACTGTAAGGATGCACACCATGAGGGGTCATTCCTCCTTGGTCATATGTCAGCTTCAGTGTACATGTGCCAATTTGTTTGGTACAGTCCATGTTGAAACATTCTCTTTTTGTATATCCATAGACATTGCAATCTGGATTTGTTCTGGCTAGCAAGTACATGTAAGATGGAAATTTTACCCGTCTCTATTAATGCTCACCTGCTCATGCGTCTTCCGCCATTCGTAAACGTATTAGATGTTTGACTTCTCAAAAATCTGTGGCCCGATTTCAACCTAACTTGGGTGGAATAATCCTAAGGGAGAAGAGATCTAAGTTTGTTCAATTGGGGTATGCCACCCCTCAGGGGGATGGGGCATAGCCCCTTTTGTTAAACACACAGTAGATTTCAATAATCTTCTGCTCCCGATCCAGAACTACTACAGCCAGCCATATTGTGGGAAGATGCCTTTGTGGACAAAAAATCAATGTTGTTCATTGGAGCACCCAGGGTCATGCCGTTTGGCCCCTGGGAGGGGTACAAGTGGGGGGGGGGGGTGTCTCCCTTTAGTACAAAGTACACTTTTGACCTTTTCTTCAAAACTCATGACCCTATTTTTTTGACAACATTTGGCATGAATCATCCGTAGGGAAAGGGAGTTAAAGTGGAGAGTCTCACCCCTAGGGGGTTCAGTGGCTTAGCTCTTGGGTGGGGCCGGCTCCTCATGGTTTAAATATATTGTTTACCTTTTATCCATCAAGGGGATCAGGGGCATAACCCCAGAAGGAGGAGCCTCCTTATAGTGTTCAATGCATAGTTAAACCTTTACTTGAAAACTAATGGCCCTATTTATACAAAACTTAGCATGATTCATCCTTAGGGGAAGGTAGTTAAATTTTCTTAACATTTGAATGTGTACATTAATATCAATGGCAGACAGTTCTGCAAAATTTAGTAAGTAAATGTGTTGTACATGTGCTACTCATCTTATAAATATAAGCTGATAGGATTCGTTGTATGAAATACTGAAAATTAGTGTTTGAAGAAGTGTTCACGTTGCCTCTTTGTTTGGGGTAAATTGCTTGTATGAGGAAGGCAGTCCTGGAATAGATACATCACCTTGTTGGAGTATATATTATTATTAAGGATTTTCTTGTCAGAATATGACTTTGACAATAAAGTTTGTTCCTTTGTATTATTATCATTAAGGATGTTATTTCACTTCAAACTGTTACTATATGAGACAAATCATTTACTTAGGTGAAGAGACCTGAACATCGTCCCCTCACCCCTTTCAATTGGGATAAAAGGACAAGTGATTTATAATTTTAATTACTTGTTTGTGTGACTCAACATTTCCATGAGCAGTCTTTCACAATGCTAGTCAGTGGTTCAATAGTAAAGCTCAAGTTTATCAATATCCCCACTCCCTCACCTCTCCACCTACTACTAAGTTGGTAAGCCATAGTTATAATACCAATGTTAATATGGTTGTTTGTGTGCTTGTTTGTCCAATTTACCCCCAAAAAGTGTCCCAGTTGTCCTTATCTATTCGGGTAAATGGGAGGGTTTGATACCCTTGATTTTTTTCTTTATCCCTGAAAATGATATGCATGTATATGACGATACCAAGACAGAGTATTTCATGTGTCTGAATGATATTTCTTTTGTGTCAGGCAAAAATTTTATTTAATGTATTTCTGCTCAACGTAATCCACAAATCATGTCCAATTTACCCCATTGTACCCAATGGGAACTTATCAGTCGGATATAGCTTGTCATAAGAGTTGAGGGTTTACAGACAATAATAATTGTTATACCCAATGCCATGCTTGAAATTTGTGCATGTCTTCATTTTATATTTTTCACCTAAACTTCTTCTGTCATGTCTATGTCTGCATTGTCCAGCCATCTGCAAAGTTTCTTCCCTAATTTTGCTATTATGAACATGACTCGGAAGTAGACAAATTTTGTCTCTCATTTTTGGGAGACTATAGAACTTTTGTACCGACATACAGTGACATAAATGTAATATACCTCCTCAACAGAATCAAATATGCAACATAACCTGGTCATTGTTTTTTTTGTTAATGATGTTCAAAAGATCTATTATATGTGCTACCTAAGTTGATTCAAAGCGTCTTTCATTATTTGTTGATTATCAACTGAGCAAAACAACACAGCCAGATAATGCTAAAAGTTGCCATGGCATAGCATTTAATTGTTCAATCATGACAGTGGGTACAGGCCTCATTGCATGCTTGAGCACAATTTTGAACAGTGGCCATGTGACCATGATTATTATGCATATAAATTTGCATTATTCATTATCTTTTGATTATCACCTGAGCACAAAATGCTAGAATTTGCAGACCGCCATAGCATACCATTTAATTTATCAACCATGGTAGTGGGTCCATATCTTATTGCATGTTTGGACACAATTATGAACATTGGCGATGTCAACCATGAATATTATGTACAAGTATTGGCATTATGATCACATTTTGACATACAATCCATGTGAAAAAAAAATAGTTGCAAGTCACAAGTATTGAATGCACTGTAGAATGGTATAATTTCAACTTCAGTTGAATTTTATTGCGTTTGAATGTCATTTATTGTCATTTATGAATACACAAAATTATAATTCTGTGTTGATATAATTACATAGTATTCATTTTTCATGTTCAGTCTGTTCTCTTGATATTCAAATAAAAAGAAAACTAGAAGCAGCTCTCATTTGTAATGTGCCTCTCTCAGTCATTTCAATGTACGTTTTGAATACCTCTTGATGGGGAGGGGGATTCATGCTCTTGTTGCTCACTTTCAAAATGCTTCCTCACCCAACATCTCGTAACCAAAGCTCACAATGCACATGTATAATAAAGTATGGCAGCAGTTGACCCCCCCTTAAAAGAAATCATAATTAAGTAAGTAATGAAATCAATTAATAGAACCCCCCCCCCTTATACATTTTCGCTGTCTTAATATATTCCCATTAGGTCCCCGTTGACCTAACCTCTATGCATCTAATCCCTCCCCCCCCCCAAAAAAAAAATGGAAATAAAACAGACAAGTCAGAATGGAAGGGGTGGGGGTCATTGTACCCCACCATTGCAAAACCCTGGCTACGCCAATACTTATCCCCTCGCACAATCCCCCAGCCCTTTTAACAGCAAACTTGATTTATTCCTTGGCTTGACTGAGAGGGCGCCCTCCCATTTGACACACATCATAATATTATGTGAGTACACACAATCACACATACACACACAATCACACATACACACACACTCACACAGTAAAAGCACACTTGCTCTTACAAACAGTACATTTCGAGCGCTCCTCGAATTCCTGTTCACGGCTTACCGGCTCGAACTGCATGATGCACGAGTATGTGTGTGTGTGTGTGTGCGTGCGTGTGTGTGTTTGCATTCAAATTTGTCTGTTCTTGAAGATAATGCTCTTATTGTGTTCTAATTTGAACATGGAATTTGTATCAATACTAGTAATTGAACGTGTAGTTCTGAGAATGTGTACGCTAATGTGGCAATGTGCATGTGCTTATTATGGTGCAACATACTAAAGTAGGTAGCCATCTCAGTCTGTCAACCTGCCCTGAGACAAACACTCTCCCATGGCCCAGGCCCATCCCACCTCCATTGAACAAAACTATACAGCCAGCCGGGCACGCACAAACAAGCTCCGCCCACTTGGCCTGTCACTAAAATATTAAAGCAGCGATTGGTTGACCAGGGAGTTCTGGCTTGACATGGATAAGTATGGATGTGCTGTGTGTATGGATAAAGTATGGATCGATGTGCTGTGTGTATACATGTATACATGTGTATGTATTCGACATTCATGCGGAGCGGTACGGTAAGTGTGCATGCTTACCTGCAGCAGGTCAGGGACGGGGTTCTGCGACATGCCGATTTTTTTTTTTTTTCTCCTCTAAATGTGATGAGAATGCCAGACAAATCTTCTTCGGCTCAAGTGATGTAAACTACGTGTATTTTGTACAAAAGGGACTGAATGTTTTACTTCGACACAGCCGAAATTCGACTCTCGTACTTCGGCTTATCCAAATATTTAGAGAAAATACATAGGGAAAAATCGGGACTTTTTATTTTGCTTCGAGTTAAGTGATTTTCGACTCACTCGACGTCGACTTATCCGAGGTTTACTGTATTTTCTCTTTATCAAAACTCATTTTAGGATACTGACTCGGATAGTTCATATTATGCACCATCTTCAGGATCAGGAACTGATGATAAGGACAACGTTTCTAGGTGCAGACGTGACGTACAGCTCCCATCAACTAGTGCAGCCCCTTATAAACTAGGAAGTATTCATGTACAGATGACAAATAATAATGGAAAGAGAGGTGACAAAAAATACCCTTGCTTATATTGTCAAACCATGCAGTCCCAAATTCAGAGACATTTACGAGATGCACATGGACGAGAAGATGAAGTAGCTGCAATACAGTATGAAAGAGACAGAAAAGAAAAGAAAAAGAAAATGACTCTTCTAAGGAATAAAGGCACACACAGGCATAATTGCACAGTGTTGCGAAACGGTGAAGGGACATTTCATGTAGTTTATAGGCCAGCACATCCAACTTCAGTAGCAGATTACGAGCCTTGTGAACATTGCTGGGGCTATTATGTGAGAAGCGATTTGTGGAGACACGATTGCCCTCTGAAACCATCTCACCAAAAGAAGAAGCATGAAAGGCCAGCAAAAACATGCAAACTACTCTTACCACCTCCAATGGGTGTATCGCCTGGATTAAATAAAGTGCTACTGACAATGAAGAATGATAAGATCTCTACGATTGCTATTAAAGAGCGACAATCTAATACAGAGATGGCTGAAAGGCAGTATCGTGTTTGTGGACATGATAAAGACAAACTGTCAGACACAAGAAACAAAATGAGGGAGTCCAGACGCCTTCTTTCTAAGCTTCTGAAGGTGACAGACAACAAGAATGCTCATAAGTGAATTCATTCACCCGAGGAAGTTTAGGACCGTGGTAGCAGCAGTGAAGTAGGTGGCTGGGTACGATGAAGAGACACATCAATACAAAATACCATCCCTAGCATTGAAATTAGGACACACTTTGCAGAAAATGGCCAAAGTACAAGGCAAGGGATCCGGAAGTGGAGATGACAATAATAATGTACCACAATGCGAAGAAATTCAGTGAGTGTTGCACAAGTGATTGGCCAAACTTCATTTCGTCCAGTGCCCTCAGAACTCTGCATGAACAGAAAAGGAATCGCATTGAACTTCTCCCTCTCACAGAAGATGTTGTTCATCTTACTAACTTCTTGAAGGAAAGGGGAAGAAGAAGATACCAGCGATTCAGAAGCATGGAATGACTTCAATGAAATAACTCTAACCCAAATTACCATGTTCAATAGAAGAAGGACTAGAAAAATGTCCAAGATAAAGCTTAGTGACTACAAGAAATTAGATGGATTACCAGATTCAACTGTTATCAAGTCCCTTTCCCAACTCAAAAAGGAACTGTGCAAGAAGTTGTTTCGGGTCGAGCTTGTTGGGAGAAGAGGCAGATCGGTCCCTGCCCTACTAACATCAGAGATGGAGGAATGGATTTCTGCTCTAGTTGATAACCGACATCAAGCAGGAGTCAACCCAGAAAATGAGTACTTGTTTGCTCGATCTCATAATATGTCACTGGGGCACATTCGAGCTAGTGACTGTCTACGCACGTTTAGCTCTCTGAGTGAGGTCAAGCATCCAGATACAATCACAGGAACACTACATAATCAGGTTTGACTGACATCAATGACATTTCACTGAGATATATTTGTATCAGTGAGTCACATGTTTTAATTTTGACCCCTGATTTGCCCAATTGTACATAGTTCAACGTTTTCACCCATAAATATATGGTCGATTCCAGTGAAAAGTGTACAAAACACACATTTGAAGGACAAATTTCAAAGTGGTTCAAAACCTTTTATCTTTTACACATGCAAAATACATAGTTTCAACTTTTCAAAACCCAAATTGCAATCACTAATCGATCTAATTGACCATGTACTGAGGGGATGAACTTTAATAGAATAACACATTTGCATGTTACCTACAAATACAAGGTAATTATGTTACAATTACACAAATTTCAATGATGGTATAATACATTTTCTTAGAGTAAAGATTGTAAATGAACTACAAGGCCCTATAGTGATTCTATGGAGTCGCTATTTTCACATATAGTCCTATTTTAGGTTGGCTTCCCACGTTTTAGATTCAATTGACCTTTTTTTTTTTCAATTAGACAACTTTAAACATGACATTGCTTCAGTTAGTATAGTTTCACGATCTGGCCCTTGCAAATGTTGGTTTTCATGCAATCAAAAGAGGATGAAGTACCAGTTTTAGCAAGCTATGAATTTGTGACATGTATCTTAAATATTTCATCTGACGGACATTTGAAAAAAGTATTCGTAGGTAACTGTGATAGGTAACAAAATAATAACTAAGCAGCATGATCTGATGATATACTTCGCTGATCAAGTCACTCTGTAAATGCGCTTGATATCAACTAGTGAAATGTTTTTCCGTCTTATTTTCAAGCTGTAAAAACTCCTGTGATAAAAGAACATCCATCGTTATTCTGTCATTTTCTCATACCGTTGGTATACCTAGTAATATAACATTCAACAAAGTACAAAACATGTGAATATACATTGCATCAATCAAAATAGGCTTTATAACCACAATAGTAGCAATTAATCATGATCATTATAAAGATTGATCATGGCTTCTGAAGATAGAATTCGCCAATACTTTAGCATTGTACAAACGTATTCGTAGGTAATGCTTTGTTTTCTATCATTTCTTTATTTATGTTTTCGTGCTGAAAAATCTATCTAACATTTTAAAGAACATGTAATATGATTATCCATCGTAATTTCAAACAGTATAAACTCTATGTAACTGAACCCTGTTCAGTCTTTTCTCCATGATGATGTGTTTATTTGGTTTATATCGTCGCGGCCATTACGAACCAACGAAACCAACGAAAAAATGGCTTTTGGGAAAATGGTGTTTGAAAAAAAAATGCAATTTTGCAACAAAGAATCTCCTTATTTGCCGTTGTCAAGTTGAACCAATTTTAGCAGAGTGACAATATTTTTAGTAAATACTGTAGTTTTTGACCTATACAGCTTACCATGAGCTGTTATATATTTCAAATTATATTAAGCGCTAAAATTGTTTGCCCATTCGTAACATCCTTCCGTTTTGTGTAATCCCATTGAACTGTGTGTTAAAGCATAAATTGTTCGTCAGTTCGTAAAACAGGCACCTTCAATAATCGCGCATATACAGTGTACCTTCTCTCTAAATTTCTAGGATTTATTTTTAAGTCCTAAGGATTTATTTCTTTAAGTCCTAGCGGACTGTAAATACGGACAAAACCTTAGGACTTAAAAGTAAGTCTTAGCTAGGATTTAAAAATTTAAGTCTATGTTCGACTTAAATTTCAAGTCTATAGGATTTATTTTTTAAGTCTTATTAGATTACATTTAAATCTTTCTTAGACTTGTTTTTAGAATAAATCCAGCTTGGATTTAAACGACGAAAGACTTATTTTAAGCGACGAAAGACTTATTTTAAGCCTTCCTTGGATTTATTTCAAATAAATCCATCATGGATTTAAACTCAGACTACTGAAAATGACAGCCAATTGATGCACTTTCTTCACATGTAAAGGTCTATTTATTTTAACAAAATCAAACTGATGCATTTTTCACAAACATCAATAAGTTACAAAATATACAGATGATTGTCATACACATGTAGGCTCCAGAAAAAATGAAATACGACATGATGAAAACAGAGCATATTTTGCAATAGTCTCAGATGGTCACATCTTCACATTCATGTTACTGATGCTTCTTTCACTGTGTTCTGTAAACAAGTTACTAGACGACTGGAACCTTCATTGCCAAATAGATTACTTTTTTCACTTTTTTTTTTAAATCTTGCAAGATGACTCCATACGACTCGATTCACTTTCATTTTATGTATTTCTTTCCCTGGTGAGCATCGTGAAGTCTTAAGATGGAAACTATGAACAAATATAAGATTATATATGAATTCTAATAACTTAAATTTTAGAAATGATGCTGTGTAATAAACAATACAGCCTCCATTAAGTTGACGTTTAGATTTACACGCTTTGTACGTCCCATGCATGCAATTTAAAGAATTATTTGATTTTTTGGAATGATGCATAGTATAAATTTAATCAAGAGGGAAGTAAAGGCCAAAATTAGTGTAATCAAATTAGAAAAGAGAAGAAATTTCCCTACACAGAATGGTGTAAAGACTATGAAAATCAGCTACGAAATAAGGAAGATATGCCTCTTTTCAATTTCACACATTTCCAGAAAACAGATCTTGTCCAGTCTTTATGAACGTCCAAATGAGGGAATTGATGTCATTCCTTCAAAATATTTTTACACTTTTCACCTGCATGTATTTGCATATTCATACGGACTAGTCAAGAAATGTTTTCTGAAAACGTGTTACATTTCCTTATTTCTTACCAGACTTCCCTAATTTTTCCACTATTCCGTAGGGAAAATTTACAATTGAATCCAAACTGTATTACATACAACAGTAGGGAGCAAGATCTATGTAAACTCTGAAGTAAATTCACCTTAAAACATTAAGAAGCTCAAATAACAATTAAATTCTAAAATTACTTCTAAAATTCCTTGAATATCGATTGTCTGAAATGGATTTACATAAGTACATTTCCATACTGCATTTTGGTAGACAAAATGTTTGACAAAAGAATATACAAATTCCTGCTTAATCTATTTAAGAATCCATCTCAACTGATGACAGGGAACCATCTCAAGAGACTGTTCAAGTGAGATGGACCACTAGTTTCTTAATTACTTTGATGTCATATCTCGTAACAAAGCACTATGTTGAAGTGATGCAATCTGAATTTTTAACTAGAATTATCACTCATTGTGATTAATATACCCCCACCCACAATTGAGGGAATTAGCTCAACCAGGATCATTTTTTCTTACTTTTTAATAAAGAAAAAAATTACCATGGCAATGCACTGTTCCACCTCTCAAATCAAGTGCTCAAAAACTGAGTGAGCAAGATAAATAAACTGACGATTTCTATGGTTTTTACTAAAAATTGTGTAACCATGGCAACACAATGTTGGACATTAAGAAAAAATTGAAGTTTGCACAACTATAGGCCCTACAAGTATATCATAGCCGTCATATGTGCCAAATTTCAAGCTAAATGCTAAAAGGGTGAGGGGTTTAGTTGAATTCACATTAGTGTATCATTTTCATGCAAAATATACTGTTACCATGGCAACACGTTTTCCACACTGACAAAAGATTTTTTGCACATCTAGGTAATGTAGAGGTAACATGTGCCAAATTTGAAGCCAAAATGCTCTAAACAGAGACAGGAGAATCGAAATGTTTGTATGATTTTCATTGAAAATGCACCGTTACCATGGCAACACATTGTTTAACAATGATGAAATATGAAGTTTGCATATTTCTGAACTACAATGGTTGCATGTGCCAAATTTAAAGCCAAATGCTCAAAGACTGAGGGAGTTACCTGAATCCAAAATGTTTTTGTATGATTTTCATTCAAACTATGTTGTTACCATGGCAACACAATGATCAACAATGACGAAAGGTTAAGTTTGCACATGTACGTACCATAGTGGTCAGGTGTGCCAAATTTCAAGCTAAATGCTCAAAGACTGAGGTTGTTACATGAATCCACAATATCTTTGTATGCATTTTAGTGAAAAGATGCTGTTACCATGGCAATGCATTGTTCACCATTGATGAAAGATTAAGTTTGCACATCTATATGCTAAAGTTGTTGCATGTGCCAAATGTCAAGCCAATTACTCAAAGAGGGAGTTAACTGAATCCACAATATTTTTTGTATGATTTTCATTCAAAATATGCCGTTACCATGGCAACACATTGATCGACACTTACGAAAGAATACGTTTACACATCTACATACCACAGTGGTCTTTTGTGCCAAATTTCAAGCTAAATGCTCGAAGACTAAAGGAAGTTAGCTGAATCCACAATATTTTTGTATGTTTTTTGGTTTAAAAAAAGCTGTTACCATGGCAACGCATTGCTCACCACATTGTTTCCATATCTATATACCATAGTGGTCATGTGTGCCAAATTTCAAGTCAAATGCTCTAAATTTGTTTAAGGTGCCCATCTGCGCTGAATCTATCCTTCCTCGTGGGTTCAAGCACATACTTTGGCTGGAAAAACAAAGTTTATTTCTTTATAAATAGAGAGTTTCATATTAAAGTGTTTAGCCACAACGTCATAATGAAAATAGCAACAAATCAGCGCTCAATAAATGTGATGGACAATGGCTCAACAACACTGTGGGAGTGATGAAAATTAGGTAATCGTTGAATAATTACAAAAGTGTTCAGGGGAACTTAAACTTTCTTCTTTCAATTTAAATCAATGCGGATCTGGCATTACTTTTTTTTTTCATCATCAACCAGACATAATATACAGAAAACAAGCCAAAGATGAACAATAAATAAATTGAAACTGGACATGTATAAAAACTTGAAATATTGTTGAAATGTTCACGTAGCAATGCAAATGCAAAAGTGAGGCACACACATACATGATAGCACCTCTAAAGGAAACATTGCGGCATTAACTTTCCTTATTGTGTTATTTTCATTTAAAAATGCACACACAAAAAAAAAATTACAAGGAAACTTTACCACAACCAGGGCATGACAGACATGCTTCTTGTGTGCATGGATTTGTAGCTCAATATAAATGGAAAAGTGAGGCACACATAACATAACTCAATATCCATGAGTCAAACATTATGCATGATAGTATCTTCAAAGGAAACATTGCAGCATTTTACCTGTGTTACTTTGATTTAAGAATTCACTGAAAATTAAGAAAACTTTAAGAAATATTGTTGAAATGTTCACGTAGCAATGCAAATGCAAAAGTGAGGCACACACATACATGATAGCACCTCTAAAGGAAACATTGCGGCATTAACTTTCCTTATTGTGTTATTTTCATTTAAAAATGCACACAAAAAAAAATTACAGGGAAACTTTACTACAACCAGGGCAAGTCAGATATGCTTCTTGTGTGCATGGGTTTGTGGCACAATGTCGGAAAATCTTACTAGCATCATACACTGACGTGTTCTTGAAGTTCGTGGCTAATGCCCAGAACGAAGCCCTCACTTGGGATTGTAGCAGTGACATGAATATGCCGCCACAAAATCAAAGAATGCTTCAAGCACCCAAGCATATTTGACGATGAAGACACAGTGGGCTTTAAAGAGTCTGTGAAATTCTTGCTTCCGGTCATCTCCAGCCTGGACTTAGTATGGTCTTGTCCAGGATGAGAAAATACTTGATGTACGTCTAGTCACTCCCTTATCTGACTAAGCAGGGCTGGCTGAAGGTGGCATCTTTCATCACTGAACTTCGCGCTTCTCGCTCGTGATGTATACGTTTCGCGCAGATCAACTTGGCGTTTCCCGTTTGCTAGGGCTTTCAGGTGGGAGAATCTCCAGATCAGAAGATGCTTGGGGCTGGGGTTGGAGTGTCTGCATCAGCAATGCCATGAACATTGGTTCCTACCTGAAAAGAGATTAAACATGTATAGCACTACTGATATTTCGAACTAAATTTCACTTGAATCGTTTGAGCAAATGACAAAGGCTACAATTATTATCAATAAACTTTGCTTAACATAGAGGGAAGTTAAGTTCTCAGTGAGAGGGCACTCTGGAGGGAAAAAATATTAAAATATAATTTTACATATTGATCTTAAATACAATGTACTAATAACATATTCATCACATAACTTTTAGTTTGTGATGTACAAGTAAATATTTCTGATATATTTCGGAACATATTATTTTAAAACATTTTGTCTCATCTGGTAAACCTCAAAGCCTTGAAAAAAATTCCCAGAAATCAGATTACTTTTTGCCATCATCGGGGTGGGGCCTACTTGATATTTACATGTTCCAGACTCATAAGATATTTGATGTACATATTATTACAAATCAATAGAAGTCAGCATGCATTTTTAATCCGTAATTTAATGAATTTAAAAGAAAACTGTCAAAACACGGTAGATACCCCTACACAATACTCATTGCTGAATGTTCTAAAGTTTGTTTGAGAAGAATCGCTTCAAAAACACTGATATATCAGAGAAGAAAACTTTGCATTTCTCACGACAGCATGAGAAATTCAGATTTTTAAATTCCACCTGTTACTGAGTACATGCAGATTCTACACGAGTCTTGCTTTGTAAGATACGAAGCTCAAATATTCTTCTCTAAACATGAGCTGGTACTTAAAAGCCCAATGAATCATGCATATTGATAATTCTCAAAATTGGAAGCTCAATGATTTGATCATAAACTGATTTCAAGTCTATAAACATTAAGCATATACGGTACTTACAGGCACATAGTCATTCTGCACCAGGTACTGCTGGGCATCCCTCGGGAGCATGAGAGGTCCTCTCCCTTTCTTCTACATGGGGATGTTGGGTCTGTGTGCAAGTAGTGACATTCCACAAAATTCCTATAGAATGGAACACAACACAATTTTTTTTTCAACTTTAAGTATTTCACCCATTCTCTTTAACATATTAGATATGACGTATTGTATCAGCTCTGACAATCCCTAACATTCAGTTTTCGACTTATTATCAATATCAGTCTATGAAGAGCAAACTCGTACACATTCACTTTCCTGAAAGGTGTAATAGCAATGAAGCATAAACAAATGAGTAAGTTTTACTCTTACACTTTGGACAGAAATTGTTCCAGTAATTATAATCAATGCCACAAGATCTATGAGGATTGGCGGAAGGACTTACTGTCTCCATCCATGTCTTCACATCTTCTTACGATGTCTTCCAACTAAGGGTGGTTTCGCTTGGCAAGTGCAAGATTCTATTGACGTAAAATGGCCCCCATCTGTTCACCATCTCCTGCACTTTTCTCGGTACAACTGGGCAAAGTCCGTATTGATCTGAAAATAAACACAAAAACTGTGAAATATCAGTGATAAGGAAGTGGAAAATGAAAAACAGAAACGCTTGACAAAAAAAAAAAGGAAGAAAACAAATATGCTTCGGGGGTATAAACGGTCGCCATAGCCACATTTCTAGATTTTTATGTAATTAATTATTTCTTATTGGTCTCGAGGGTTGTATTTCATGCTGGAGGAAAAAATGAGACCGATATCTCTGATTTTTGTTTCAGATGTTATCGTTAAAATCAATTTTTAGAAATACCAGGGATGTCTTGCATATCTAAACACCAAGAAGGGATAGTCCTGACAGAGTAATCCTTGGAGTACAAATTATACAAATAACAGGTAATTTGCATTCCCATTATCTTAAAAAAATATTAAAAGTAAAAAATAAAAAAAGGCCTCATATATTGTAAAACTTCACTACATTCTCTCACTGGTGTATGTGATGCTTAATGCATACATCTCAGCCAGAAGTGTAGATCTGTAGAATTTTTAAGTCTAGATTTTTCTACTCAAACACAGATCACCACATTGATTATGCTACAAAGAGAAAGACTGGAGTAGAATACCTTTATCCAGGTGCGAAATCTTGTTCCATTGTACGAGTTAATCCCATACATTATTTGTTTCATACAACGCCTTCAACAATATAGAACACTAACAGACTTACTAGTTCAAGAAAGAGTCTTGAATTCAGTGCAGAAATGGCAACCATAACTTGGCATAAGGCCTAGGTGTCCAGGCCTACTACTGAGTGGTAGTAATAATAGTAGAAGTATTTTCATGGAATGCAAATCAGTAGCACATTCACATTACATACACATGTACGCAGCCGAGTGCAAGTAGCATTGAAGTTGATTATTCCAGTAAAATGAGTGACATGATGCACGCTTGATAGTAAGAGTGTTGAGTGCACACGCCTAAGGTAATTGTTTATTGTGACATCAGACTCAGTAGACCTAGTCATGCAATGGAACAGAAACTGTTTATTAATTGTAGACCCCCTATTTTGATATGGGAGTCAATAGAAATTGGTGATGTCAGCCAATATGGCCCATGCGATAGAAGTTTTTACAGTTCAGAGCTTGACGCTACTGTACTGGCATTGCAACATTGGCGCCCTAAACCCTGGGGCGCTCATCACACAGGGGGCTTCGTGTTTGGGCTGGTCGCAGTTCTATTGTAACGCCCATAGGGTCTACGTACTATTGGTGGCCTAAACCAGGGAGCACCTCCCTGCCTAAACACAACGTTAAAAATAAAACCCATCTAACAGCATATGCCCTACATTTTATCACAGCATAGTGGGGCATGATAAGGCCTAGAACTGTGCCTTTCTATGTAGAAATTGACAAATTAAAACTTACAAGAGTGTAGGAAGGGGTGAACTGACACTGACTTGTTACTGTTACTCAGTGTTAGACGACAGTTAACCGTTAGGCCTACGCTACAGTAGCCTGTTATGCCCATAGCTTTACCTTTCAGTCAAGACACCAACATCGTAAATCATTAGGTAGAATGGGCGCTTTATAAGAGTCCCTGTATTATTACACTTGTACTTGCAGTTTCACCGAAATAGAGCCCCCACATTACTAGTATAACGTTAGCCTACATGTAACTTGTTACAATGTTTGGATAGACACATAGAATAGCCATGAACAGCTAACGTTAGCACTGGCGCTTCAGGGATGGACAGCGCTGTATACAGCGGCAAGGCTCAAACTCGCCAAAAATGTAGGGCGGTTAGTGCACATCTTAACATTTTTTATCCATGGTTACTGAGTCCCAGAGTTATCAAACACATTCTTAAGCATTCATACAGTAATATGCTCACCTTTAAGCAACTTGGTCAAGCTTCCGTCAGATCATGCCCTCAAAAAACTCCGGCCTGCATGACTTCTGCCTTCAAGACCAACTGAACTGTTCGAGTCAATAGCGTTACGTACAAGTACTATAGTACATGCACAATGTACATATTGTGCACTGAATGTGTGTGTATGACTACGCTATCTAGCATCGCATGAAGCAAAGTGACGGCCAGCGCCAATTCCGGTTTTAGGCGGTTCAAGATAGCGCATGACGTCATTTACAAGTCATCTGATTGGCTGAAAGTTTAAGTCCTTGTTAGATTTAGATTGCGAACAGCTTCGACACTCAACTTTTAATCGAAGCCACCTAAAATAAGTCTTAAAGACTTAAAATATTTTAAGTCGTAAGAAAGATTTAAAATTTAAGTCCTAGAAATTAAGAGAGTTTATGTACTGTTTGTTGTGCGGCGAACAGCATTGTTTGACAGTTCGTAAAATCCACAACACTTTGCGCACTCAGTGCACGCGTTGATTTGCACAGGTAATGCATGTGCTTTACAAACCGTCGAACAATTTTGTCATAAGTCTTGGAAGAAAGGATGTTTTTAAACCCAAATAATTTAAAAAGTAACCATTTTACATCTCTGAAATATTAGGAAATGATAATTAAGAATAATATTATGTATTTGAAACCTCAAAATTCAAAATTTGACCCTGAAACGACTGTTTGGCGGTTCATAATGGCCACAACGAATTATGTGGGTGTACATGTCCATTACTTTTAGCAAAGAACAAAATATAATAGCTAACTTGACACTGTACCAGTCAAAATTTATTTGAAACAACAATTATATCAATCAAACATGATCCCTCTAAAGTTTATTATGGATCCAGTATTAAAATCGCTAATGCATTGCATAATTTTAATAAAAAAAAAAAAAAAAAAAAAACTTATTCATGAATAGCACATTCTTTCTTTAGTTTCTTTTATGTTTTCATTTTTGGATGAGTCTGAAAGGATTATAATTTTAATAGGTGAGTTCCATTTATACACAATGAAGTTTTATGCGTTCTATTTTTTTCCTTCATAATTTCATAGGAAGTTCACAAGCAAGCACTCTTACTCAGTTATGAACTTTAAGACAACTTTTGGCAGTTTGGAGAATTGATTTGACCAAGAAAACCATTGTTTATTTAAGCGTTCTTGGCATGGTCTACTTTGAATTTTGCGTATGGTTTGTGGACCATTTCTAACTCACTTGGGCGAATGTTAAGCAAAACACCTTTGTTGTCTTTCTGTGGTTCTTTGACTTTGAGGAGGATGTTTTTGCGATCAATTGTTCCTACATCGCTCTGTCTTCACTTCCACTTTGATCGCACGGGCGTCATGAATGACAGAATGTAGTCACCATCTTCATCAAGCCCAACGATCTTGGCTATGTACCATCTCTTACCATGTACGGCAACTACATGGTCATCCTTACCTAGATTAGGTACATCTGTCACATCACTTTCTGGTTTGACATCTTCTTTTCCATCTTCTAGAGTGACACTGTCGATTTTCACGCTGACGTTAGGTACATTAGAAGTAAAAAGATACTTACACAAACACAAATCAGCTGTGCCTAACTCCAACATTCGTACAGTATGGCATGCGTGTTCAATTCTGCCGCGTTTTGAAAGTCTCAAAAGAGGACAGCACCTGTATTTGTATTTGTAGATAACATGTTGCTTGGTAAGAATTGCCTACGAATACAGCATTTAATGCTGAAAATTTCCGGAAACATAAAGTTCTTCATTCTGAAATGTTGGTGACAGTAACAATAGCTATTTCTCCCTTTATCAATACAAAAATACTTCACTAATATACTAATCTGTTGACAATTCAGTGTTTGATAAAATTATTCATAGATATTCGGACGTTTTCAGGTGTCGACATTTGTATGAAATTTACTAAACAAACCATGTGAATTATGACAATGCATTTTTCATGTGAACATATTAGGCAATGCGTAAAGCACAAATACATCCAAATATAACAACATCATGACATTCAGAGAGGTTAATTTGAATTGACATTCGTAGGTAAAGCTCAAATTTACCATCAGGAAAAAAGTTATTAAAAATCGGAGGATTACCGAATAAAAGTGAGATTATCTGAAAATAATCTTCACATTAGCGACAATCCTATGGGCATTTTAGATATTGCTTAAACCCAGTATTGATTTCCCATTAAAACAGAATTTGGAATTGCTTTAAGGATTTTTCATAAAAAACATCAAATTTTGGCGGTTGGTTGCTCATAAAAACTAAAACATTGCAGGAAAGTCCATCAGATTATATATGGCTCGAAAGGTCTCATCGCTGTGCATATGTGTAATACAAAACTTATTCAAATTAAGCATTTAATTTTTTATGAAAGGGTTGGACATGATTTGTACACTTTTCAATGGAATCGACCATATATAAATTATAATATATATCGTTCTTTAAGCTTCTTTATATTCATGTAGAACACACCTACACAGAGCTACCCTCAAATAGATCTTTGGTAAGCTAAAAAGTACTACTTAGTACTGTACTGCCTTCATTTAGGAATGATTATAGGTGAATGAGCTTAAATGGAAAGGAAAGCATTATGATTTATATGATATATTTAACCCTAAATGGAACATAACACAGGGCTGCACATTACCCCATTTGCTTGTTGTTTTTTTTTTCCCTACTGATCCAACTTGTCTGTCTGACCAGTAGGTACCTTTACCCAGTTTTGTATGTTCCATTATCTACTTGCCCATTTCTGAAGAAGCTACTGGTCCCACAGTGATTTTTACAGGTCCTGGACTGTCGGACCAATGCCAGTGTGCAGCGCTGCATAACATCATGCGCATGCTGTCCAGACTGGTTTGTACTGTAGACACATATACAGTTTTCATTTGTCTTTTAAAAGTTTGTTTACTTGTGTGTTTGATTCTTGTATTCAGGAAGGTCAAGACGTTATTGCATTGCTCGGACAGCAGAGCCATCAGGAAGGAGAAATAAGGACAGGTATGTGTATAATTGTGATTGTGCATCACAAAACCAACAAACAGTTGCACCACCTGATTTCAAGTCAGGACTCAAAAAAGGTGAAACGGTTCAACCAACTCAATCTTGAGTTTTTCATATTTTCTGAAAGAGCTATCCTTCTCCATTATTTTTCTGTTTGATTCCAAACATTGTAAATGGGAAGTGTGTTTTCAGCAGCTTTTTGTATATATATATATATATATATACATGTATATATATATATATACAGTATATAAGATATATTTATTTGTAACAAACAGTAGCGAGATCAAGCATGTCTTTGAGGCTCCTTTTCATTTCTTGACGATCCTTTACGCAGTACTCTCTCCTTTCAACTTTAACTTTAATAACTTTTACTGTTAGCATCAATCATGGCCAGAATGTTGTAATGAAGCATATTTAATTTGAGCTTAATCTGATAATTCCTTCATTGTTGTTACTCTTGTGGCTTACACTGTGTCTTTCTTCCCATTCATCGCACAGCTAGCATGATTTGGTGAAGATAAAACACTTGAATATAGTCACTGTACTTCACAGCCTCTTTTCTCAGTTCACACTTTTCCAGAGTGTGTGTTTTCTTTCAGTATTTCGATAGCTTAGGAGCATTCATTTGCATTAAGCTGTAAATCATTTTAAAGCTTTGAGTCTGCTTTTTCATAATCTGCCCTTAACCAAATATCCATGTCTGGCAACTTTTTGTTGGTTTTGTGATGCAGAGTCACAATTGTAGTCAGGCACAAACAAGCTAGCAAACGCATGCTGAACACTTCTTTTGACACAACACATTCATTTTATGAACCTTGACGTGACCACATTTGGGTTCATCAGTTGTCAATGTCTCAGATTGGAAATAAGACTTAGAATTTTCAAGAGATTTCCTGAAGGGAAGTGCTAATATTAATGGTATAATGACATAGGTCAGCAATGAAATTACACAGGGTCGGCATATGAGGGTGAATGTTAAAAACAACCTTTACACATAATAACACACACAATGGCTAAGATAGAGTGAGAATAATACCTGTAGTTCTACCTATTTTTACTGTTTATATAAACTTGTTGAATTTTCATGGGAGTGAGTTTTAAGTGGAAAAAGGTGTAAGATACTATTAGTTCCTAAGTATGACAATCATTTTCAAATCAGTGCCAACAGAAATTGCTTGCATTACACTCAAGTTACAGTAGCTTTTCATCAATAAAAAAGTACAGACAGAACATCTACATGTATATTACCCATCTTAGCCCTTATTAGATTATGCCTTTACTCCTGTTTACAGAAACCAAAAGTGACAGCTCTAGTAGATATGATGTAGAGATTGAAGTGGACACCCCTGTCAAAAATGAGGCTGGGGGAAGCCAGGACAAAGAAGAATCTGAGGAGGAGAAAGATGAAGATTGCAAAGAGGAGAACGAAGATGAGGAGGACGAAGACTGGCTTGAAGATGAGGATAGTGAAGAGGATGAAGAAGAAGATGGGGACAGAAACAAAGCTGATGATGGTGAATATGAGGTGAGTACAATGCTACACTTTTTCAGAACTAGTTGGCCCTACTGATTGCAAAGATAATCATAGATTAGTGAATATTTTTAGGAAAAGGTTATCAAACAAGAAGATTTAGGAATTTTATGAATATCTGCAAGTGGAGATCAATCAAGATTATAAGAGTGTGAAGTTGGCAACTAGGGTAATGTGACTGATATTATGTCTTTGCCAAATTTCAGCTGATTTTGCTAAGAAAGAAATAATGCTAAAATGCAACTGATAGAAAATATTGCCATTCATTAATGTCTGGTGATCAGGAGGTGGCAAGTTCGTACCCTGCCCAATTATAGTATGCACATGATTTTATCATGACTACCACCAAAAAAAAAAACAAACACACACACAAAAACACTGTTTAATTTGGTGCTTATTTACTGTAAAGCAAAGAACTTTAACGGCGTGAAATTTCCACCAACAGCATTTTTTTTTGATATAGCACAAAACGTTTATGAATTGCCACTGACATTCGATTCATATGGCGTAGATAAGAACTCTTGTGTGCATTCTGAATTTAGACATCTTGGCTCTTGCAAAATTTGCCAACTTTAAGTGCATATGAAAATTTCTGGTGTCACATGTGGATGTAGGGTAATTTGTCAATCAGTTTCAATAAAAACAATTAGGAGAAATGATCTTGAGTGTGTGTGTTTGTGTTTGGTAGAGCCCAACCTATTATGCACATTAATGCTTGTAATTTAATGTGAAGTACATCCATTATATCTGTGGGTAAAGATGATTTAGAGAAATTTGCAACATGATGGGTGTATACAATACAGAATCACTTTATTAAAAGTTCTGTAATCTATAACCTGTGATGGACATCATTGTTACCAATTTTGTATTGTTTTATAGCAATCATGGCCTGCAAATAAGATGGTACAATTGTATTCATCTCAATGTCCTTGTGTGTCAATTCCACTGGTGATAAGTAGAGTATTAGTGTAATGACCGTTAGCTTTCTGCTCCCCCCCCCCAAAAAAAAAAAAGACTCCATTTTCACTTTTTTTTTGTTTACCTTTAGGATTGTCATTGCTAACATTTGTGCAGCAGAAAATAATTAAACTGACTTTCCTTTTGCACAGAACCAAGATGACAACATGGATGAAACTCTGCCTCTTATCAAAATGAGCAGTAAGTATATTCATTACAATGAGTTCACTCTTCCTCTTGTCTGTGGTATTGCCTATTTGATGAAGAAATAGGAATTTTATACAACAGAAGATTTGCATCAAACACCCTAGTTCAATTCAATTAGATTACTTTGATAATTGTCCATTCTTCTTATGCATCATGCATTATCCAGAAATATCTGTGTACATGTACCTTGTATTGTATCTTAACCCTTACTGTACTGGGCTATTTGGCTCCATAAAAATACTGGGGGGGGGGGGGGCTGGGAGGCCCCCCCAATTGATCTCGGAAACGCAATGTCCGATGAACTTGAAAATTTGCATGCTGATAGATCTTCGCGTGCTGAATCTGATGCTGTAATTTATTTCAATCAATTATGCAATTTTTGCATAATTAGCTAATTAATTATTCATAATGCATATTTTATGCATTTAGGGGATATTTTCATAATTTCAGCCTAAACAAGTACAAAATTACATGAAAACTCTGTAATAATGAAGAATAATGTTTCCCAAATGTGAAATCAATTCTTATCTATTTTTAAGAGTACAGCAGATTTGCATTTATGCAAATTTACTACTTATGAATTTTTTGCATACTTTTGAAATGTATGACGTACTAAAATGAAACAAGTAAAATTATCCTTTTACAGAACCCATGGGCAAAACCATTCTTTTCAGTTGTATTCTATTGTCCCTGATATTGTAAACTTGAAGTATAATTTATGCAAATTTATATTAATTTTTGATTTTTTAAATAAAAATGAGCTTATATGTGATTTTGCATGCAAAATATAAGCAAAATCAATGAATACAAAAAGTATAGAAATGTGAGAAAAATCAAACAAGTTATTTGCCATACTCATAAAACATTTTTGAAGTTAACTTTACAAAATCATGTTTTTTGTCTCAAAAAGTGAAAATATCAGTTATTCTTTTGTTTTTCCAATGTCTTTTTTCTTTTGTTTTTACTGTTTACATTTGTTATGTATTTTATTGTTTTCTAAGAGTGCCCAGTAAATCATGTGGAAGGATAAGAGTTATTTTAATCATCTATGTGGATAAAAACTCAATTTCCCCCTCAGAGAGAGGAAAAAAACGAGAAAAAAAAAACAACTTTGTTGTTATGTTTTGTATTGTTTTTATTTCTTATGTTTTCTATTGTTTTATATTCCTTATGTATATCATTGTTTCTAAACTTTGCCCAATTTATTTCAGAACAATATAGAAGCATGAACCAAGTGAAAAACCAATTCCTGAGCAAAATTTATAAAGTAATGCAAGCCATTGTCTATTGACAGTAAACTGTACACAAATATAATATTATGCAGCGATTAGCCATTTTAATGACATGCGCATACTAATTGGCCCATAACACCCCCTAGGTAGGTCCGATATGGACAAATGTGGTGTCAAAATGTGCGCAAGACTTCAGGGGAAAAAGTCATGAAGCGAGAATCCGAAATTCAGCCCCCCCCCCCCCCCCCAGTGCAGTTAGGGTTAAGATATATCTTCAGTGGGAAAAAAAAAGATCGTCATTTGAGATTTTGCATATCACTGACAACTTTTCCTCAGCACCACTCATCATCTGGCATGCAAGTTAGGTTTGTTGTCCAGTGAGCGTAAACATAAACTTCATTAAAGTTCCTATTTGAAGGGAATAAATGTTCGTAAAATTCGTTTGTAGATGAAATATATGTTGGTAATTGACCAATAATGCAAAAAGTTTGGCTCAAATCCCCGCAAGCATCTAGATATCCGCTATTTGCAAGTCCCAAACATCCCCCTCGAAAACCAGCCACAGTACGGGACTCCAAAAGTTGTGACGTCACGCCAGGGTAGTTAGAGCCACGGGCCCCGGATGCTCTGTAGAAAAGCATTTGGCATCGGGAAAGAATTTCTGTCAATTTTTTTTCAAAGTCTGAAATCTCTGCTATTTATACTTTTGACACCAACTCTTTACTGTTTGTCTACACTTAATAGTATTATCATGAACTGCTTCTTCTCAAACAATTATTTTGTATTACTATGATCTGCAACAAGCCCAAATTTCACACAATTATCACAATTTTCTCCTCATAGTTTTGGTGCGAAAGTAGATCCGGTCGGCCGTCGGTCGGTATGACGTATCACCTCGCAGCTCGTATCGTATGCATTGTACGTACGTACGTGAGGTTCACATTTGTATCATCGTAACTTTTTCATAGCGGTTCGTTTCGAAATTTCGCGTCGATCAATTTTGAGCTTTCACTCCTTCCGAAAATGGCCGAGAACAGTGAGTTAGATCAGAGTGATCTTTTTATGGACTTTGAGGAGTACGTTAGTGAAGAGGAAGGAAGCGACAAAAGCAGAGAAGGGGACGAGAATACAGACGAGGACGATGGAAGTTGGGAAGATGTAAGCTGGGGAGAGGACGATGGAGAAGTGGGAGAGCAAGGTGCTGTCGACGTCAATCCAGCCGGGGAAGCAGCGGCAGGGCCACGGGTGCCGCTTGACCGAAAGATCGGTCTGTATCTGTCCGTCGGGGAATGTTCCGCGGAGACTGCGTCTGGCTTCACGGATCCCCTCCGTATACAGACCGAAGTCAATGATGCCAGCTACTGTGTGGCAGTAGCGCACAGATAAAACGTTACGATAAACCAAATTACAGGCAGCTTTTTTACATTCAAACAAGCTTGACATGATATTACACATTATGCAGCAATATTTGGGGTTAATTTCTCACATTTTGCAATCGAAATACTCACAGTAACGCGGTTATAATGCAGAAATTTTATCCATATCGCAACATCGCCGTTCGCTAGCTGAAAGTCGCCATTTTGAATCTGTAAACCAATCACATGCGAGGTACTTTATTAAGTAAAAAAAACACGTAGAAACTACCTCGCATGTGATTGGCTAATAGATTCATACTGTATGTTTCTGCAGTTTGAACGTGACGACGCGACGGGCTGGTTAATGTGTGTTTTGCGTTGAAAATTCTACGGAAATGTTGGATTATTCATAAATCTGGTGAGTGAAATGAATTCTTGAATAGTGAATGTCACTATACAAGCTTAAATTTGCCGACCTAGGGCCGTGAATTAGACGCAATCGAGAAGGGTGAGGTACCTCACCCAATTTTTCATAGAGACAGTGGTTAAGAACATCCACACAGTAATGCCTATTGCAACCTTCCGTCTGTCTACGGAGGACGGCGTTAATGGCAAAATACAAAAGAGTCCTCCGGACAGACGGATCTTTCTGTCTAGGGTGCCGCAACCCTATTGTCATGAGCCGCTGCCTTTCGATGGATATGGAATGGCAAACGACGGGGATGCTCCTCGTCTCGATTTTGATCCAGAACGGCTTTTGAATAACAATTGGTAAGTTCGAAACATGTCTTGAGCTGCAGGCGTCTCGGAGTTAGTGCAGTTTTCACTGCGGGCGATGTGAGGAAACTACTAACTCCTAAAGCCTCTAGTCTAGAGACTAGACTATTTTCTAACTAACAATTCAGCTCATTTTTTGTCCAGATTTAGCTTTTCATCAAACAGTCTTAATGTACGGGCCTACGGCGCGGCCCTAAGGCTAAACGGTCAGCCCCTGACCACAGACACTAGACAGATAGGAGTCCCTGTAAAAAGGCTGTATGCTATTATTACTGATTCAGTTTGGATCAGTAAATAAGACAGGGTTAGCTTGTTACTTGTTAGATCTAAAGTCTTAATAAATTAAAGACTTTAAAACCTGTGTCCCCATCTGTAAAAATTATTGAGGAATATGTCAAACTTACCAATGTTATGGTATAAAAAACTATAAATAAACTGATTTCCCATCATTACAGACACTTTTCTTGTGCCAATACAGTTTCCGAGACGCTCGCAAAAGAAACACATTTTTCAATCTGTTGCATGTGCACATGCCGCATGCCCAGACGGCTTTGCTAACCTACGTACATTTTTTTGTACAAGGCAAAAAATAATTATGAAAGAATTGATGCAGCAAGCAGGATCATGTGTTGAGCAAAGTACCAACGGGATGAATTGTGTGCGCTTCATCGATGATACTGCTACGTAGTACAATGTACAGGCATGTTTACGCTACTAGTACTGTGTATGTGCAAAGAGACAATAGATTGCTGTGTACTGTAGCATGCAGTGTGCACCGCGCGCTTCCCGCACCGATGCTACATTCCCCCGTGACTACGGTACTACAGTCACAGCTGTACTACGTATTTGAGTGCTTGTACTCGCAGTCGAGCCGCTCGCTACGTCGCTTGTCGTACACTGGCATAGCAAGCTATGTAGCAGAGGCTTTGGATGAAAGCAGTGAATGTGTACTACAGTAAAGTAACCTGCTGCGGAGCGCGAATTTAAGAACCCGCGAATACGTTTTCGAGCCGCTCAGCGCGAAAAATTAATCGCGCGAAAATATTGACGTTTACAGTAGGTTATTTTGCCGTTTTGCTTCTAGCCTATAGCTAGCTAGAGCGAGTCGCCGTGCATGGCCGTGGCCGCCTGAGCAGCGGAGCCTCGGCCGAGGGCTCCCCTCTCGTACCGTCCGCACCGTACCGCGCGCTGGCACGTACAGAGTCGCATCACTCGCGGATTAATCTTTTACGCGGGACGTTATTTTTCCAACCAAAATAAAACTAAAAAAGTCCTCTCAAAATTCTAAATTTTCTGAATATTATGTGATGTATCAAAAAATCGTTCACTAGAACATTTTTTTCTAATAATTCTTAAACAAATTAGAACATAAAATCCATCATAAGAGAGCGATATGACGCAATTTTAAAGCTTTGACAGCACTGCATTTGCGTGGACATAAGAGGGAATACCCTGACGTGACATCATAATCTAGGGGTCTTGACTCAACGGGGAATAAGGCTTCGATATTTTGACGAAATTTGAACGCATATTCCTCAAAAACCAACCTTTTTAGGGGTTTGAAAGATGTGAGATAGGAAAGTATGGTTAATAAGCCTTTCAAAAACACAAACAGTCCAGTTTTGGCGATCGGCTTCTTATGTGAACTTTAAAGGCCTAGTACAAAATTTCCCAGCGTCATTATAATCAGCATACACAGCTGGCATTTCGCCTAAGATATGAAAAATGTGCTAGTCCTTAAAATACCAAAATAAAGTTTGAATTTATAAATTGTCATCTTCCTGAAAATACGCCTGCAACTTTTGATTTACTTATGGGGTTAAATCATAAGTAAGAAAAAAATGATCGCTTGTGGTTCGATTATCCATATAAAGCACCAATCAGATTTGCAACCTTCCAATTATCTCCATGTACATGGAAGTGTAACACATGGGAGGTGTAAGATAATCGATGTTCCAAACCTTGCTGACAATAACAGTGATTACTGATAAATGTTATTCCTTTTCCTAGGTGATGAAGACAAGAAAGGTGCTTCCTCATCAAAGCGAAAAGTGAGTATGTGCTGCACAAATTATCAACAAGAAAAGCATGGTATCATGATGAAATCTGCTTTCTCTTTAATTGAATAAAGTATTGAATAAAGTTGAAGCATACATTTTTGATATGTGTTTAATTCTATTTGTGCCATTTTTGCACATCCGACTCAGTTGATGGCGTGCCAACTTCGCATCTTCTGCTCAAATGCTCAAACCTCACCAAACCGATTAATGAATTGCCAAATGCCACAGTGCCATGAAAGTGTTTCTTTAGATTCCATTCCTCTCACCTACACCTTGCATTTTATGTGATGATTGACTAGCTAGCGATGTTCCCTACTGGATTTTTTTGTAAGTTTCTGTATCTGTTTGTGTGCAAAAGTCATGCCTATGCAGTAATGTAGCTTCTGGGCATTTAAAAGAAACACAATCATAGATTTGTCATACATTTACATCAAAGCAAACTTAGTTGGCTTTCTCTACAACTGTTCTCACTGCATATCCAATTCAACAGAAATCTATAAAAAGTACATAGATATGAAGATCATAATGTTTTCTCAAAGCATGACTACGTTGGTGTTGCAGAATAATGTTTCACACTGGGTTTCCACCATAGCACATAAAGGCCCGAATTCACGAATGCGGTACAAATGAAACCATGGTTTAAACTATGGACCAAAACCATGGAGCGGCAAGTGTCGCATGGAATATTTCGTTACGAAATCAGTCATTTCGTTAATGAAATGATTATTTTGTAACGAAATGACAACACTTAGTAACGAAATGACAACATTTTGTAACTAAATGAACATTTTGTCCACAAAATTTTGTCCACAAAATTTCGTAACGAAATATTCCATGCGACACTTGGCGCTCCATGGTTTTTGTCCATAGTTTAAACCATGGTTTCATTTGTACCACCTTCGTGAATTCAGGCCAAAGAGTTAACAGATCAACTACTGCATGATGTCTGCATCTGTCCCAAGTATGTAACTGTATAGTCGTGTTGCATTGAGCATATCAATTAGTGTAATGTAATTTTGAAACATTTCTCTCCTTCCAATTAGTTTATAAGGAGGTATATTTGTAGTGATCAGCTTACATCAGACTACTTCCTTTTTTTTTCAGGAATATACTCATGAAATTTGGCATGAACATATGGTGAAGGTATGGAGAACATGTAATTTGGATGAATTAAAAACTGTGTTGTCATGAGAGCAGCATATTCTAGTATGATAACAGATCTAACAGTTTCCTTACTTTTATAGCAATGCTCTTGAAAAATGACACATGTTTGAGCGGGGGATGTTAATGTCCATGATAGGCAAGTTGTATTAATTATCTTAAGTTAGATTTTCTAGTTTGTACTAGTAATACTTTGACAGATATCATAATTCTCCTACATCAATGATATAATCATGATATCAGCCTGTGGAATACATTGATTTCAGGATCCCAATACTCACTCAAACACAGTTGTATGTGATATCGTACATGTGACAGTTCAGGGAAATCCTCACATTGTAGGACGTAGGTGTAAATGAAAGCATAATGAATTGTGTATGAATAATGACAGATGAAGTACATTGATTACCTGTTTTCTTTGTTTTTAGGGAGGGGCTGTTGCAAATATAGTAGGTACATGTACTCTTTGGATACTAGTATTAGTTTTTGAGGACTGAGAGTCCTCAGCTTAGATGTTCAATGATGCTTGTCAGCTTAAATGCATAGTAGTTGATGCATTTTTCATATTATTTTGAGAGCAATGTGGGTCATCGTTTGATTTTTTTTTTAGGTTAACAGGATTGCCCGCAAGTGTCCTATTTGTGGAGGATTGCAAAAATATCTATCGACGCATCTGAAAAGATTTCATAAAATCAAGGAAAAAGAGCAAAGGATGGAGATGTTGTACAAAGCAAGACAACAGTAAGTTTCATTTCTCTTTGAAAATGTCATACATGCAGAAAAACACTTACTGTAAACGTGGAAATTTTCGCGGTGTTGAAATTTTCGCGCATTTCGCGCAATCAGAAACTAGCGCGAAAATAAAACCACGCGAATATTTTTGCTTGCCATATGTTCCTGTAGTTGATGTCTTGATACCGCGGAATTAAAAACACGCGAAACTCTTCTTACCGCGCCGAGCGCGAAAAATTAGTCACACGAAAATATCCACTTGTACAGTAACCCTATTTTGATTGGGCTATGTGGGGGGTGGGGGGGGTGTCAATTTGAACCCCCATCAAATCTCGGCCGTCGATTGCCCGATCGCCACAAAATTTTGCCTGAACGTAGAGCCGGAAGTCAACTACAAGACTACGTGGTCATACCCCCCAAAAAATTGATTTTCTATTCTTATTAAATTAATTGAATATGCAAATTTATGCATGAAATTATGTTTTACCTATAACTCCATTAAAAACACTGAAGGATTCTTAAATTTTTATGTAAGATTTCTTCGAGACACAATCAATGAATGATTCCCTTTTTAAAAAAAGCACAATTAAAATCAGTTCCTTTTGTTTTGTATTTTGTTAATTTCTTATGTATTTCTCTGTTTTTTCAACCTTTTGTTTTCTGTTTTCTATTGTTTTTTGGCCAACATTTGTTGCAGGCACTTTTTCAAGCTTATCTACATTAAAATTGATTAATTTCAATGGTTAAAAGTTGAAATATATCATTTATATCAATTTAACCAAAAAACACAAATTCCATTGGATTTGCACACGATATCATGAATTTAAGCTGTTTTCGGGTTGACTTGCATATGCAAAATATCATGCAACTTCAGAATGGTGTACCCGGACATCGAAAATTTGATCTCAAAATATGTGCAAGAGTTCAATGAAAAGAGTCATGAAATGAGGTGGCAAAATCTTTGTGCGTTGCGGAATCACAGCGCGGATCGTCGGGGGGGGGGGGGGCAAATTGACCCCCCCCCCCAGTTAGAATAGGGTTAATAATGAACTGTAAATGCAACACTGAACACAGTATGGAAAGAAGGATCATAAAAGGCCCTTTGAAGTGGAAGAACCCTCTTGTGCAAAGCGTAGTAAGGGATCTCTAGCAAAAATACAAAATGTAGGCTGGTATGATACACCATGTACTTCATGTGTAGCAACATTTATTTCATGACAACTTATCTGATAACTTTTCTATGTGTGTTGCTTCTGATAAACTGATAGAATTCTAGAAATCCAAGGACCATATACCATTCCACTTTATCAACATTTTCCTTTCAGAATGCCAATAACTTGGAAAAAGTCAAGCCCTACAAAACAAAGAAGGAAAGGTGTAGAATGCACTATCTGTGGAGCAACGAATCTTCGTAGATTGGACACTCACCTTCATACAAAACATCATGTGAAACGGGGTGAAGCCATGAGGAAAATGACGAAAGCAATTAGATCAAAGAGCAGAGTTCCTCTCACTGAAGGTAACCAATCATGAAATCATACAGTCATGTAATTATAATTTAGGGGAAATATATTGCTGTGTACAAGCAATTTGGGTGCTGATCATTCAGTGTGTTATGCAGGATTATTATATCTTTCCTCAAACTTTGATACTTCTTGCACCAATTTATGGCTGCAATAATCTACTGTTTTTACTGGTAGTGACACCTCAGTCTGTCACAGGCATGCCTGTGACTTTTATACGATATTTCCTACTGCAGACCTTAGCTTGTTGTGCAAACATGTATTGCCTGTGAGAAGCATTATTGTGTTGATTGGCGGTTTAGTTGAAGAATTACATTTTCAAGTTGTGAATTGTACTTGATACTCTGCATGCAGATGAACTCTAGCAACTACAAAAGACAGGAAGTATTGTCTCCACAGGAAACCTATGGCTTCAAAGGGTAAAATGCATTGGAGAGGGCACCAAGTTGAAAAGTGTTTATTATGTGTGCATTGGTGCCTCCCACCCTATACCCCCACAATTACATCATAGCAAGAACTTTTAATATGACATAGTGGTTATCATTTTATGCATATTGCATACCCACTAGTGGCTATTATAATAATTGTAGTTATCATGAATCTTTGCAATTTATCAGCCTCTAAATTTCAATTGTAAATATTTCAAGCTCAAATACTGTATTTCACATATTTGTACATGAAAAGAAGGCATAAATTCACATATCAATAATTAATCAGTCTGCCATTTATTGCGATATCTAAAGCATGTAAATGCTTGATTTCATCCCTCAAGAGTGTAGAAAAATATTGCAAACCTATGCAATGGTTAGCATTAGGCCTTTCAGTTTCAAGCTGTCAGTACTTTAATGAATATGATCATATTGACCGATTCGGGTTCGTTGAGGGCAGTAGACATTTTGTGGCACTGGGCGCAGCCATTAGCTCAAATTGCGTTGTCCCAGCCGACCTCCCACCCCCCCGGGCAACTTGTTTACCGCGCACTTGTAACTTACAAAAGTTTGCGCATTTATCAAGCGTTCGCACACTCAGTACGAGACGCCTATTGGCTAAAGCAACCATGCTACAGTTTTTCATTCTGTGCGCATGCTAATGTAGGGAGGGGGTGGGGGAGAGGGGGGGGGGTCGGCTGGGACACCGCAGTAATGGCGCTGCCCATGCCGATAATACACAAAGCGCATCACAGAATCGGTCAATATGTATGAGGGGGTCAGTGCAATATAGTGCTAATTCACACTTTTGTGAAAAATGAGTTACATGCATTTACACCATCCTGAATCACTGCTCTATAATCCATGAAAATTTCATCTTGAAATTCAATCAATAAGTGAGTCTATTTAATGCAGGCACCTTTTTACCCCAAAATAATCACATCTTATAAGCAGGACTAATAGTGCTAAGCCACACTTTTCAAGATGGCGACCACCATGGTATTGACAGAAGAGTGTCTGAAAAAGATCTATTATGTGAACAGTGAGCAGACTTTCATCTGAACAAATGCCGAATTCTCATTCATCATACCTGTAATCTTCTGGAAGTTATGAAAGTGGAGATGAGATAAACATTAATGAAACTTGAAGCATTTAATGAGTAATTTTTGTTGATTTTTGTTCGAGTAGGGTTAGCACTGTTTGCATGCAAAGTCTGCTGATCATGGCTTTTTTTTTTCAATTTCTTTGTTTTTGTTGAACTTAACAGAAATATACCACAATCACTAGTTTTAGGGTTTAGTAGCGTTTTAACATTGTGCCTTATGACCCATAAGAAAATTAATAAACGGTCATAGTCTGTACCAGCACCTTAAATTTCATTAGTGGGTTAGCACTTAATTCATGCTGACATTTTGCTTTAAAAGGAAAGCTTCCTAAAAATTAATTGGTAGTTAGATGATTGATGAAACGTATAGAGAATAAAGATCTTTCTTTGGTTTGTGTGATTTTATCATCGAAATGGATGTATTGTAATAAGTTTATTGTTTCTAAATGATTTTTTTGAAGAAGGGACACTTTCCCTGTTTTCATGTATACGTAAGATGTACAGTTAGGTCCTCAATGAGAGATTGAGGATGTAACTGTACATCTAACGTAACCCCTGGTTACTGGACGTAACCCTCCCCCCGACAAATTATATTACTCTTATGAAAGTTTCGAAATGACTGTTGTTTGGGGCAGCACTATGTTGTTTGACTCCTTCATATATTTTCTCATGAAGCTACAGGTTATTAATGATTAATGATTTTCAAGAACTTTAAGTTTTAGAATTTTTAAAGATTTTTATTCGATATAGATAATGCACTACTGATTTATGGACAATCATTTACTTTGATATCTCATCATTTCAGCGGAAGAAGATGACCTCTTTGGACGCTTTCAGAGACATCTTCGATGCCTCGGAGTAAAGACAACTGCAGCTTCTGAATACAGTCGCCAGTTGAAAAAGATTGCATCAGATGCAGGGGGACTGGAAAACCTTTTTAGAGAGGCAGGCACAGTTACCAAGTAAGTCACATTGCCCACAACTAGTAGTTAGCAGTAAAGATTTATTTCAATTTCATTGACGCAGAGTCACATGTTAGTATAATAATTAAGGCAAATGTCAAGTGGTATGTTGGCTTCATTTTGTATCTCTGATCAACATTATGGGCTTGCTATTAAAGGTTAGTTGTTATTGGATCAATCAAAACATGGCCCTGTTGCATAAAACCCTTACCGCTGGACTTACCGCTCCTTTCTAGCGGTAAGTCTTCAAATTAGCGGTAAATTTTATAATCCTTGATGCTGATTGGCTGTGACGCCTGATATTGACGGTAGTTACCATTGAAATTCAACGGTAAGTTTTATGCAACGGGCCCCTGGTTGGGGGGTGCTGTAAATCATAAATTCAGCTTCAGTGAAGTCAAGGCATACACTCATTTCACAGTGATGACATGGTCTTGAAATTGTAAACTACATTGTATATCTGTGTAGTCATCACACATCATTTCAGGCAGCTGTAGCTGTCAAAATTTAACCCATATACAGTGCTAGACATAATGATCTATATTGCATGTCTTAGTTTTATCATATACGTGCGATCAAAGTACATTACCCCATTCTGTAAAACGAGGAATTTTCGCGTGCACTTTAATTTCGCGAATTTGGCGAGCGCCAAGATTCGCGAAATTAAAATGCATGCGAAAGTCCTTGTTTACACTATTATGCATTGAACGTCAGTGGCACTTCGCGAAAATTTCATGCCACGAAAAAGGCTGTCGGTTCCAATTCGCGAAAAATTCATGCCACGAATATATGTTTTACAGTATTCAGTAAGGACTGCATAGTGATAGCGACGAAATTAGTCATTGGGCCATTCCATTTGAGTTGGGGCAAATTTTGTGACATGCCTTATTGTGCATGTGGGCAAACCTCTGATAATTCTCACAACTGCCAATGACATAAAAAACTCCTGCGCACGCTAAAGAGCTCTGTCACAGGTGCTCTGGGGGATTCCTCGGTCCATTGTTCTGGTTGTCTAACTCGAGTCGCAGTTCCCATATGATTCAATGGAGTCTTTATCTGCTTTTCCATTGTTAGCCCTTTTTTTCTTGCTATAATTCAGCTTAAAAGAGTTGAAAGTGTCTAAGCTTGATTTGCAGTCACTAGAGTCATGGTTCAGTACTGCAAGGCTTCAATGTGCTGGTCACGTGATGGAAAGCGAAGAAATCTTCAACAAAGAATACCTCTTTATAAAGACAGAGCGAGTTACAAGTGTATGTGCCTCCAAAACTGGGGCTACAATGTAGTTTGCCACATGAACTATCCCATAATGCATCTAAAACGCTGCTCTGCACACAGCACCTACGTATTGGCGATACCCTCAATTAATACAGCTTGAACTCCAAAGTACATTGACCATATTTGCGAGCAGATCTAAAATCCCTTATAAATCTTTCAAAAATCCATACCAGCTAGTTTCCTAATTATTACCATACAATCATCTGTTCTTTGTTCCATGATCAACTTTTCCTGAACATTTTGTTTAAATCCAGTCACAACTTTTTGTGTTCTTTTGCAAACAAAGAAACAAAGAAAGAAACCCTGACAAAACCATAACCAATCTTCCTTGGTAGAGGTGATTAATTTCACAGTAACATGTAAATACAGGTTACCAGCTTAACCCTAATCAGGCTGGGCTTTTTTGGCTATGCTATATCTGGGGGGGGGGGGGGGGGGGATTCCGCCCCCCCTTCAGATCTCGCCTATGGAACACGTGATCGCGCCGAAAATCGGCACATGCGACGCCCGCGACGTATACTATCAAAATGTATGGTTGCTTTCTCCGAAAAATTTTTCTTATATTTTACATTAATTAATTATTGTAATTTATGCATAAAATCAGTTTTGGGCTCTAAATTACTTATTAATGCTCTAACTAAGCTAATTTCTTTTTTAAAATGTTTCTTGTATCATTCTCCTGAGACATAGGATAAAAAAAAATCTGTATCGAAATTAATTTCTTATGTATTTGATTGTTTTTTTGAATTTCTTATGTATTTCCTTGTTTTTCGACCTTTTGTTTTTGTTTGTTTTTTGGCCAAAATTTGTCACAGACATTTTTCGAAGCTTTATTATGCTAAAATAAATTAATTTTGTCCATTCTAAGTCAAGATATGAATTTTTATGTGAGGGTCTGATCCAAAAATAGTGTTCACTTGGACTAAATTTTCATATTGACACTTGTATTTCATGTTATATATCATATTAAAGCTGAGAATCTGCAGTTTTCAGAAAAGTACATGTCTAATATATTTGATGTCAGACTTTTCCGTAAATCACCGGTAAAACAGGAAAAGCGCCCTCTTTGCGCGACGGACATTACTTTTTCAAGTAATTTGCACAAAAATTACAAAAGTAGTGGAAACATCGATTCTTTTCATAGAGTACCCTTCCTAGGAGTAATTCATATCTGGTATTCATTTTTCTCATTATAGTTAAATTTTGGGTCAAAATCTTCATTTTTTCTTGAAAAAACATGTTTTTCAGTACTTTGACACCAAATTATTATTTTTTCTGTATGATAGACTTGAGTTTGGTCACTCATATTCCACAATGTATCAATGAATTAGTGGGGCTCTATATCCATGACACTAAATCAAATAATTCTCTATTCATAAGAAAATTATCATTGTCCAACATAATGTCCGTCCCGTCGCGCGACGGGACGGACTTTACTAAATGGTAGGCGCGACGGGACGGACTGCACATGTAAACAATGGTAGGTGCGACGGGACGGACTGCACATGTTAACAATGGTAGGTGTGATGGGACGAAATTTTTATACCACAATGGGCTAGTAAAAGAGTGTCCCTAACTTGAACAGAATAAAAAGACTTATCTTAGTAAAATCTTAGTACTCTACACTAAAATGTTATAAAAACTGTGTTAACCACAGGTTTGAACACATTTTGATGCAGATTAGTCAGTGTTGAAAATTTCCCATTTGTTTTGTACATTGTGCATATCATTTTGTTTTGCATATCATTTATTGCGCTATGGGATGGAATTCAACACCTTTCGAGGAAATTACTTAAAAACTATAATACATTAGATCTGTATGATAGCTTTTTCATTGAAGGAATGTAGGGAATATTAGTAGAAAACAATGTCACATTGCATGGCAAGTCTGGCTCATCAACGTCGATACAATTCTTTTTTAAATTTTGTTCAAAAAGCAGTGTGTTTTTTTAATTCCGTCCCGTCACGGCAGTAAAATTTTTGATTCCAGCCTTTGCATTGGTGATCAGATCTTGATGGAAAGATTCAATCTTTGAGCAAATGAAATGTCATTGCAACATGTTCATTCATGAGAAGTAATTTTCCTCGAGAAAGAAAATCAAGGATTACTGTACCAAAAGTATAAGAATTCTTGTAAAATGAGAGTTTTTCGCCTTATGATAATAATTGTTGGTCAAATTTTTCAGCATTCATTAGTAGTTTGAATCTTGGTGTGCTTAATCTATATTAAGATGTAATAAAACTGTGTTTTCCAAAGTTTAAATACATTTTGATGAAAATTAGCCGATTCTCTAGAATTTCCCATTCGTTTTGTACATAGTTCACTTTTGTCCGTCCCGTCGCGCGACGGGACGGACTTCAACAGCTTTTGAGAAAATTACCTAAAAAATAAAATCTATTAGATCTAGATGTTTCTCTATTTGTGCAAGTGATGTTTGGAACATTGACAAACAAACACCACACGACATGGTCTGTATTGCTTATTAACTTTGAATTAATTCTCCTTTGAATCTTCTTCACAAAAACCAGTGATTTTTTCAGTCCGTCCCGTCGCGCTAATAATATATGTTGTTTCCATGGAAACAAAACAGATGCCGATCTTGTCCATAGTGCAGTGTGATGTCTTCATGTAAGCTTAACACATTTGTAGTAATAAATGGCTGCTACCACTTAACCTTTTTTTGTTTTAAATAAAAAACACATTCAAATTCCGTCCCGTCGCGCACTCTTGATTTTTGGATCAGACCCGTGAATTAATTGAAAAAACACAATTTGCATTGGATTTGTACACAAAATCACGTTTTGGAGCAATTTTGGGGCGTCGCGTCAAAACGGTACGCGCGGGCGCAACAATTTTGGTCTCAAAAGTTGCGCGATACTTGAAAGAAAAAAGTCATGAAACATCGCGGCGGGAGCTTATCGCGCTACGAAGATATTGCGCGAAACGTCGAGGGGGGGGCGGATTCCGCCCCCCCCCCAGCCTGATTAGGGTTAATAAACAGGTATGAAGCTGACAGGATGCAATTGAATGTTCTTCACATAAAAATGTCAATATTTTAGAGTAATTCATATTTAGTGACTAATGAAATACCGTACCTAATACCCACGATGTATGTGTTCATATAGGCACATTGTGTGATTTGTTTTGCTTTTTTTTTTTTCAGTGAAAGTAAAATTTGATTGGGTAACTTGGTTAATTAATCAGTAATACAAAAAGAAAAAAGCAATAAACTACAGTGCTGTAAATATGGCAGCACATCAGAAACTGCAACTTTTGCTTTTACCTAATCTATGGAATCAACCTTTCAAATTGCCATATTTGAGCCAACATATGAGAGAAGTTAAAGAAGCATGTAATACTCATAAAAGCCATGAGCTGGTGCTTGTATTAGTATTGATAGGTTTATAGTTAAATGAACAATTGCAGGAGGGCTAACAACTACCATACCTTCCCTACAAGATCTTAAAGGACAAGTTCACCGTCATTAACATAAGGGATTAAGAGAATGTAGCAATATTAGTAGAACACATCATTGAAAGTTTGACGAAAATCGGACAATCCGTTCAAAAGTTATGAATTTTTGAAGTTTTTGTGCAGTAACCGCTGGATGAGAAGACTACTGCAGTGTGTGAATAACTTAGATGTCACATGCGTACAACAATGTAAGGAAAATATAAAGAGAATTTCACAAAATTTCATCTTTTGAAAAAAGTACACATTCCCCCGACTCGTTACCGACAAATGTTATGGGTAATATTATTCCCCCTGCCTTTAGAAAGAAGCAAGTCAAGTGCTCTTTTATTATGCGAAAAAAAGTGAAAATATGTTGAATTTTCTTTACATTTTCTTTATACTGTTGTACGCATATATGACTCACAAGCTGTAGTAGTCTCCTCATCCAGCGGTTCCAACACAAAAAATTTAAAAATTCATAACTTTTGCATCGATTGTCCAATTTTCCTCAAACTTTCACTGATGTGTTCTACTAATATTGCTGCATTCTCTCAATCCTTATGTTTATGAAGGTGAACTTGTCCTTTAACTTTTCTTTTTAATTGTAACATGATCATAGCCCCAAATAGTAATTTCCATGTTTGTTTTATATTTTCTTAATAAGCAGGTTCTTTCTGGCCCAACATTTATCATTCTCAACTGGAATTGCATGATAAAATTATATATTTCATATTTGTTTTATATTTTCATTTGTCTTATATTTTCTCAATATGCAGGTTCTTTCTTACAGCAAAAGAATTGTTTTGTCCAAAGACAGCTCGTAAACACATTTACCGCTTGCAACAATTCTGCAGTTGGGCATTATTTGAGGACTCCATCAACAAAGAGCTTGGTGTAAAGCGACAGAATATAAGAAGAGTCCTGAAGCTGTGCAAAGTATGGAAGTGGACTCCAAAATGCAATCATGGATTGGGAAGCTGATATTGCGGATACTATTGGTGGTAATTACTTTGCTGTTATTGTTATTACTTTGTCACTGATGTCTGTTTCTTTTCTAAAATTTTAAAATGTCTCTTTTCTAATTCCTGAATTCAGGTTTAGTAAGAAACATCTTATGCAATATTGCAAGACGTTTTTGAGTGCAGAGATGCTCATATTTTTATGCCTCCGCCAACGAAGTGGCCGGAGGCATTGTGTTTTCGGGTCGTCCGTCCGTCCGTACATCCGTCCCATTTTATTTTTGTTGATATCTCAAGAACGGTGTGATGGTTTTACATCAAACTTGGTATGAGGGTATATCCTGGGGGGATAATACTTTGTTTCGATTTTAGGGTCACGAGATCAAAGGTCACAGGTTATTTTGTGATAAAAAGGTTGAAAATTAATGTTTTTCTCCATATCTCGCAAATGGTTCAAGGTATCTTCATTGAATTGAGTATATACGCTTGTTCCAATAAGCAGTTATTATCTAGGGAAGTTGGGGTTCATGGTTCAAAGGTCAGGGGTCAAAGTTCAAGGTCAACTCCTCAAAATATCACTACTTTCCTTATATTTATGCAATGCCAGAAGGTTTGTTTTTTTTTAACTTGATGTATACTTTTGTACATGTATTACCCAATATTCTGTGGGAAGTTTCTTGCCAAAAGGTCAAAGGTCAAGTGAAAGTGCTGAATTGCACGTTTTCCTCCATATCTCAAAAGTAACTCAAGATATCCTCATGAAACTTACATATTTATGCATGTTCAACCTAACAGTGATTCTCATTGGAACTGTGAGGTCAAAGGTCAAAGGCCAGGTTTAGATAATGCTATTTTCCCATTTGATACTGAAATTATACTCTTTCTCAATACCTTGAAAATTACTCAATGCATAAACTTATAAAAGGGTCAAAAGTCAAGTAAAAATCATCAGTTCCCCAAATACCTGCACTCTGACATTTTAATCATTCATCCAATTGAACATAGTTCTAGGAAAGTGAACATTCAGCACATTTGTGTCAAACCTGTCATTTTAATATTTTGCCAATTGTGTTAAACTGTCATCACACATTGTCAAGACATTGTACTATAGACCTAGAGAACCATGCATTATGGCAGAGGCATATCAGTCGCCGCAGCGATATATCTAGTTTCATATTTGATATAAATTTCATGCATACACATATGTAACTGATATCCTGGAAATCATTCAGAGGGTCACTGACTTGTCTAATGTTTTTCATTAGTCTTTAGATACAAGATATTCATTTCATTCAATTTTAGTCCGGGAGCCAGTGGGGGTCAGCCTAGCTGAAAAGGCTACCAATTTTTATGCCTCCGTGACGAAGTGGTGCCGGAGGCATTATGTTTTTGGGTTGCTGTACGTCCGTCCATACGTCCGTCCGCTTTTGTTTACGCGATAACTTGAGTAATATTTATTGGAATTTTACCAAACTTGGTCCAAGTATGAAGTATGATGGGGCAATTAAACGGTTAGATTTTGGGTGAAATCGGCTAAAGGTCAAAGGTCAAGGTCAAATCATGAAATTGTATCCGTTTACGCGATAACTCAAGACTGGATTGAGCAAATTTCACCAAACTTTATTGGAGGATGATGTATGATGGGACAATTACTTGACTAGTTTTTCAGTGAAATCGGACAGAGGTCAAAGGTCAAAGATCAAGGTCAAATCCTAAAATTTAGGGCCTATCTGTCTACGTGATAACTCAAAACTGGATGAAGCAGCTTTCACCAAACTTGGTCCAAGGATGATGTATGATGGGATAATTAGTTGAGTAGATTTTAGTGACATTGGCAAGAGGTCAAAGGGTCAAAAGGTCAAGGTCAAATGCTACAAATGTTGCAATTTCCCCCATATCTATGCAATACCCAAAGGTATTTTCTTGAAACTTGGTGTGAACATGTACTACTGCGTAAAGATTCTCCAGAGAGAGTTTCATGTCAAAAGGTCAAAGGTTACTATGAAAATGTTGCAATATCACTTTTCTCGCAAATGGTTCAATGTATCTTCGTGGAACTTGGTATGTGCTGACTGGCAGGAATTATCTAGGGAATTTAGGGGTCATGGGCCAATAGTCATGGGTCAAAGGTCAAGGTCAACTCCTCAAAATATTACTATTTCCCTCATATACTATTTATATGCAATGCTTGCATTATTAGTTTCAAAACTTAATACATGCATTACCTAATGGAGATTCTCTGGGAAATTTGCAGCCAGAAGGTCAAAGGTCAAAGGTTAAGGGTCAAAGGCCAGGTTTCAATGCCCCCCCCCAAAAAAAAAAATCTATTTTGTAGCGTCATTACACTCTTTCTTCATACCTTGGAAATTAATCAACGCATAAACTTATAAAAAGGACTGCCAGAATTCAAGTAATAAATTCTCAATTCCCCAAATATGTGTACCTGCACTCTTCGAAAACTAGAGTAAAATATCCCGTTTGCGGCAGTTTAAGCATTGTTAAGGGTTTTTCCAACTTGTAAACAAATCAAGCAAATTATTTTCAACCATTTCATATATCATAGACAAGATTATTCATTAACGCAATTGTTTTCGTAAAAGAAATTATCCATTGACCAATGCAGTTTTCATGATTTACCAGGGCAAAACCCGGCACAATTTTCGCCGATAAGGGCGATAAGCGACGTAGTATTTCTGCTTGCGGCACGATGTACAATCCATATGCAATACGCGCGTGCTCCGCGATCTGTAGCTGAAACGCCTTCACATGTCTCGCGAACATTGCGTAAGCGCCAATTTCCATTGCGAAAGCACGTGAAAATAGCGTGCGCACATATATTGGCCGCAAACAAGATTGCAATTCTGGCGGTGTTGTTGATGTCTTTCTCGTGTTTTTCCCGTTTTTTTCGATGGTAACATCCTCTTTCCGAAAAAAATGGCGGCCCACATCGGCTCGCGAAAGTTCTATTTTACGTGAGGATGTGTTTTCAAAATCCATGAACATCGAGAAAACGACAAAAAATCCAGTTTCTTGGACCATTGTTTCTTAACTGTTATGTTAAAGGACAAGTTCACCTTCATTAACATAAGGATTGAGAGAATGTAGCAATATTAGTAGAACACATCATTGAAAGTTTGAGGAAAATCGGACAATCCGTTCAAAAGTTATGAATTTTTGAAGTTTTTGTGCAGTAACCGCTGGATGAGAAGACTACTGCAGTGTGTGAATAATTTAGATGTCACATGCGTACAACAATATAAGGAAAATATAAAGAGAATTTCACAAAATTTCATCTTATGAAAAAAGTTCACATTCCCCCGACTCGTTACCGACAAATGTTATGGGTAATATTATTCCCCCTGCCTTTAGAAAGAGCCAAGTCAAGTGCTCTTTTATTATGTGAAAAAAGTGAAAATATGTTGAATTTTCTTTATATTTTCTTTATACTGTTGTACGCATATGACTCACAAGCTGTAGTAGTCTCCTCATCCAGCGGTTCCAACACAAAAATTTTAAAAATTCATAACTTTTGCATCGATTGTCCAATTTTCCTCAAACTTTCACTGATGTGTTCTACTAACATTGTTGCATTCTCTCAATCCTTATGTTTATGAAGGTGAACTTGTCCTTTAAGAAGTACCGAAAATTTCATTTTGGATGCGATATGTTGTCATTTCGGTGAGAAAACTTCACTTTCGTCAGAGATTGTGCCCATTTTATCGGTTGGTTTTTGTTGATTGCTAGTGTGTTTAGTATATGTGTAGTGTGCATGTAACAGTGCAGTGCTGTGTTTAGCGGTATATTACCGTGTATGTTGTACCTGCCGCGAACGGCTGCACGGCCGCTTACTGACGCAGTTACTCTATAGGAAACCCAGTTCAAGACATTTCTGACAAACCTGTCATTTCAATATTTTGCCAGTTATGTGAAACTGTCATGGATCACACATTGTGAAGACATTGTACTATATGCCTATTGGGAGAATCATGCATGGCAGAGGCATCAGTCACCATAGCGACATTTCTAGTTATTATGATATAACAATTTAGTACATATGCCCCTGAGTATGGAAATGCACGTCTGGCTGGTCATCGGTGGTGGGTGTGGCCAGGAGGGCCATAAAAAGGGCACCCCAAAATTAGGCTAGCCTAGCTGAAAAAGTAACCTCTTGAAACCTGCGGGACCTTGTCAGGCATAACCCAAGATTCAACAAAACACCATTGCCTGACATTTTGGGAGGTGGGGCATAGCCGCCAGACGCAAAATATTGGCATGCCAGAATTAGGCTAGCCTAGCTGAAAAAGTAACCCCATGAAATCCACTGGGACTTGTTCTTTACACTAACAAGATAAATGAATGACCATTGCCAGACATTTTAAGTGTTGGGGGGTAGCCGCCAGACGCCCTCAAAGACCCAACTTTTACCAGCTAGGCTAGCCTAGCTGAAAAAGTAACCTAATGGAACCCACTGGAACTTGTTCTTTACACTTACAGGATGTATTCATGACCGTTGGCAGACGTTTTAAGCGGTCGGGGGTAGCCGCCAGATGCCCTCAAAGACCCAATTTTACCAGCTACCGTGGACTAGCCTAGGCTGGAAAAGTAGCCTCCTGAAATCCACTGGAACTTGTTCTATGTTTGTATCTCACCTGGTAAACACTGTCGACATAGTTTTCTGGTGTTCTTTCAATAACTTTCCACACTTTTGAGCTATATGACCACCAAATTCACCCCTCAGATCATCTAATGATGGCTGTCAAGTGTTAATATTGGTGAAGTCCGACTACGTCAACAGTAAAAAAGTCAATAAACTATACCATTTGAAAATTACTGTCATCACAAAGTGAATATGTGGACGAGACATCACTTCGTTTTTGCCTTGTTAGATGGTCAATATTTGTCAAGCTTCCGTGTCTAATTCATCAGCATCAGCTTACATGTCTGAGAATAGTGGTAAAAAAGATTAGAGACTTTGGCAACAACGTGTAAAATTAAATTTTGTGCCTTATTTGCTGAGCAAACGTCGTAGGAGAAAAACCTGTTTAATAAGCAATATGGCGAAACAACTCTATATTGTTAGTGTTATAGAATAAATGACAATGATTTTATAGTTCTGAAGCAAACTTTTCATTAGATACTTTTGCAAAGACTCAATGTATACTTTTAATCAAACTAAGTATATATCCATAATTTGCCCATGAATTACGGCAGATCGATTCAGTGAGGAAAGTTTTCTGTCATGTCATTAAGGAAGAAGTGAACGTGTCCATATTTTGCTATTTGTTCCATGATTATTTCTGAAGTTATGTATTTTATTAAAACATTCTTTCTTTTATATAGGCCCAACCTACGGTGCATCCAAATGCCCATTCGTTGAAAAAAATGCAGGCCATGTATTCAAATGTCAAAGATCATGTAGGTTAATGGACCTAGGGTATACAACAGTTCACTAGTTGTTGTGGGATTTTTTTTTTTTTTTTTTTTTTTGGGGGGGGGGGGGGCATGATTGAAAGTGTCCTAAAACCTTGTATGATACATGTATTAGTTTTGTAGTCATGACACTTGCTATGTATGATGCCAAACTCTTCCCGCTCATACAAATGCACCCGTTTCAGGGAAATATGATATTCCTTCACCTCATGATTTGGTAATGCTTAAAGTGGTTCATAACATTCCATTGATACTATGTATGGAACAGAAAGTGGATTTGACAATGGTATATGATATCCGCAATTTACTCTTTGACAGATTCTATCATCTGATTAATATGTATTAAATTGAATATACAGTAGTCCCGTATTTAGTAACTATAGGTTAAGTTAGATAAACTGTATTCATTTTGCACGCGACCATGGCATTATAGCCAAAGACGATCTGTAAATCCCTGTGTGACTGCACAGGATTGGAAAACGAAACAATTTTCTGAATACATGTAATGTGTTTAGAACAATAAAACAGAAACTGCTGCATGCATTATTCTCAGTCACTTTGTTATTCATAATGACGGTTTGCTCATTGCAGTTGCATAATCTCAGCTCGAGGGACTCGAATTAATCCCAAATCAGTCGGATTGTGTGTATCACCAAAAACAGTATCTGAACACATAACTTCAATGCTCCATAGTCTTTATTGGTTGCTGATAAGGGCTGGTATCAAGTTTGATTTTCATATTATATGCAGTACCTTGTATTTAAATGTTTTCATTGAAATGCCCGTATACAGTATGCGTATCTCAGTTAACTCTTTAAACCATAGTTTTAATCTATGTGCCAAGAATCTCTTTGTTTTAAATAAGTGTGAACTCCAAGACATGTCATGATAAGGACTTTAAGACAATTGACATCGTCATCATAAAACAAATTCTCCTTTATTATAAGACACGTTTTAGATTTTAGATAGAAATATGGATTCGTTATAAAAATGCATACAAACAACTTCTTAAATCCTCTTCCTTTTTTTTTTTTAAGATATGGTACAATTGTACAGTGCACTCCCGTTATAACGAAATGCTCGGGACCGGCAGTTTTCTTTCGTTATAACGAAATTTCATTATAACCGAACAAATACAATATATAACGAAACAAGGAAGCCAAGCATATATGACATTCTGTTTGTTGAATACTCGTCATACACTGGAAAGCTATGTGAACAATAAAACAAATAGTTAATCAATTTCAGATTATTGTATTACAATAACGCAAGTTCCCCTCGGAAACTGTGGGTGACACACCAAGCGAAGACACAGTGATGTGACGCGTTCGCCCATGCAGAGATGCTGTAAATGCCTTTTTTCGCTACGTATTTTCGAAAGCAATCCGCATTTCGTTATAACGGAGCACATTTCTTTTGTTTTTCTTGGTCAGTGGTACTCAGAAAAAAATTCGTTATATCAAAAATTTCGCTCTAACCGTGTTCATTATAAGCGAATTTTGTACCATAGACTTTAATGGCGATAATTTTGGGACCAGAAGTTTTACTTCTTTACAACGAAATTTCATTATAACCGTGTTCGTTGTAACGGGAGTGCACTGTACTTTCGAAATGTAAGAAGCATGCTCTTGTTTTAGAGGCTTCGAGTACTGGTAAGAAGCATATCTTATTCTTATGGATTATGTGAATAAGTGTGCATTCAAGATCATTTTGAATAAAACAAATCCAGACAGCTGCATATTATACTTTTACCTCTTCCTTCATGCAGATGTATACTCTTGCCTAGAAGGTTTGTTTGATAGTGATAGTGCTCACCTTATTGGATTAAGGTAATTGGGTAAATTTTTGGTTTCATTATATTATTCAAACACAACTAAGTTAACTTTTACATCAACACTTTCACAACTCACGAATTCCACACACCCGTTCATGTTTCACAAGATCCAAATTGCACTAAGCCTATTTACTTTGCAGAGTGCAACAACAACATAAGTTTGATACACTGAGCAAATAGGTTATACATCAGTTTGCACTATTCAAGGTTTAAAGTACTGTAGTTAAGTAACTAAATCGTACCCGCTAATGTGATGCTTAGTTGCACCTTGAAATGACTGGGCAATATTGCCCCTCTAAAGGAGCAGGCAGTGACACTGACTTGCTCCTTTAAAGGAGCAATTTTGCAGCAGTCATGGAGCAAATAAGCACCGCATAGGTGCAACATTATACCTGTAAGGCACAAGATTGCACCCTCAAGAGAGGGTACATTCTTGCATTATTCTGGCATAAAGTTGCACCTATACAACTGTAGGTACAAGGTTTTGCTTTTTTTTTACGGGGGCAAAGTTGCTCCCGAGGGTGCAACTTTCACCCTTTCTTGTGGGTACAAAGCAGCACCCAGAGTTCCAAGATTGCACCCTCAGGACAAGGCACAATCTTGGAAGTTTGGGTGCTTCTTTGCATCCTCATGAAAGAGTGTAAAGTTGCACCAAAATGTAAAGGGAACAAAAGGTGCTAAGTTGAACCGAAAGGTAAAGGGTGCAAGATTGCACCCTCAAGAAAGGTGCAACTTAGCACCACTTAGTGTGGGTGGAAAGATGCATCCTCGAGAAGAGGTGCAACCTAGCACCACTTCGTGAGGATGGAAAGATGCAACCAAGGGAAGAACTTCGCACCCTTAATAAAGGGTTCAACTTTGCACCCTCTCTGGAGGTGCAATGGTTCACCCACAGAGTGCAAGATTGTACCCTTGTGCAGGGTGCAACTTTTGCACCAATTTCTTGAGGGTGCTAAATAAAACCCATTTGGAGACACCAGTGTGACGTCACTTTGCACCCTTAAATTGTGCAAAAGTGAACCATTTTTTCTTTGTTTGTATAAAGCATGTTATGAGTTGGAAGTTTCTACTCTGTATTTTGCTATTTTATCTTTATTCGTCACCGTCTTTTCGGCTTCAGGGTAATACTAGGTCCTATAGTGCGTCCATGTATGAGCTCATTGGCTAAAGAAGTTGAACATTTGGTCACTGAAGCACTTGCTTTAAAACATTTGCATTTTAATCCCTCCAACCAAGTACAGTGGACTCCCATTATAACGAAGTCCTCGGGACCGGCAGTTTTCTTTCGTTATATCGAAATTTCGTTATAACCGAATGAATAAACAATAAAAATACATAGAGTTGATAATGTTGTGGCACTAAATATTACTTCGTTGTAACCGGAATTTCGTTATAACCATGTTCGTTATAACGGGAGTGCACTGTACTTGCAGTATTATTTTAAACACACGTGAATTCCTTGTTCCTGTGAGCTACGTTTCATATAAGCGTGACCGAGTATTAGACACGTGTCAAGCCTTTGCAGACACAGAATTTATTTTTCTTCATATTGTTTATAGGTCATTTAAAACAAATTTATATATATATTTCCTTCTTTTAAGTTAAGAGTAAGAAGCAAATGTGGAGATCGTGTGATACATGTTACGGGAAGTCTATACAGTGTGTATTTTTATGTGTACTCGTTTCTTCAACTACAAGGAGTTACCTATGAGCTAATTAAATAAAGAAGCTGAACATTCCTTTTTTTTTTTTGATCAGTTAATGTCAGTGCTGGAGCATTATTCTTGAAAAGTTGGCATCTAAATGTTCTCCAAACCAAGTACTTACTGTATAAAATTATATTCCTGTGAGTTACGTTTCTTATGAGCATGACGGATCTGTAGACACGTGTCATAGTGGTCGCAAACACTTAAGTTTCCTTTGCTTTCATAGTTATCAGGAAGCAATTTTGAACAATCTCAGGTGTTCTTTTCTTTTAATTTTGTTACGAGGAGGCAATAATTATTTCATGTAAAGCATGTTAAGGAAAGTTGATAGTTTGGTCATTTTATCATTACTCATCTTCGTCTTCTCAACAACAAGGTGATACACATGAGCTCATTTGCGAAAGAAGTTAAATGATGTTTAATTGCTGGTAGTAACACAGCAGGCTGGGGCTTTTGTCTTATGATATTTTTGCATCTTCATCCCTCGAAACTATTACATGCAGTATTAGTTTATAGATACATAATTATTTTTGTTGTTGCTGTGAGCTTATTCATATGTATGTGACGAATTCTTAGACATGTTTCTCATATGTTTCTGTCATATGTTTTAGTGAAGAAGAGCAAATGTTGAGTTTATTGGCAAGAGAGGTTGATCATTACTCTGCATTTAAGTTCATTTAAGTGCTAGAGCATAAACTTGTCTTGAAATATTAGCATCTAAAACCCTCCAAACCAAAAAAGTACAATACTAGACACGACATTAATGCCTTGCTGTTGTGAGTTATGTTTCTTACAAACGCTGAATTTTTCTACTTTTGTAATGTACTATGTTCAAAAGCACTCTTGAACAATTTTCAGATTTCGTTTCTTTCTTAAGAGAAGAAAACGGTGAGTTCATGTGAAGCATGTTCCTAGAAGTTTTATTTCGTTAATAATTTTTCTTTACCCATCTCCTCAATTGCAAGATGATACGGTCCTATAAAGTCATGGGCCAAAGGTGTTGAGCTTTACTTTCCATTTTAAAGTAAATAAGAGCTGGAGCATTTTCTTTAAAAAGTTGGCATTTTAAGCTATGTACACTGAGTGCTTACCAAATGGATTTCCTGTTGCAGTAGAATTTTGTTTTTTATGAACTTGATGGAGTTGTAGACAAATGTACCAAGTGTTTGCAAAAACTGTTAATGTATTCCCTTTTGCCAATGTCCAAACAGTTCATTTGCCAAGTTTTGATTGTCTTTTGTTTTAACCATTAGGGGTTTGCTTTATCATAGTCATAGAGGAAAGAAACTTGATTATAAAAAAGCCTTAAGAGATACTGTAGGACACAATTTCATCAAAAGTTGTGATTTTCAAACATTTCCAAACTGCAATTGATGAGTATTTCTCCCCATCGCACAGAAAGAAAGTAGTTTTTGTCTTTTTTTTTTCACGTCAGTGTGTTATAACATCCCACCAATTTCCATCCAGGTCCTGTACCCAGCCCTTTGTGTTTGTTTGTCCCCGCCGAACGAGTTCGAGCAGGGGACTATGAAACGGGCTCCGTACGTGTGTGTGTCCGTGTGTCCGTCCGTCCGTCCGTCCGTCCGTCCGTCCGTGTGTCCGTCCGTCCGTCCGTCCGTGTGTCCGTGTGTGCGTCCGTGTGTGATCAAAATCTTCAATTTGCTACTTCTCTGTCATTTATGAGCCAATTTTGATTCTGTTTGCTTTATATGATAACACTACATGGGAGCTTTGAAACTTCTACACAGAATTTCAGTCGTGACCTTTGACCTTGACCTTTGACCTATATTGTACATTTTGCTACAAAATGCTACTCCTTCGCCATTTCTAACCCGATTTCGATTCCGTTTGCTTTATGTGATGGCACTAGGTGAGGGCTTCAAAACTTCTACACAGAATTTTGACCTTTGACTTCTTTGACCTTTGACCTTGATTTTTTGACCTATATTGTACATTTTGCTACAAAATGCTACTCCTTCGCCATTTCTAACCCGATTTCGATTCCGTTTGCTTTATGTGATGGCACTAGGTGAGGGCTTCAAAACTTCCACACAGAATTTTGACCTTTGACTTCTTTGACCTTTGACCTTGATTTTTGACCTATATTGTACATTTTGCTACGAAATGCTACTCCTTCGCCATTTTTAACCCGATTTCGATTCCGTTTGCTTTATATGATGGCACTAGTTGAGGGCTTCAAAACGTCTACACAGAATTTTGACCTTTGACTTCTTTGACCTTTGACCTTGATTTTTGACCTATATTGTGCATTTTGCTACAGAATGCTACTCCTTCGCCATTTCTAACCCGATTTCGATTCCGTTTGCTTTATGTGATAGCACTAGGTGAGGGCTTCAAAACTTCTACACAGAATTTTGACCTTTGTCTTCTTTGACCTTTGACCTTGATTTTTGACCTATTTTGTACATTGGCTACAAAATGCTACTCCTTCGCCATTTCTAACCCAATTTCGATTCCATTTGCTTTATGTGATGGCACTAGGTGAGGGCTTCAAAACTTCTACACAGAATTTTGACCTTTGACTTCTTTGACCTTTGACCTTGATTTTTTACCTATATTGCACATTTTGTTACAAAATGCTACTTCCGGCGGGGACATATGTTACGCACCGCGTAATTTCTACTTTTCCTTGTTTGTTTTACACTGCATATCAAATGACAACATGTTTGAGAAAAGTCCCCACTTGTATGATTGGGCAAATCTTTTTTGCTGTCTATTATTCTTTCTAAATAAGTTTTTTGGTTATCACTGAGAACAAATACAGATACCCTATTTCTTTTACCAAAACCATAGCACTGTATATTCTCATATTTCTGCCATATTTCGTCTCAACACTTGCCCTAACCCCCCCCCCCCATTAATCATAGAGAGTGGCAATATCCCTAGGGAAGATGACATAACCACTTTACTTGGTGATGGAAGGGTCCATCGTCGTTTCGTACCATTATTGGTGATTGTGATGGTTGTGGTTTTGGTACGTTGTGGTTGTGGTGTTGTTGTCTGTATATGTGTGTGTGTGTGTGTGTGTGTGCGTGCGTGTGAGTGTGAGCGTGTGCGTGCGTGTGTGTGTGTGTATAACGATTGCGGTTATACAGTTGATACCGGTACACATTCGCAGGCCGCCAAAAACGTGACCTGTTCACACTGTGCACACTCAGGAAAAAGACAAAGAAAAAAGCAAACCCAAAACAGCAGCACACAGTCAAGGGCGATATGGATCGACAATATCTTTACTGCACCATGAATCATAACATAAACCGTGATTCAGCATTTTTGCTCGAAGTGGAAATGGCAGGTGTAGTTTACTATGTATAGGCCTATACTATTTGTGCTTGCGTGCACACGGACTGTCTGACAGCTAATTTCACCCCACTACTCGAAAAGTCTAACAAAGGTCATTCATGCGACTGTTGAGTTAAAAAACAAGTTCATGTGGGTTTCACTGGAGGTTATTATACTTTTCAGGTAGGCTACCCTAGCTGGAAAAATTGGGTCTTTGAGGGCGTCTGGCGGCTGAGCCCCAAGACGTAAAACGTTTGGCAACAATCATCCATTCATCCTTTTAGTGTAAAGAACAAGTTCAAATAGGTTTCAGGAGGTTACTTTTCTAGCTAGGCTAGCCTAACTGGTAAAATTGGGTCTTTAAAAGCGTCTGGACCCCACCACCTACAGCGCCTGGCAACGGTCATGCATTTATTCTGTAAATGTAAAGAACAAGTTGAGGTGGGTTTCATTAGGTTACTTTTTCAGCTAGCTAGGCTAGCCTAGCTGTAAAAAGTTGGTAAGGGCGTCTGGTGGCTACCCCCCAACACTTAAAACGTCTGGCAATGGCCATGCATTTATTCTGTAAGTGTAACCAACAAGTTCAAGTAGGTTTCATTAGGTTACTTTTTCAGCTAGGCTAGCCTAGCTGGAAAAAGTAGGGTCTTTGAGGGCATCTGGCGGCTACCCCCCACCACTTAAAACGTCTGGTAATGGTCATTCATTTATCCTGTAAGTGTAATGAACAAGTTCCAGTGGTTTTCATGAAGTTACTTTTTCAGCTAGGCTAGCCTAATTCTGGCATGCCAATATTTTGTGTCTGGCGTCTACGCCCCACCACCCAAAATGTCTGGCAATGGTGTTTTATTGAATCTTGGGTTATGCCTGACAATGTTCCGCAGGTTTCAAGAGGTTACTTTTTCAGCTAGGCTAGCCTAATTTTTGGGGGTCCTTTTTATGACCCTCCTGGCCACACCCACCACCGATGACCAGCCAGACGTGCATTTCCATACTCAGGGGCATATGTACTAATATACAATACATAAAAATTGGTAATATTTTCAGCTAGGCTGACCCTTTGCTGGCTTCAGGACTATTAGAGACTTCATTCAGTTTGACGACTCAAAGTTAGCATTCACAACTTCAAGGGGCCTTTTTGTCGCTGTCATACAACTGGAAGGTACAATTTCATTTTCATTTCAAAGTCTCGTTTAATTATCTAAATTGTATTGGATGTGTTTCTGAATATTTGCAGAATGACAGAATAAAACTCCACAATTCAAAGTGACGTTTATTAAAAAGATTGATTTTGCTCCAGCTGGATGGACGTTCAAGTTTGTGCCAAATTCCAGTTTCTAATTCCAATTACAGGAACATAACTTCGCACTTTGAACATTCAAATTCAATCAACATGCACAACTTCTAAAGGGGTAATACAAGCTATTAGCTAGAGTACAAGTCAAAAATCACATTTCAAGGTACATTAAAGGCATAATTTACCATTTGCAGATGCCACAAAACCCCAGCATTAGTGCTTTAAAATAATTCTAAAATATGAGTGATGGATAGAAACAAACACTGTGAAGATTTCAATCAATGAAAGCGATGCTAAGTATTGATAAATATGATACAAAATGTGAACAATATTAATAATAAAAATGCTTCCAGACCATTACACCATAAACAGTTATGGTTTGATGAGAAAATGCTGTTACAGTATCTCCTTTAATTATATTTTATCCTTGATTGCAAAAATTTCACATTATGGGATGTTTTGTGATACAACTGACCTACACATATGCATCAAAAGTGATATCTTGAACATTTTTTAAATCACCCGCTCAAAGGTAAACAAATTAAACCTTTATGCTTTCATATTCAAACAGCTGAGTAACTACAAAAGAATAAAAGCAACAATGACAAAGACTGCCTAAGTTGCCCCGTACTTTGTAATTGTTTGCCTTACAGTGAATTTGAATTCCTTAACCCTCTCTGTGACGGTACTGATGTGAATTTAAATATGTTGCACTTGCATTTTTAATTTCAATACCTTTTTACACCCTTGAGTGAGAGTCATGAAATCACATGCTGGTGAAATTGAATTGAATGAACTAATTACCTTTTTGAATTTCGATCTCGGTGATCATTCAAATTCACTCGAACTTGAATGACTGCATTGTTAAATGGAATGCAAATCTGATGAAATTGGATGGGAAAAGCTATATAATAATCAATACTGTATGTCTGATTTGTTATTTGTTATTTCAGTACATTGTGCTAAATGACCATATTCTTCAGTTATTTAGATATATCAGTTTCCAGTTGTCAGGGCTCATATATAGCAAAGATGCAAAAGAGATGTGTGTGAAAGAAATAAACAAGATTTAGTGGCTCTATACAGTATGTTGTTCTTTATCCTTTCATCCCCAAGCCAGTATGTGTTGTGTACTTCATAATCATTTGTTGACTTCAAACGACATTAAAGCATACATTCTTCAGCTTTTGATTCTGTTTTAAGTCATGAGAAAATGTTATGAATTTTATTATTAAAACATATTCCAATGGTGCATGTCAGGATCAGTCGTTACATTCCCATGTATCAATAATTGTTCATTTGTGATTCTTTACAGGTAATCTGCAAGAAGGCCAAAATGTGAGGACTCAAGACATCATCGTATGGTACTTTGGGATTTCCTGATCCTCAGGATCCTGTTTGCAAATGCCCAGAGGAGTGGAGTCATCTCCACCATCACCATTGGACACTTCAACGATGCCACCTCAGAGGTCGTGAAAGGGAAGCATGTGCTGAAGGTAGATTATATTTTTCAGCATGGGTATTTTCATTGTAGAGTGATTCTGAATGTTTGCAGAATGACAAAATAAAGCTCCACAATTCAGAGTGACATTGAATAGAAAAAAAAACATGCCTTCTTTGCCAATTTATTCAGTTTAAAGGACTAGATTAGATGAACAATTTAGTAATGGTCCTCTCCAATTTGCACATTTGCATATTAAAGGATAGGGCAACCATACCTAGATCAAGATTTTTTTTTTTTGGGGGGGGGGGGGGAGGGGGAGGGGGGAGTTGGCGATATGTTTGATTTACATGTATTTGCACGAGGAAAATCTCTATAATTGTCAAAAGGGAAGGATTATGATTTGATATCATTTGAATGGCATCAGTGCATTCTGCATTCTTGCTACCTGTCAAAAGATATAGTGTTTTGTGTGTGCAATATCTCAATAAGTTCCTTCCTTGATTCTCTGAGAACTGGCCTTCAGCGCCCCTGGACAAGATTCCTATTGAGAAAGAATCGACAAGTTGGTAATTTGCCTGTGTGATAGCAGGCAAGCAGTATTCCTTTTTATGTGGTAATGCAGCATGCCTCCTCAACCAATGTAGAATATCAATCAGACAAGAGATACAGTGTAAATAAAGCATGCACTGTTGAGAAAGGAAGAGTAGACATACACACAGTTTTGATACAGAAAAAGGACACATAGCCATAGAAGAAATTCTAATCTTCAATCAAAGTCATTTTGTTGATCAGCAAAAAAACAGATAAACATGAATTTTGCCCATGGATGCAGACACCCTTGAGTTTACCTTACCAGGTTCCAGTAAAGAATAGGTCAGGTTGCAGAAATTACTTTCTTTTTCTGATATTATATTTCCTTTTAAATCAAACTGATGTATTTTAAGATAACTGTGGGCATTCCATATGGTGGTGGGGGGGGGGGGGAGAAGTAAGTTTTCAAAGTTCAATGTATCTTATGTGTAACAGTGTTTTCATTACCTCTCAGCTAGTTCAGCTCAGTCACATGATACTATTCTTAGCAAAGTGCTTAGGCTTAGTGTGTACATACTGTAGCATGATTGCCTGTCTTTTCTGTGTTAAACTCTTTTTGGGTTCTTAAGTGCTACTACTGGGCTTTGGGAAAACATATTCTAAGGAAGGATGAAGTTTTCAAATGGTATTTGTATTCATTGAATATTCATATATTGTTTTTGTGTGCATTTAGTATAGAATATATCTGGACCTTCTGTACACACAAGCATAACATATTTTTAAGCGGTGCATTTGGAAAGAAATTTTTCTTTACTGGACCTTTATGTAACAGTATGAAATATGTTGATTTTTTGTACATAAATAGATTAAAAAAACCCACAAAATCATAATTCTCCAGTAAATAGGGTGTTATTGAATTTCAAGGTAAGATGATACAATATTTTTTGAAAGTTTGAAAAAAAAAACCTTTCCTATTAATATGGCCTTTTTTACGATCAGTGGTGTAACTTTTGTACTCAGAGGGTCAAAATTTCAAACAAAATATTTTTTCATTATTCTGTTTGATTCCTGTTGGAAAGTATTCAAATTTTTGAAAAAATAACATTTCAGACCTTAAAGCTGAAGAGTTATTGGTGTAATTTAAGGAAAACCCTGGCACCTGAAGTAAATTCAAGCAAAATTTTGTTTTCATGAATTGCACCATAATGACAAAACTCTGTAGTCAAACTTCACCATGCAAAGTTTACATGGTTAACAACAATATATAGTTTGTGAATCAAAACTATTTGGGGGTTGAATATAAAGTGATTTAAAAAAAAATACATGAGATTTATAAATTTTGGGTAAAAATACCAATTGACATGCAATTTTTAAGATTTTAACCCTAATCAGGCTGGGCTTTTTTGGCTATGCTATATCTGGGTGGGGGGGGGGGGGGGGGATTCCGCCCCCCCTTCAGATCTCGCCTATGGAATGCGCGATCGCGACGAAAATCGGCACAGGCGACGTCCGCGACGTATTCTATCAAAATGTATGGTTGCTTTCTCCGAAAAATTTTTCTTATATTTTATATTAATTAATTATTGTAATTTATGCATAAAATCAGTTTTGGGCTCTAAATCACAAAAGCTAATTGCTTTTTTAAAATGTTTCTTGTATCATTCTTCTGAGACATAGGATAAAAAAAAATCTGTATTGAAATCAATTTCTTATGTATTTTATTATTTTTGTGAATTTCTTATGTATTTCTGTTTTTTGACCTTTTGTTTTTGTTTGTTTTTTGGCCAAAATTTGTCACAGCCATTTTTCGAAGCATTATTATGCTAAAATAAATTAATTTCGGCCATTCTAAGTGAAGATATGAATTTTTATGTGAATTAATTGAAAAAACACAATTTGCATTGGATTTGTACACAAAATCATGTTTTGGAGCAATTTTGGGGTTGACAAATTTTTTTCGAACGGGCGTCGCGTCAAAACAGTACGCGCGGGCGCAACAATTTTGGTCTCAAAATTTGCGCGATACTTGAAAGAAAAAAGTCATGAAACATCGCGGCGCGAGCTTATCGCGTTGCGAAGATATTGCGCGAAACGTCGGGGGGGGGGGCGGATTCCGCCCCCCCCCCCAGCCTGATTAGGGTTAACTATTTATTGGAGGGCAAGCCAGGTCAAACTCTACAAATTGTATACTATAACAAGTCTTTAAGAAGGGCTACCTTCCTATGTAGGTTAAATGAAATTCCAATCATTTCTTTAAATCTTGGATTTTTCACACATGGATGTTTCGGAGGTGACAGTTAACATAATAGAATGTTTCGGAGGTGACATTAATATTAACACTCAGTTTTTTTTGAGAATAAGTGACAATAACACAAAACTTCTTCTTTTTATCAATGTTTTTAATAAATATAACTCGAGAACAAGAAATTAACTCCTGTTTCAAGCAGATAAACCACACAGAACAAGTGTTTTTTTTTACACTTCATTAATTAGCATGGGTACCGGTAGTTTGCCTTCCATTTGGACGAAGGTTTTAAGCTAAATATTGTAATCTGAAGAAACATGGCATTCCATTTTCTACCTTAAATTGAGATGAGGGTGTGAGATCATTTTAGTAATGTTTCTTTGCTCTCAGAACGTTTTATTCCACAACACCAGGGAAGAATCACTTCGTTTCGGAGGTGACATTCAATGTCAACATTGTGTTGAAATATTCATTTACAGTAAGAATATGACGGACATAAGCTAGATATTGTAACCTGAAGAAACATGGCATTCCATTTTCTACCTTAAATTGAAATGAGGGTGTAAGATCATTTTAGTAATGTTTCTTTGCTCTCAGAACATTTTATTCCACAACACCAGGGAAGAATAACTTTGTTTCGGAGGTGACATTCAATGTTAACATTGTGTTCAAGTATTCATATAGTGTATGTCCCCCCCCCCCCCCAAAAAAAAAAAAAAAAAAATTTACAATTAGACTTTGGCATTGATAGCACCCAACATCATTAAATCAGCTAAAATCTACTTTGGGGTCTTAAATTATAACATCTTAGCTCTATTTTGCAGAAAGCCCCAGTCAATTTGGTTAAGTGGTCTCAAAGAAATGTGGATTGTTATAAAGGATGTCAGGAGTCTGATTCTTCCAAGTTTAGCACTTGGATGCTCTTGGAACTGCATATTAATGTGTAAACACAATATACAGAACTTGGAGGGAAGGGATTCCTGACATGCTCTACAAAAATTCTCATTTCTCTTTGACCTCTGAAGCAAATTGAATGGGGTTTTCTGTAAGGTGTGGGCAATGAGTTATATTTTCAATCCCTCAAATTGTATTTTAGATTGATTCACTATCTTTAAAGTTATCGTTGCGGAGGGTACCATTGTAATTTTTTGGTGGGGACATAGGTTATGAATGCCAACAGCAAAAATTCTTATTTGACTTGTATTAATGTTTTTGTTTGCACATAGTATTAAAAATATATTAATTCAAGGATGTTCATGAATTCTTCATCATTCTTGATAGCCACCATACAAATGTTATAATACTGGTGAAAGATGTTTGGTTCATCTGGGATAAATTTTCTATAATACCAGATGCATTTAAACTATTGACATTACTAAAATGTATTTTATATATCTTTCTGAATTGCTTGAAAATTACCAGCAAATCATATGTATTAGTCACTTTTGAGAGTAAAAAGTATAAGATAAGAAAAAATCATTTTATTGTTTTGGAGGTGACACAACACAGAGACAACCCAACTTCTTAGGCACCGTGTTAACTAATATATTGTGAACATTTATGTCTTTCCTCATGGCTTTAATTTTCAAATATAAGCTCTTTCTTTCAGTTCTTACTTGTTATTTTGTTTAGTTATTCTCTTTCATGATAGTGGATACCAGCTTATATTTTGTTTTAGATTGTAATTCATACTAATCTTTAGCAAGTTTTTACAGTTTGGTTCAGACAACAGTTTGTGTTTCCCAGCTGAAGAGAGCAGCATAATGCTTGTGTGTGAACTTATGGGGATTTTTTTTCTTTTGTTAAGTAATTTTACCCATCAACTTCTCAGAAGGTCCCGGACACAAACTGGTCTCAAATAACCCTATAAGGGACCGAAAAAGGACAAGTTCACCTCAATAGACACGAGGGTTGAGTAAATACAGCAATATTAGTAAAACACATCAGTGAGAGTTTGAGGAAAATAAGGCAATCTGTTCCAGAGTTATGAATTTTTGAAGTTTCTGCTCAGTCAAAGCTGAATGAGAAGACTTCTATAGCTTGTGATGTCACACGTGTACAAGGATATAGAGAAAGTATCAAGAAAATTAAACATATTTTCACTTTTCTTGCATAACAAAAGAACACTTGACTTTTCTCTTTTGGAAGGCAGGGTGAATAATATTGCCCTAACATACATCAGCAGCAAGTTGAAGAAATGTGCACTTTTTTCAAAAAGTAAAGTTTTGTGAAATTCACTTATATTTTCTTTATATCGTTGTATGCATGTGACATCATACACTGTTGTAGTCGTCTCATCCAGCAGTGATTGCATAGATACTTAAAAAAACCATAACTTTTGAATGGATTGTCCAATTTCCCAAACTTTCAATGATGTGTTCTACTAATGTTGTTGCATTCACTCAATCCACATGTATATGAAGGTGGACTTGTCCTTTAAGAAACCATTTTCTTTTCCTTGAAATTCCAGTACTTAAAGCCAAATTCTAAGATAAAACATAATAACAAAACAAGGTAAACACGTCATCAAAATTATATTGAGATAGAACTACAAATCTTTTTTTTTTTTTGATCTTTCCCTTTCCAGTCCTGGGGACTTGTTCCTCTGTTCACTTTAGTTGTCACATAACTTCAATAATCTTCAAAATACAATGTCATAAACAGTTGGTTCAACTTGGAAAATGTAATAATTATTGTCATATTTTAAAAAAAAAATCACATAATTTTGTTTATGATTACCACGTTGTACATGGAAAAACAACAACTAAGAATTCAAGAACAAGTTGTGCACCAGCTATAGGCATGTGGCCTTTTTGTGGAGTTTGATTATTTTATGATTTTTTTTTTAAGATTGTGGACTAGGGCATGCATGAACTGCCACATGTATCACTTTGGTATCAAGGGAATTCTGGTGAGCTAGGTATATCTACAAAAGTCACTTCTATTGTGATGATTTTGTAGATATTAAATGTATTTGAAAATGTTAATAGATAGTGAAAAGGAACTGAAGTCTTGCCTTTCACTATCACATAACAATATGGCGTTAACAAACAATGTCACCTCCGAAACACAAGAAAAAGCAACCTACATGGAAAGCTGTGATTGGTAAATCTTCACAACTAAATTGCTTAAATTGGAAATAAGCTTCTAAGATGAAAGCATATATGTTTACTTAACTAAAGCAGGAGAATTGATCTTGATTACAATATTATATATACAACAGATGGGTGTATTTTGTGCATTCTCTTTGTTAAAAAAGTGAAAAAATGTAAATTTGCCCTAAAACGTACAGTATAGTAATAAAAATAAGAGTGAGAGTGTGTTAGTTGATTTCTCCACTTTGAGACTTATGTTACTAAAATAAATGAAACCATTGGTGTACATGATATGGTTTCTCTTCAATAGAAATGAGCAAAAACTCTTGTTAACAGTGTTTTGTCACCTCCGAAACAGTAATTCTTAGTTTTTATTAGATTTTTTATTAATCTCTAGAAAATTCTCACTTCCTGTTGCCATATTACTATTTTCATCCAAAAGAGATTCCTGTCAATTGGACAGAATCAAACAAAATTGCTTTGTCTTCGAGAAATTATCAAATATAATACAGTACGCTTGTTGTTTCGGAGGTGACGATTGTTTCGGAGGTGACAAGTGTTAACGGAAAATTGTAAATTGCTCCGAAATGAAAACAACAGGCTATATTTCTACTACCTTCCTTCAGAGATAATGTGAGGGGATATGTTACATTTTTGTAAATGTAATGTATAACTGATGTCAAGAATAAAAAAATCAAATACATAAATCTGTTGTCTCGGAGGTGACAGGAAAGTTAACGTAAAAGTTGCATAAATTTATAAACACTCACCAAAAAATAATAAGCTATTTGAATCAAATAATCTTTGGATCGAAGTTAAGTCAGATTGATTACTATTCTGTTTTGATGGAAATTAGCAAAGTTGAATTTTATAATTGTGAGCAAGAGCTAACTCAAAAGAGGGGTTAATTGTTAACGGAAAATGTCACCTCCGAAATATAAAGTTTGGACAATTTCAGTCTTTAAAGAAGACAAAGCAAAACCTGGTAAACATAATAGTTCTTAATGTTGGATACCTGTCTATCACCACAACAACAAAAATAATGAAAAGGAATAAACAATTTAATATGCTAGGTCTGACAAAAAAACCATGTCAGAGTGCATACACCAAAAGTGTTGGATTTCAAGCATGTAAGTGCATGCCACATCTGAAAGAAAAAGAGAGGAAAGTTCATTAAGGTACCCAAGGTAGACACTGTGGGTGGTAAGTTTATAAGAAAAAATAATGCATATCTGTCAGTGTATAAGAAAGTTATACACCAATTAGTGCCAAAACCGTGTTTTACACCACTGATTGTAAAAATGGCCATATGCAAAATGAATAACATGAATCACAGGTAATTCAGGAAGATACTATTAAACATGTAGGATTTTCTCCCTATCGAAGCAACTGATTCTGTTTTTTATCTCCCAGATTAGGGAGCACAAGACAAGGCGAAAATTTGGTGATGTCAATCTTGTGATTGATTCAGCGCTCTGGAGATGGATGACCATCTACAGGGAAAAAGGAAGACCCCTAACCCCTGGATACTCGTTTGAGAGTGAGGGAAAAGACAGCCCTTTCTTCCTTAGCAACACAGGAACGAAAATGACCAAGTTAGGACAGACCCTCGGAAGAAGAGGAAAAATGTTGGGCTTAGCATCAGAGAAGATGCTGCCAACTAACATTAGGAAGACAGTTGTGACCATGGTAAGTCATGCTCAACTATACGTTGGTTTATAACACTTTAAGTTATATGTTATTCATATCATAGCAGAGCATCAGTGTAACCTGGATTTTGTTGTTGTTGGGTTTTTTTTAATAAAGGGGATGGTCCCACAGGAAACACTGAGGGTCTAATGGTTACGGACTATGTACATCCTACACCTTTTGGCCTTTATCATGTCATCTATTTTCTTTGTACTTGCTAAAGTCAGGGGTAAAACTGTAGTAGAAAACATGCAAGCAACTGAAACGAGAAAGCCTTTAGAAAAGCGAGATGCAGTCGCATCCATATCACAACACGCACTATGATTACAATCTGTGGATGGACTGACTTGATAACAGTATTAATTTGACTCAACAACAGAAATACACAGCTTTCCAGTCTAAAATGGAAGTCTTGCCACCAAACATTCTCACTTGCTTGTATACATCAAGATCTCAAGTGACAGCAGAGGAATCGATCCATCTTCAGAAGTAAGGATGGGATGGGGCAAAATTTTGAGGATATCTTAACTTTGAAAGAGTAATACCCCTTTCAGTAACTCCCTGGCTAGCGCCAGGCCCGAGCTAAGTCGTAAAATTTTGAGTTTATGAATGGGTCAGGCCAAAGTGGCCTGTGCCAGGAGCGGACTATTTTGGCGCTGCTTTTATCAGCACCAGGCTAGCGCCAGGCCCGCGCCAGGCGCCGACCAAAGCATTTATGAACGATGGCAGCGCCTGGCCCTGGCCAAAATTCCTTGCACTGTCAAAGGTCACGATTCCCTGGCCGTGCATCTGTATACGGAGCACTTCCGCTCTGTATAATAGCGTGTTCAGTTACCATGACAGTTATCCTGTACATGGCCGAGTTTCGTGAATAGTCATCGTAAAAGTAGCGCGGCTCTGCTAGTTACTGAACGCAATTTTTACTGCTTGGAACGGGCCAAATTAGCTTGGGCCAGGAGCTGGCCAGAAATACACGAGTTACTGAAAGGGGTACAAGTGCCATACAACGTACCAAGAAGAGTACTGTATACGCTATATATTTCGCAGGGGTTTTATTTTCGCGAATTTTGCGAGTCGGGAGCTATTCGCGAAATTAACAACACGCGAAAATATTACCTTCCAAAATGAATCCCTTGCCTTGATGATACGAACATTTCAGTACTAGAATACCATGTCACGGCTTACCGAACAGACCATACTGGCTAAGCTTGTTTACGCACGTCCACGTCTACTTACGAATACTGTAGAGAGCCAATCCATTATCGCAAGGAGACCACTCATCAGAAATCTAGCGCGATGGACTTAACCACTTCAAAAATGTTGAATTCTAACTTACTAGTTCGCAGAGTTTGGCAAGTCTTTTTCATGCAGTGTATAACTAGTATCATTCTTATATGCTAGTGAGTTGAAAATTCACACTTTCTTTGCCACTTCATATTTTCTCTGGTCCCCCAATCGCGAATTTAACCACTCGCGAAAATGTGTGACAGCGGCAATTCGCGAAAATTTATGTACGCGAAAATTATAGCGTATACAGTAGTTGGACCAACATTAACCTCCTCCCATGGTAGGGAGATCTTGAAAATAGTCACATGAAGCATATTATTTATGATTTTTTTTTTTTGGGGGGGGAGATTATTGGCAAGTCAAATACCATTTTCAGGATTAAGATGGCGCAAAACTTAGAGGATATTTTCATGAGGGAGTGAAGAGACAGAATGAAGGAGGGTGTGGGAGGAGCCTACCCCCTGCCAAACAATATATTAGGGACTTTTTGAAAAAAAACATAAAAACATGCCAAACGTGTGTCCTTAGGAACAGTTGATATACTTTAAATGTTCCATGTTTGGGAGGGCCAAAACTTTGTGGATACCCGGCTACATGTAAGGAGAGAGGGAACAAGACAACAGAATGGGGAAAAGTTTTGAAGAGGTAATCTCCGCTGACACAGTTTCGGACTTTTGAAAATAAGGTGTCATTGACTCTTTATATAGCATGTGGTAAATACATGCTTTCAAGAGAAAATCAAATCCGGTCAAAAAGTTAGTCTCATAATGAGTAAAATCTTCTGAATTCAGTGGTAAAAATTTGAATGAAATCAGATGAAAAATAAGGAAGTTATGACATTATAAATTTTTGCTAATTTCTGCCGGACAGTTCTTGTGCAGTGGATATGGATATGCAAATGAGTGATCTAACCATTTTATAACGTCACAATTGAGAGGAGATTGTTTTGGTTTTGGCATGTGCTATGTAGCTCCATGGTGTGTGTGTGTGTCGACAAACTTCTACAATGCTTTCCTTCTTATTCCTGTATTTTCGTTATTTATGGGTCAATTTTTTTCGTTCGAAATGTAAAATGGATGACCATAGAATTTCTCAATAGAATATAAGATTGAAAACTTTAGAAAGGATAGAGAAAATTGAGTTCACTTTGAATGGTCTGCCACAGGCAGGCAGATATCCTTATCATGCTCTTACGTAATACCTTAGCTGCTGGAGTCATTAAACCCTGGCTTGGCCTCCAGGTTTGTCACGCCTGAGCAGAAAGTTAATTTGCAATGGACAAATACTGTGACTCCCAACTTCTTTAGCGAGGTATAGCACCCCATCAGCTTCGTGGAAGTGGGGTCTCGCCTCAAACGAGGGATTGACGGCATGAATGTTGGCAAATCTCAAATTCGCTACGTTTGCAAACGTTCGTCGCTCAGTGAGATACCAGCTTTCATGTCTCAGAATAATGTGGCACACAGGGGTTTCCACCATGGAAAATGAACAGTTAAATAGTCAATCATTTACATTTTACATTAAGTTTTCGTTCATAAGATTTATCACGTAGACAGAGGTATAGATTTTAAAATATGAAATCTTAAATCCTTTGACTTCTTACCTGGGTGATCCAGTAACCCTGCTGATGTATAATATGTAGTGGCAGATTTGTATCACATTACCTGCATGTTTAAATGTTCCTCCATCATATTCTCTATATTGCTAACTAGTATTAGTCTTTTCACATCTGTTTATTTGCTGAATCTGTCAGGCACATGAAGACCTGTCACCACGGAAGAGGGAGCGACTGGCTAATTTCATGTGCCATGGAGTACCCGTCCAACAGAGTTATTATAAGGCACGACAAAAGGTGACATGCAACATACAGGCATCATTAGATGTGGCCAATCTAATGACTTTGGAGGATAATCCAGAGACCGATCAAAGTGTCAGTGCGATACCAGCAGACAATCCAGACAATCCAGCAGACACTGATTCACTCCCTATCATCCCACCTACTGAGGGAACAAGTGTACAGTGTGATGCAAGTGCAGCCAGTGATATGGATCATCTAAAAGCGAAGCCGAAGTTCAGAGTACATCTACAAAGAAGGTGACCATATGTACAGCTGTACATACCTTGTTTATATCACTGCCTACATAACTCTTGTTGTGTTGAAATCTGGATGGGTAACCTTTGACCCAACAAACCAAGATCAGTTTGACAGAGTACATCATTTCCCAGTTGCCTAATAAAATACACCGGTCTTTTTCCACCAGTGTCCTCTGTATAGAGATTATGTCATTTATCTAACGATGCAAAGTTATGAACTGTAGAATGACGCTGTAACTGGGAAGAGATGGTCAACTACATGGGCATTATGAATGCCACATTTTCTCACTGCAGTTAAAGATTATCTTTCTTATCATTTTGTCCTCAAATCAGCCTTCAAATTTCAACTCTCATTGATATCACTGTTTATCATTATATAACAATCTCCCCTGGCAATCATTGGCATAAGTCTGCCTGGGGGCGGGGGATGGAAATAGTCATCACATACTGACACGAACTTTACATGCCCAAAAATACACACACATGTACAATGTGTACATACCCAATGAACTGAAATGAAATGATTGAAATTGTAATGTCGATATTCATTTCTGTATACATTTGAACCTCTCTTATCCGGCCTCCCTTTATCCGAATCTCTCTATTATACGGACGCAATCTCGCCGTGATTTTTTTTTTTTTTTTATAATTACGGGAGGAAAGGGGGATTCCCAACTCAATCTAACAATGGCGAACTACAGTCGACTTTGCCGAGTATAGTTTATTTTCAAGATCTACTTGATACATTTCTTAATAATTATTTACGTAAATCATCCCAAGAATTTATAAAAGAAAACTAGACTTAGAATTTGTCAACACTGACAAATTAGGTGATCCGATCTATTCGAAAATCAATGATTTGCCTCCTGATCCCAATAGGCATGACCATACCGGTTTCATGTGTGTTGAGGAGACATTGGCCGTGTGATGGTTGGATTCTCATTTAGAAAAGGGAGTCAGCCTTGCCATCTTTGGTAACGAATTCCGTATACACTAATGAAGATAGAGAATGAAGTATATTTGACCTTTGACCCCACTTTGCACACTCAAGATGGCATCTGAGCAAAAAGTTGTTATTTTGTAAAATCATTCTTGTAACATGGCCTTTGCGTGTGCAAAATATGGGAGAGATAGGACATGTATTCACTAAGATACAGGATGAAACATTTATGACCTTTGACCCTAATTCACATACTCAAGATGGTGTCCGATCAAGAAGTTGTTATTTTAGTAAATAATGTACGTGACATGAACTAAACATGTGCAAAATTTGGGGGTGATAGGTTCTGTTTTTCTTCAGTTATTGCAAGGAAATATGCAGAAAGAAATATCTCAATACAAAGAAGATAAGCTTTGAATTCAACCAAGTTTTTAACGTGATTCTGACATTGTATGAAAAAACGAAGGGTACATTACGATAGCCCAAAGTCTCAGCTACTACATATTAAAATCTGGGAGAAATTCACTAGAGCATAAATGAGCCAGTGCTCGAAAAAGATAGTCATGTCAATTGTTATTTGCAGATAAAACTGCACTCCCATAGAGATAACACGTCATAACGAAGATACAGAAAGAAGTACTATATGACCTTTGACCCCACTTTGCACAGACAAGATGGCATCTGAGCAAAAAGTAGTTATTTTGTGAAATGATTCTTGTAACATGGTCTTTGCGTGTGCAAAATATGGGAGAGATAGAAGTTGTATTCACCAAGATACAGGATGAAACATTTATGACCTTTGACCCTAATTTACATACCCAAGATGGTGTCCGATCAAGTACTTGTTATTTTATGAAATAATGTACGTGACATGAACTAAACATGTGCAAAATATGGGGGTGATAGCTGCTGTTTTTCTTGAGTTATTACAAAGAAAGTTGCAGAAAGAAAGAAATATCTCAATACATCGAAGATAAGCTTTAATTTCAACCAAGTTTTTCGATGTGATGCCAACGTTGTATGAAAAAACGGAGGGCACACTTACGATAGCCCAAAGTCTCAGCTACAAGATATTGAAATCTGGGAGAAATTAACTGAAGCGTAAGTGAGCTAATGCTCAATAAAGATAGTCATGTCAATTTTCATTTCCAAAAAAACTCCACTCCCATAGAGATAACACGTAAACTGGTCAAATTTGACGAGGTTACTTTCAATCCATTTTTACGAGGTGATGCCGTCATCCAATCAAACATGTGTAATCTTATTTATGAAAGACCATTTAATAAGCTACAACATATTGAAATTTCGGTGAAAATTGGCTAAGGATAAGTGAGATACGCTCGAGTGAACTTGAAATTTGATGACGTCATTTTGAAAATTTACTTTTTTTATTTTATTAAGAAATTTGATATCTTTTAATCATTTTTTCAATATCACCAACCCATGAAATGACATGTACAACTCATCAGCTTTCAGAATATGTAAAGAAAATGGGGGGTCACCGTCCATCCTGACGAGTAAAATCGGATTTAAAATTGGCGGTTTTTTGGCATTGTTGCACTGTATATCGCCATTGACGCGCGCGCGGAATTTCAACTTTGACGGGCCCGTATGACGTCATATTGAGTCGGATTGACTTGAGACTTGGTAGAAATATTCCTTGACATTTCAGACATCCGATTCAAGCAAAAAAACGGGAAATATCTATTGCATATGAGCTGTGCATGCGTATATGTGCGCGCGCGTACGCGTCCGTCCAATTTTTTAAATTTTTCAAAAAATGCTCCAATTGGTCTGAAACGTATGCAAAAAAATTTGAGCTCGATTGGAGCATACAAATATTTAAACACGCGCGTACGCGCGCGTCTTAAGCGTAAATATGAATTTTGAGAATATGAGTAGAATGCACTTGACTTGAAATATATGTGACGCAAATTTCATTGAGAAATTCTATTCCATTAATGAGATATGAATGAGAATGTGTTTTCATGTAATGACGTCATAGTGACGTCAAGGTCGACTGATCACTTTGATTTTAGTTCGATTGTCGTCCTTGGGACACGATACATATATGGTATAAGTTTGACATTCACAGGCAATGCACTTTCAGAGCTAATCCCTACACAACTTTTGCGGAGAAATAAAGAAGAAGAAAAAGAAGAAGAAGAAGAACAAAGAATCAGTACAGATACAGAAGGTGATCCGAGAGGAGTCTCGGATCACCTAATGATTTCATTCTTGCAAACACGAACCTCTATTTTGGGGTCTGTTATGAGTGTAACAATGAAAAGGTTGCAGTATACACATTACTACATGTAGTACTACAGTGGGCTACATCAGTACATGTGTATGTATATGTACATGTATAAAGCATTGAGTCTCCCGTATCCGGCCAAATCCCTTATCCGGATGAGCCCCGGTCCCGACTTGTCCGGATACGAGAGGTTCAACTGTAATTCGTAAAGGCCTACATGTAATAGCTACAATGTAGTTCCTTCTATAAGTTTTCTGAATTTTCCTGAATTAGGACCTAAGTAAATTACAATAATTATCCTCACGGGTATAGATGTGCTTTTTATGATGGGGGGGGGGGGGCAAAACTTGGGAGATAATGTGCGAAGGAGCGGAGCGACTGGGTTAAGGGGGAGGGGGGCATGTAGTGTAGGAGAGGGAACCTCCAACAGGAAGGAGATTTTGCTTTTTCAGAGCTGCAAATAACAGATTTAGTGCACACTTTAGGTGAAATATTGATTCTGTTTATATTACAAAAAGTATCCTTAAAGAAACATTCATAAATGTGCAGGTAGAAGGTGAGGGAGGAGAGATAGTCCCCCCCCCCCCCTCCACACACACATACACACACACACACACACAAGGAAGATTTTGCATTTTCAGATTTGAAATTTAAAGAAAAGGTGCCTTTTTTATTAAATGTTTTGTTTATGGGGAAAAATATGAATTAGCTAATATTTGGGAAGATGGGGGAGGGGAGGTGCAGCCCCTTTCTACACAAGGGAGACATTGGCATTCTCAGACTTGGCAGTTCAGAGTTTAGGGCACCATTTCATGAAAGTTGTCGATCACTGACAATTACCATAGTATAACAGTCAGTGACAAGAGCGTCTCAACCAATCAAAACCACAGATTTTACTACATTATTGATAAAACACCCCCAGGTACACCATTTATTGAAATATCATTTTTTCCCCCCATGAAATATGTAAAGAAAGTTGCGATCATGCATCACATAACCAACAAAAAGTAGCACCGTTTGATTTTATGTGACGACTTTAAAAGGTAATATTGGTCAACCAAGTCAATCATGGGTTTTTCATATCTGAAAAAGCTGTCCTTTTCTGCATTAATGATTCAGTTTGGGATCATAATAGGAATGGGAATGTATATTTTCAGTCATTTTTCTACAACCCCTTTTATTTAGAGAAGTGTGATCAGGTATTTCTTAGCAGTCCCTTTTCAATTCTTGAAAATCCCTTGCACACTCTTCACTTTCAACTCTAATAACTTTAGAAATTATAATGCTACTGCTTTGAAAGTTGGCATTAATCATAGACAGAATGTGTTAATAGAGCATGCTCAGTATCAGGTTACTGATAATCCATTAATTGTTGTCTCTACAGTGGTTTACATGGTTGTTGTTGTTGTTTTTTGTCCCATTCATCGCACAGCTAGAACATCTAGGTAAAGATTAAGCGCTTGAATAGACCCTGTACTTCAGAGCCTCTTTTCTCAGTTTACACTTTCCCAAGTGTGTGCTTTCTTTCCAATATTTCAATGAGGTTAGGAGGTCCCAGTCAATATGAATTAAATTATACATCAAATCAAAGCTTACAGCCTGCTCTTTCAAAATCTGCCCTTAACCAAAAACGTTGTCTGGCGACTTTTTGTTGGTTTTGTGATGCAGGGTCACATATTCAGAAAACTAAACTGGGGGGGGGGGGGAATATGCCATATAGGGATATTTTGCATTTGGAGACCCAAAATTCAGAGATGTGGTGCATACTTCTAGTGAAATATTTTATCTTATTTCTGTCCAGAGAGTAAGAAAAATCACAAAAGTGAAAAAAAAAATGACTTGCAGGGAAATGTTGGGGGGGGGGGAGGGGGTTGGGAGGGGGATTCCTGAAGGAAAATTTGCATTTTCAGACTTGAAATTCATAGAAATTGTGCACTTTTGTCATGAAATATTACAGTATTGTTCATTTGAAATGGGGGGGGGGGGGGGTGTGGTTAATTGAAGCATTTTTTCCTGTTGGTAGTTTGCAGATGATACAAAGTCATACCATGAAGCAGGTATTGTTACAAGGTGTTCCTCATTTTCAATATCTAAACCATACTTCATGCTAATATTTCTATTTGCGAGCTCGCGAAGCAACGAACTTCTTGAAAAAATTAGAAATGATAAAAGACAGAACACTGGTAACTTTTGCATTCATTTGTGGGCATGTGAACATCAAAAATTTATGCTGACATTATGACAATTATTTTGCATTACTTCTCATTCTGTTCTCTCGTTTTAATTTCAAGGGGGGGGGGGTGTACAGTCATCGATCCTTCCTTCCTCCAAGAATAGGGGATGGGTTGGGATGCATCCCTTTATCCCCTCAGAATTTATGCCAATGCCTGCAATACTCCGGTGAGCATGAGAAAGGCCCTTTTACTAGTTAATGTGATTGGCAAAAATCAATGCAAAAAAAGTAAGATGTCAAACTAGTGGATCATCATTATCATGTTGTAACATGTTGCAATTGTTTGTGATTTTTATGTATGATGTGTGCATGTGAATGTCGGGGGAAAGTTAGCCTGCAACAATATACTGAGTACTTGTGATTGTCTTGTCTTTTTTATGTCCTCATATACCTTGTATTTGATATTTTGTTAAAACCTCGTTGATTTTCACAGTGGGGGTGACTGAAATTAGTTTTTCTTTTTATTGGTGGAATTCATATGCATCTGCCATGATGCTTTTCTTTCTGTGTAAAATATGAAAATCAAACAATGGTCACATTTCATAAGTTCAAATTATGTTAGTGCTAACAAATGTCATGTCTTTATGTTTCAGAAGATAAAGTCCAGATATCTTCTAGACTTTGAACTGGAAAATCTCATGATTAAACTAATCCAGCAATCTGTTATTGCGAATCTTGGTGGGAAAAGGAAGCAGACTTTCAGGTCGTTGGTAAGCAGACATATTTGACTTTATGTTCTGTACGATACTTGAAGGCAAACAGTGAAGGACCATCAGAATATGACAAAAAGTGTGATTCATATATTTCCAAAATTTTCATATGCCTGTGCTTAACATTCTAAAACATGGTTGAAATTATACACAAGTCAGATGCACCCAGCTTGTTTCAGCCGTCTACAATAACACTTCTCATTGTGATGTATGATGTTGTTTTGTGGTTGCAAGTCAAATATTCCTATTGCTTACTGCATAAAGCTATGCCATACAATCCATATAAGATCATAACTACTTTGTAAGTAAAGTATTTTCCTTATTGTCGTTCCCCTCCCACTGTGGTGTCATATTCTGTCTGACAGTGTCAAAGATTATTTACATTAAAATCATTAGATTATTATGTATGTCTTATGAATAGCATTATACCTCAAAGTAACATGGAAATGAAACTATTACACTATCCTTTTTAATAAGATGAAGGCAAATTCATTGATCTGTTTGCTATTAAAAGCAATATACATGAACTTGTTAAAGCAATATAGATTGTCAACTGGAGGTTTTTGCTGCAGTATCAAAATCACTGTATGGTGAAACCTGTCAGATTTGTGTGTGTGTGTGTGTGTGTCCTAAATCTGTTGGCAGTCAGTCTCTATTATCTCTAAAGGGGGTATCTCACTGAGCGGCGAACGTTTGCGAACGTAGCGAATTTGGGAATTCGCCAGGGTTCGTAAACGGTTGCAAAAGGTTCGTTAACATTCGCAAGAAAGTTCGCAAACGGTTTTTATTGTCGCAAACAGTTTTTCTTGTCGCAAAGAAATTTTGAACATGTTCAAAATTTCTTTGCGAACCTTTGCGAATTTGTATTTTCGCTAACAGTTGCAAACATTCGCAAACATTCGCAAAACATTCGTAAGAATTCGCAAACGGTCGTAATACGGTGTCGCTAACGTTTTTATAGGATTCGCCACTGCTAGCGAACAAGTAACCACATGGTTCCTATATAAAAGCTTCTGAAACAGACAAGGTTCCTCTCTAAGAAAGTTCTTGAAGCTCTTGACATCTCCATCATGATTGTAATTGCTTCAAAAGCTTTTCATATTGACTTAAGTCTGTCCTCTGCAACAAGCACTCTCTGACTCTCTTTCTTTTCTTCTTCCTTTCTTGTTTTTCTTTATTTTATTTCTCTTATGCTGCACAACTCTCTAAAAAAGAAAGAGTGAAAATGTTCACTCTTGAAGGAGTGAATTACAGAAAAGAGTGAGTTTTGAGTGAAATTGGAGTGAATTTTGAGTGAAAATATCTATTTTCACTCATTTTGGAGTGACCTCAGGATCACTCGAAAATCTTGGAGTGATCCCTGAAGTCACTCCAAAATGAGTGAAAATGAACATTTTCAGTCCAAAATCACTCTAATTTCACTTGAAACTAACTCTTTTCTGTTATTCACTTCTTCAAGAGTGAACATTTTCACTCTTTCTTTTTTAGAGAGAATAGCTGTAGTAGCAGCCTGACAAAGCAGCTCTTCAAGGATAGCAACACCTTGAGCCTCTTCTTGGCAGAAATTTATTTCCATATCCTGGAAATCCATCTTGAACGGTTGTCACAAGAGATCTGAATTCAGTGGAAGGTTTTATGTCGTTTTATGGGTCTTACTATACACAATCGCCTGGTTCTTTTCTAGGTCCAAGAACATTCGCAAAATTGTCGCAAAGGATTTGCAAACAGTTGCTAATATTTGCAAAACTGTCGCTAACATTTGCAAAATTGTCGCTAACGTTTGCAAAATTGTCGCTGACATTTGCTAACATTCGCTAATAATCGCCACCTGTGTTCGCAAACACTTTCGCAAACATTCGCTAAAGTGTTGCTAATTGTCGCTAAACATCGCTAAAAGTCGCTAACTGTCGCTAATGGCAGAAGCGAACTTTGATTTTTCGCAAACATTCGTCAGAAAAGTTGGCGAATCTCAAATTCGCTACGTTCGCAAACGTTCGCCGCTCAGTGAGATACCAGCTTAACAGCTCTAAAGTTGTTGTGGGAAATGAAACTATTACACTATCCTTTTTAAGATGAAGGCAAATTCATTGATCTGTTTGCTATTAAAAGCAATATACATGAACTTGTTAAAGCAATATAGATTGTCAACTGGAGGTTTTTGCTGCAGTATCAAAATCACTGTATGGTGAAACCTGTCAGATTTGTGTGTGTGTGTGTGTGTCCTAAATCTGTTGGCAGTCAGTCTCTATTATCTCTAACAGCTCTAAAGTTGTTGTGGGTATTCCTTGAGCAGTTGCTTTCAATAAGTAACCGTTTTGTGCATAATAAACAATCAATCACTTGCCAATAGTCAAGCGGTTGCCAAGCAGTTCCTCCATGCATGCTCCATGCAACCTTCATGGATCACAAAGTATCAGTGTGCACGGCAGTCTGCAGCTGTCATAGTTCATAAATCATGCAAACAAAACCCATATAAAGATGGATGGTAGCAACCCATTCTGACTGTGTTTTCTGTTTTGTTTGGTACAAAAGACTAGCCAAATGTGTGATATCATGTCATGATTTCACACATCAAGTTGTCTCTTTGAAAATTGAAGAATCACTTCTGTGTTTCTTCATCAACAGTTAGAGAGTTCTCAAAGCAGATTCATATGCATGTACATTTATACTAATGTCCTAATAGTATTGGTCAAATGACATTGAAATCACCAATGCTTTTTTATTCTTGGTAATGCATGCTTATAGATGGTCAACCTGTACCTGACTATTCCTTTCACCTTCAAGTATAAATTAATTAGCATTTTTACAGTGGTTGTAACGGTCTATGATTGCTTACCATTAATGTGAGTATCTGCATTGCCTATGGCTGTTATGGTCATGATATTGCTTTTAAATGTATGTCAAATTCATTTTATCTTTATATCAATTTGCAGATGAATGGCGTGTACGCGAAGATGGTTAAAATGAGAGGGCCACTTGACCTGGACCTAAAGCAATTTTATGATAAGGCACGTCACATGGGTCTTAACAAAGACCCAAGGCCATAATGTGGATCACTTTCTTCAAACTGGGCCTGTGTTGTGAAGACAGGGATGGCGACTTGTTAAACTAGGTGTATTACATTGTGCATCTCAGAGATGCAAATCAATTTCGTCTGCAAAGACGAAACCGATTTGCTTGATGCAGTAGCATATTTTCCTGGAACTTAACAGAGTCATATCTTTCAGGAGAGATACAAAAAGGTACAACCTCTAAATGCTATGGACCCCAGTACATGATACATTTTGTCAAGGAGCTTGGGATGAATCATTTCTGGGTGCAGGTGATCTCAGTATGTTAGAACCCAATATCAAGAGTCTTTCTTGACAATGCCCAAGTAGACAAGTAGAGCTGGTTATCTCCTGTCTCCATATGATAAAGCACAGTCAACAAAATATCTTTATCCTCATGTGTTTTCTGAATCCATTGCTGTATTGTGTGTTTGGCCAAATGTTACTGTTGTTTCTCGATTTGTATGCTCATATAGACACAATGTTTAAACATGTGCTATTTGCTAAAAAATTGCAGTTTTTAAAATATTTTATACAGTGTAGTCACTGCTAAAGTCAGTATGCAAGTGAGAAAGTTGAGTTGAGTTTATTAACAACTCACATGTGAATATGAGAACATGATATTCCATAGGGTAAGATACAATAACATGAATTTTTTTTTTAATGAGAATACAATGATTTTGTACAAGGTTCTTACAGCTATGCAAGCATATATTTTACACACTTATATTTATCTTGAAATATAAGAATACATGTGGTATAATAGATTTAGTTTCGTTGTGATACATTTATCACTGAAAAGGCAAAGAGTATGAATAAGTGCACGTATATAATGTAGTCATGCGCATAGACAAAGGTTCTGAAAAAAATAGAAACAAAGAGAAAAACAGAAGATAATGTTGTTAAAGGGGGAACCAAAAGTTAGCACAAAGTCTAATTATATCATACCAACACCCACACATAGTGTGTATGGGGGTATATAGAAATCACTCTGAGGTCGGGTGGCTGGTTGGTCGGTCCTTTGTTCGGGCGGTCGGGCTGTTAGGCGGTTGGTCTGTTTAAATTTGGCACACGTGACCTCTGCAGTATATTGTGCAAACTTAATCTATCGTCAGTGTTGGACAATGCATTGACATGGTAACATTTTTTTTTTTACTAAAAAGCATACAAAAATATTGCGGATTCAACTAAACTCCCTCAGTCTTTGAGTATTTAGCTTGAAATTTTGCACATGTGACCACTATAGTACGTAGATGTGCATATGTAATCTTTCATCATTGTAGATGAATGTGTTGCCATGGTAACAGCGTATTTTGGATGAAAATCGTTAAAAAAATATTGTGGATTTCGTTAAGTCCCTCAGCCTTTGAGCGTTCAGCTTGAAATTTAGCACAGGTGACCACTATAGCATATAGATGTGCAAACGTAATATTTCAGTATTGTTGAATAATGCGTTGCCATGGTAACAACATATTTTTCACCAAACAGCATATATTATAAAGATATTGTCGATTCAGATAACTCCCTCAGTCTTACTCTTTGAGTATTTAGCTTGAAAGTTGGCACACCTGACCACTATGGTATGTAGCTGTGCATACTTAACCTTCGGTTATTGTTGATCACTGTGCTTTCATGGTATCAGCATATTTTGAATGAAAATCATGCACATATTGTGGATTCAGGTAACTCCCTCAGTCTTTGAGCATTTGGCTTGAAATATGGCACATGCAACCACTTTAGTATTAGAGATACGCAAACTTGATATGTCATCATTGTTGAACAGTGTGTTGCCATGGTAGCAGTGTATTTTGAATGAAAATCATACAAACATCTTTATTCTATCTCTCTCCTTTTTGAGCATTTTGGCTTCAAATTTGGCACATGTTACCTCTACATTACCTAGATGTGCAAAAATTATCTTTTGTCAGTGTTGAAAATTTGTTGCCATGGTAACAGTTATTGTATAATCGCATTTGAATGAAAATGATAACCTAATAACTTGAAATTTGTGATGGCTACGATATATACAGTTGTGCAAACTTCATTTTTGTCTTAATGTCCAACATTGTGTTGCCATAGTAACATAACTTTAATGAAAACCAAAGAATTCATCAGTTTATTTTCCTTGCTCACTCAGGTTTTGAGCACTTGACTTGATATGTGGGACATTTGACTAACAGTGAGCAATACATTTATTCACTGTTGAACAGTGCATTGCCATGGTAAAAATTTTTTCCATTATAAAGAAAAAAAATGATAATCCTGAATGAGCTAATTCTCTCAGTTGTGGGTGGGGATGTATTTCACAATAAATGATATTTCTAGTTCAAACTGCCAAGACAGTTTCTATCCAATGAAAGAATAAAACAGGTGAATTTGTGTCTTTGATAATCAGGGTTTGATACTACCATCTTTCTGATCAATCTGAAGATTTCTTTGGCACTGTAGCATGATGTCGGGTAAACTTTGCTTGAAATTTTGCCTTTGATAAGTCATTAAACCGACATTTATTCTATATAGAAATGTATGTTCACAAAAATGGACATTGGAACTGAATGAAAAATACAGGTATTTCTATATTGTTTTGTTCTGTTACGATTGGAATTCATTATGACAAATGAAACCAGGGGTGGATCTAGCTTTTTATAAAGGGGGGTTGGGGGCGGTATGCGAGGGAGCGTAGCGACCGAGCCTGAGCGGGGGGTGTTCCCCCTCCCACAGTAGGGAGAATTTTTGAAAATCCGTGTGTGAAAATGGCGTTTTCTTGCATCTAAAACACCACTATTTTTGGTAAAGAGGTCATTACCAAATTAATCCCCCCCATGAAAATTTGTAAAATTTAGTTGCATTTTCCTGCAATGTAAGGCCAGTTGACAACACAGATACAAAGAATTGGGGACCTTGGAATAAGCACTGTCAGCCTAATACTTTTATTATGAACAGCTTGTCACTGATACTCACTGGCAAATCTCAGTTGAATATGATGGACTGGCAGAAGAGACGTCGTGGAAGTTTCTGCACAAATCGCTGAACTACTTTGTTCGAACTTAGCTGCAGGGTTGCCTGGTAGTGGATAGCCATGAGGGTGAGTCCAGCAAGCCTCTCTTCCCCCATAGTACAACATATAGATCGAAGATATGTCTTTACTCTTCTGAGTGCTGACAAAGAACGTTCAGCCTCGCAGCTGGTGACTGGAGACGTGCAGCCCAGAATGATCAGCATCCTGATGTTAGGAAAAAAGTCCTCATCGGCATGTCTCAGGCAGTCAACGAAGTTCTCAGGAAGCTGAGCTTTGTCCATGTTTTGAAAAAATCTTGTCCGGCTCCCGATCTCTGCCTGAAACATAGATATATTAGATATCACAGTGCTGTCTCTTGGTGTCAAACAATTATTAATATTGAGTACATTCAAGTGCCAACATAAGTATACAACTGTTTTCTGCATGGGTGTCGATCCCGGGGGGATGGGGGATATATCCTCCCCACCCCCTTCATGACGCGTAAAATCATCCCCCACCCAATATTGAAGGTCATAAGAATAAGAAAACTGGGAGAAAATGGTACTTTACGTTTTCTGGTGAAGGAAGATCTGCTTCCCAGAACATCAGCTCCTGCATCTGTTCGTCAAGAGCCTCTGCGTTAGTCAGGAGTACGCTCGGAAGAAGTCCCATAATGGACCTCATGCATCGGTTTTCTGGGGAGAATCTTTCTGTCAGACCTTGGCTGAAGCTATCCAGAAAGGGCACAGCTATCGCTCTCTTGAAATATGTGCTATAACCAAAGAGAACAAATGACAATATATTGTCATCATTGGAATATACTATCTTTACAGAACATATAATTGCATTTGAAACTGTACTGGAGATTGTTGAAGATAACTTTAATAATAAAGAAATACTACAGTGCACTCCCGTTATAACGAAATGCTCGGGACCGGCAGTTTTCTTTCGTTATAACGAAATTTCGTTATAACCGAACAAATACAATATATAACGAAAACAAGGAAACCACGTATATATGTCATATTCTGTTTGCTGAATGCTCATCATACACTGGAAAGCTATGTAAAATGTGATGGGATAACTGTATTGCAATAATAAACGCAAATTCCCCTCAGAAACTGTGCGTGACACAAGGAGCGAACACACAGTGGTGTGAAACGTTCACCCATGCAGAGACGCTATAAAATAATGCTTGTTCCGCTACGTATTTTCGAAAGCAATTCGCATTTCGTTATAACGGAGCACATTTCTTTTGTTTTTCTTTGTCTGTGGCGCTCGGAAAAGACTTCGTTATAACGGAAATTTCGCTATAACCGTGTTCGTTATAAGCGAATTTTGTACCATAGACTTTAATGGTGATAATTTTGGGACCAGAAGATTTACTTCGTTATAACGAAATTTCGTTATTTTATAACCGTGTTCGTTGTAACGGGAGTGCACTGTAATTCCGTGTTACTCAAAAACTGGTAGAAACTATCGCTGCCCAAGGAGAATGGTAAGAATTCCGCATACTGAGGAAGGGGTAGATTCACCATTTCTTTAGTGACTGACATGGAGCTACTTGTTATATATCCTTTATTAACTAGAAAGTAATGACAAGCTGTACAAACAATAGAATTATAGAAAACAAAGATGGTTATTTTTAGCAAAAGATGATCCCTCCGAACATTAGCCTCCCATCTTCTTGGCTAGATTACTGATAGTGAGTCATTAAAGTCAGTAGGGATTGTTCCTTAGTATTGCACATTGTCAAGAATGCACAGAATTAAGAATGATAGAAAATATCAATGACATACTGGTATAGTATTCACCTTGGTGTATCAGCAGGAACATTAGCTCGATTTCTCTGCACCTTGGTCGTTCTTGGAGTTTCGATGCTACTCCCAACGTCCTCTGCAATTACACAAGACTCAATGAACCATTCATCCCACACTTCATCGATGTTCATGCGCATGCTTTGGACTTCCTTGGTGACAAAGTCAATGTGACCATACGCCTTGAATATGTCACTGTCTCTCTTCTGAAGTTTGACATTTAGTGCCTTTACCGGTTGCAGTCCATTTTTGAGAATCACCAGTGCGCTGATATGAGTTCCACTGGTAAGGGAACATCTCAGGCCCTCTGCTTTTATCAGGGTTTCTCTGTCCCAGTCCCAGTCTTCATAGTTCTCATCTTCTCCACTTTCTTCAGTTGCAGTTGTCAGCAGTGGATAAAGACCTGGTGTCACCATGGAGTGCAAGCCTCTCTCTGTTTCCCTCTGTTAATTAGGGGGTTGGCTGTGCTGTCATCTCTATGTCCTCTCAAGGACAAACCCTGTCTTGCCAGTAGTAGAATTGTTTCCATGATCTGGACCAGGATGTGACGATTGGTTTCAGATAGTTGCTGAGCCTCACAACTGAGTTTGATGTCAATTCTAGACTCAGGATTCTGGTAAGTGCTGATGAAAGCCTTTGCTGTGTCAGTAGCCTGCTTGTGGTACATGTTGGCAGCATGGTTGGTGAGGATGCCATCTTTGCCCTTGGCACGAGCAAACTTGGTGAATGGGACTTTCACTAGAACTCCAAAAGTATTCTTGTTGCTCTTTGCATACAAGGTACAGTATTTGTAGAAACCACCCTTTTGTGATTTTGAATATACCAGCCATAGGTACTCTTCAAGCCAGGAAATCTGGAAGCTAACTTTCCAATTGTTGCCGCCCTTTCTAACTTCTTGGAATGCCAGCATGCTGCTCTTGTCAGGCTTGAAATGGTTTGTAAGGAGCTGAAACTTTTTTTGTGTGTGCGAGAGTTTTGATTTCTCATCTGGAGTAAAGCAAACCGACATCAATGACATCAACATCCATGGCAGACTCCTCAAACTCTAGATTGGCATCAGGACTATTACTACAGACTCCACCTGAAGTAGACCCAACCCCACCACCAGCAGAACTAGGACTTTCATCACTGCAAAGGACACTGTCACCACTTATGCTGGCCTCGGATTTCTAGGTACCACTAGATCCTATCCAGTCAGCTAACCGTATACACATGCACAACAAGAATAAAATCGAAGACAGTCAAGTCGAACGTTGCACGTACTCTTGTCTTTAATCAATTCTCCTCCTTGCTGTCTATGCGCAAGCCCAAGTGCGTGTGTGCATGTATGTGAAACGGTAAAACTGTGAGTGAAACAATGAATGATACACTGTATGAATATATCAAACATACATTTCTTGGATCACAATAAATTGAATGTATATATGGATACAATTCTCCATTAACACACAAAAAGGTTTGCTTCTTCTGAACAAACAATAGTACACCGTCTTGTACTGCATCATTATACATACACATTTTGTATCCATGCATGCATTCACTACACATCATGAAATGGCAGCTTTGGAATGTCATTATCCATCCACTGTTACACTATAGCAATATTAATTGTACACCTTGTACACTGTTGCAATATCCATTTTCTGTTGCACTATCAACAAGAAAAATATTGTTTAAAGGCTGTAATATACATGTAAAGACCCTATACCAAACTTACAGACTTGTGATCTTCCAAGCCTAGAAGCTTAGACAGGTCTAACCCTTCTGGACGCATTCCGATTGCGATCCTGTCCCAGCTGTGAAATAATACAGTAAGTTGCAAAGGATTGTTTGGAAAATGCAAAATAACTTACATCACACATTATATACCTACATGTGTGGCACTACGCTTGCCTTCGTACATTTAAGGAAGGCAAATTATACTTTCCCTTAAGCCAGAGCTGCTTAAGATGCCTTAATAACGTACACTTCATATCACATGAAAATGTAATATTTCAGCCTGTACGCTACCATACATCAAACCACATACTTATGAATGGTACGTAAAGTACGAACCTCGAAACACAAAAGACAGTCTTTTATTCATACACTTGTATTAACGTCCAAATGCATTATTTAGACTGGAACTGCCTAAACAACAAAATTATCACTAGGCCTAGTCTTTATCATTACTAATATCGAATCCAACCTCATAAATTTATTTACTTTTGAATCTTCACCTGGAAATGTTACTCAACAAACCGAGTTGCTTAACTGTCAATTCTGTCTTAGAGGAGTTGTGAATTATCTGAATGTATTACCACCATATAAACCAAGTTCTGAATACTGCTCTACACAACATATCACCTCACGGCCAAGTGATAACACAAAGAGCCAATGCGAGTCTACGACGCTACAACTACAGTAACTCTACACGCAACGTTAACGTACCGGTACAATACACAATGCGAAGATGTCAATCCTACGTTATATCAATATGTACCGTACATAACCTACACTAGCGTCACTTACGCTAGACCGTTCATGATATCCGGACACACAAAAGGCATTTAAATTCTCTTTTATCAACAATTATAAACAACGAAATAATCGTAAACTTACGCAGAACCATCAGAGGAAGAACTTCCACCCGGAATTCTGTGACTATCGTGAGATAATCTTACACTTTTTCTGCATTTTGGCTAGACTCACGAACGAGCAAACCGTTGGTTCGTGCGCCATCTTTCTAGCCCATTACCGTTATGGAAGGCCGAAAATCACACTACTACATTGCGCGCGCACATACACTTAACACACAATCACTGCTGCATTTGATGCGCTAACACCACCGAACTAAAACATAGTTTTAGTTCGGTGGCTAACACTAGCCTACGTATGAGAAGCCGAAATTGCAAAAACAATTCAGCGCGAACAGCACACCACTGGTGTTTGTATCACCCTGATCAGAAGCCACTTTAGTCCAGTCAAAATATGAAATGACCCACAACTAATTGCAACAGAAACGATTCCACTTGCATTTGACCCGAAAGAGCTAATAAAATAACATATTAAAAGTTCCCTAAAATTCGAGTGGTGGATCAGTGTCTAATTTGCATAAATTCAAAATGGCCGCCATACAACCTATTTATGCCTATATCTCGGGATATATAACCCACAGAAAGTAAATTCCGGTGTCTAAACCTATGTTTTTTAGGTCAAGGAATACAAATATGTTATCTTTAGCAATTTTCAAGCATCCCTGTATATAGTTTTTGCATATATTTGCATATAATTACATACAAAATGGCCGCCATATTGCCTGTGCAAGCCCGCATCTTCGTATATCATTAATGTAGTACACCCAGGAATACGTCGCTATACATCTGGACATAAAACCTGTAGAAAATAGATTCTGGTGTCTAAACCTTTGTTTTTTTAGGTTAGGGAATACAACTATGATATAAGCAGTAACTTTCAAACTTCCCTTTATATATTTTCTGCATATATTTGCATTTAATTAAATGCAAATTGGCCGCCATAATTCTTATCGTGAATATAATTTCAGATATACGAATACGAGCTACAGAACGTTAATTGTATTTCTACATCCAAGATTTCAAGGGCAAAATTGTTAGAATTCCATTCACAGCCTTTTTTATACCCAGTTTTATATTCTTGCATTGATTAAAAGTATTGTATTCATTAAACTCACATTTTCTTGAGATAAAGCCTCAGAGCAGAAAACAACTGTGAGTAGCATCGAATAGAACATACCTTTATTTAACTGTAATCTCAACTTGGCTTCCAAAGTGTGCTCAATAGGTACACAACAACAAGTTTCAAATTATGTAGCAGGAATCGTTAAAAAGATGTTTATGATTTCATGATATTCAATGTATTATAATCGTGTAATTTGCCCTCATGTTTACTGCTTATACTTGTGTCTATGTTGCAATACTTTTCTTTCTTTCTTTCTTTCTTTTTTTTTTTGGGCCAAAGGGGAGGAGGGGGAAAGTCATCAAGATCATAAGCTACTCTACAAAAGTTTCATGAGTTTAGACATTTGTTTAGAGGATGTTCTCGTCATATAATCTCATATAGCTTTCAAAGTGTGCTTACGGTACACAAAAAATTGGTCTTAAATCATTCAGCAGATTTTTTTTAAACATCTTTTTCCTTACCGGCGATGATTTGCATCCATGTTTAGTCGATACTTGTATCTTTTGTTGCAAAACTTTTGGCTAAGGCACGTTTATCAATGGGCAACATATGACCGTGATAATTTGTATGGAAGTGGATTTTGTCATATTTTTGCGCGGTTTCACCCAATGACTTACAGAAAACAGCCGGATACAAAAAAAAAAGAAAAGGAAAAGGAAATGCCTTAACATTAAATTTTCTATTCCTAGTACTCTGGATTCATCAGTCGATCAATACAAACAGCATCCGTCTCATTGGCTTCAAGCTCATAATACGCTTATAAATTCTGATAAGTGTTACTTTTACCATTTTTCGTGTTGTATCTGCACCTTTATTAAAAGAACTCCTGAAGGAAGTCTGATGCAACTGCAAGACAGGCTGTTAGCAACTGGTAGTGTATAATTGCAGGGCAAACAGATTTGACTGCACACAACCCATATAAGTGACAGATGCAGGCCATTATAGATCAGACACTTGTAATGTTGTATTTCTAAAATATGTGGAGTCAGATGATGCTGTTCTAATTGGTGACTAGAAATAAATAGCATTCTTGAAAGACATCAACACAGTTTACAACAAACGTGAGACTTACTCCGTTTGTACTCTTCTTTCATCAGTATGAAATGAAGCCGGGATCCTATTTACTTTGAATTAATCAACTGCAATTTCACACTATCCTAGTCCAGAGTTTGTGGTAAACGCATAGAACACCTTGAGTGTAAGCGAGTTTACATGTTTTACACTTTTATCATTGATCTATATTTTCAGAGATCACATTACATACCTTAAGTATCTGTATTACCGCTAGCCAGAAAATGAAAATGATGTACTTGAAACGGAAGAAAGTTTTCTTGAAATCCAATGACTTTGATTCATTAGATTTTAAATTCATCTTAGCCAAACGTTCAAGACAGTAAAAAAGGTTCAAGCTAATATTGTAAATAGTCATCATTTATCTTCTGGCGTCCGTCGACAGTAATGCATGCATTTTCAAAAACCATTTTCAGATTCTCTTTTAAGACCCCATGTAATTTTATGACAGATTTTCAACAAACTAGGCAAGTAGCATCCCAAGGATGACAGACTATCAAGTTATTCAAATAGACACCATGTCCAAAAGGTCCCAGAACCCCCAAATTAAGGAATCTAACATTAAAAAAAATATCACACACACACACACACACACACACACACACACACACATACACACAAAAGTAGAACCAGTTAAACAGAGCTATCAGGTAAAAAGTACAAAGATGAATATCTTGGAGACTGCATAGTTTTAAGTTTCGCAGTTTTATCTTCTTTTCAATTTCAATTTTCAATTTCAATTTCTATTTCAATTTTCGAAATATTACACATTATGATATATATACATTATATATATATTATATATATACTTGTAGTCCGCGTGTTGGTACCAGTACAGAAAAGATGACGAAGTATAAGGTGGTAATGCATTTCAGTCCAACAGTGCTATTTAGTCAGACCAAATTTTCGACGAATACATTTGTTTTTCTTCAGAATTGCCATTGTCGATCTTCAGGAAGACAAATGTATTCGTCCAAAATTTGCTCTGAATAAATAGCACTGTTGGACTGAAATGCATTACCAGCCTACTTCGTCATTTTATATATGGTACATAGTTTTTTGTTGTTTTTTTTTTTTCGTGTGGGCACTAATGTCCCCCTCTCTTTTTCGAGTTGCTGCTTTTATCAAACCAGAAGAGCATTGAGTAAATACATCAGTGAGTGTATTAGCATACTTTCAAGATTATTTATGGTAGATGCAGGGGTGACTCCCTTGGGGCTAGTGCCAAATAGGGACAAATTTTCACTCTTTCATCTTAAAAAAAAAACTGTTCAATTTGTTATCAAACTTGGCTGGTAGAATATTGGTAAAATGGGAACCATCCCCCGGCCACAAGATGCCCAAAGGCACCTCAAATCTGATCTAGGTGCGGTCGCCTTTGGGCTGGGACCAAATTATTGGATGCCACTTTTGATTTTTGATCCTCCTTTTGAAAACACATGGTCAAATTTACAACAAACTTAGTACAGAACTGAAGGTGCATTTATCGCTATAGTGTCATGCATATATGAAGAGTTTGTTTGCAAAAACCGATAAGTCCATATTTGCCAAATTGAGATATTTGCGATTAAAGGTCAAGAAAAATATAGAGAATAATAAGAACAATTTTGCTTCTTTTGACCATAACTTCAAAAATATACCTTTATATGTAGTGACCAATATATCATTTAAAAGGTATTATTTTGTACATTATGACAGAAATCGTACTTCAAAATCTTCAAAAATGGACTTATCGGTTTTTGCAAACAAACCCTTTGTATGGACATCATGCCTTCCTGGGCCCTGGAGGTCCCTAAAGGCTTCCAGACATGGCCCTATAGGTTCCCAAAGTCTTCCAATTTCCTTTCTCCCAAGTAATAGTCTGTAAACATGCAAGGAAGGGGAACTTGAGATACTCGGATGAGGGCTGGACCCCTGGGTCTTTTATTCAGAAAGTGAGTGAGTGACATGGTACCCTGATATGACAAGATCGTCATCTAATGTCCAAACTCATGAAACTTTTGTAGAGTAGCTTATGGATATAAGCTACTCTTAATTTGAATAGATGTAATATGTACAAATATGCAATTCTTTAGTGAAATATAGGTAATTATTCCTGAGTGGAACGTATTCGACATCAGTGATTCTCAGCAGTAAAATTAAGACAACAGACACCAACACTGGGTACCTTTTACAGATAGAGATATAAGCCTGTAGAGGCATTGTAGCGGTCATTTTGCATTTAATTAAATGCAAATATATGCAGAAAATGTATAATGGGAAGCTTGAAAGTTACTGCTTATATGATAATTGAATTAATTGACCTAAAAGCAAAACAAAACAAAGGTTTAGACACCAGAATCTATTTTCTGCGGGTTTTATGTCTGGATATAAAGCGACTTATTCCTGAGTGTACTACATTACTGATATACGAAGATACGGGCTTGCACAGGCAATATGGCGGCCATTTTGTATGTAATTATATGCAAATATATGCAAAAACTATATAAAGGGATGCTTGGAAGTTGCTAAAGATAACATATTTGTATTCCTTGACCTAAAAAACATAGGTTTAGACACCGGAATTTACTTTCTGTGGATATCCTGAGATATAGGCATTATGAATAGGTTGTATGGCGGCCATTTTGAATTTATGCAAATTAGGCACTGATCCACCACTCGAATTTTAGGGAACTTTTAATATGTTATTTTAATAGCTCATCCGGGTCAAATGCAAGTGGAATCGTTTCTGTTGCAATCAGTTGTGGGTTAACCCACTTTTTGTCGTATTTTGACTGGACTACTTTGTGATCATCATTCTCAGACCTGTATAAATGATGTGAAAACAGTAACTTCAATACTACTATTTACTAAACCTGTTCATTAATCATGACCAATCCTGTAAATGACGAACTAATCCTGCAAACTACAATATTTGTTAAATATTGTGTTTTTTTAATGAGAAAATATAGTTTTTAATCATTGTTACAGCAAATAAAATTACTTACCGGTAATTTTTGTGGCCCAAAAGGGCAACTGCCAAAAAAGTTCATATGGAGCTCTGGGAAATGCAAACATAATTGATATTCTATTCTACTGGCCGAACGGGCCATTAAAATTTTCCTAGTCACATTTAAAAAAAAAAAATGTTAATGGCAGTTTGATCACTTTCCTAAATATGCCCAAGTATAATTGATTCAATTTTAACTTAAACTAGTCAAAATTAATACCGTACAGTAGGTGTCATACCTGGCAGGGGGGGGGGGGGCGGGGAGGAATACCTGGCCCAAAAAGTGGTAGGCAAGTGCTGCTGGCAAAAAAAAAAAAAAAAAAAAAAAAAAATAGGGGGCATCGCCATCGGCAAGGGGATGCTATGAAAAATAGGGGTCATTGGAACGACCGGAATGTCAGATTGGAAGGAAAACACAATGCTTTGGAACATTTTTTTTTTTTTTTTCATTGACAAGGAAAAACAACATGCTTTGGAACGTTGGTTTTTTTTTTTCGTATTTTTTCATCTACAAGACAAAAAGTGTGATGTACTGGAACGGCTTCGAGCGAAAAAAGGCGATGCAACTCAGCGGCACATACCCACTACCCATTTTCTAAATGGCATTTTGTACTTACTAACCCCCCCCCCCCCCCCTCCCCGGGTTATCATTAAAACATGGGTATTATGAAGTATAGTTACTCGGAAATGCTATCTACAGGAGATATGAAACTACTCTGTTATACAGCTATAGAAGAAAAAATCAAAGCATAAGTATTCTAAACCTTTGTTTTTTTAGGTTAGGGAATACAACTATGATATAAGCAGTAACTTTCAAACTTCCCTTTATATATTTTCTGCATATATTTGCATTTAATTAAATGCAAATTGGCCGCCATAATTCTTATCGTGAATATAATTTCAGATATACGAATACGAGCTACAGAACGTTAATTGTATTTCTACATCCAAGATTTCAAGGGCAAAATTGTTAGAATTCCATTCACAGCCTTTTTTATACCCAGTTTTATATTCTTGCATTGATTAAAAGTATTGTATTCATTAAACTCACATTTTCTTGAGATAAAGCCTCAGAGCAGAAAACAACTGTGAGTAGCATCGAATAGAACATACCTTTATTTAACTGTAATCTCAACTTGGCTTCCAAAGTGTGCTCAATAGGTACACAACAACAAGTTTCAAATTATGTAGCAGGAATCGTTAAAAAGATGTTTATGATTTCATGATATTCAATGTATTATAATCGTGTAATTTGCCCTCATGTTTACTGCTTATACTTGTGTCTATGTTGCAATACTTTTCTTTCTTTCTTTCTTTCTTTTTTTTTTTGGGCCAAAGGGGAGGAGGGGGAAAGTCATCAAGATCATAAGCTACTCTACAAAAGTTTCATGAGTTTAGACATTTGTTTAGAGGATGTTCTCGTCATATAATCTCATATAGCTTTCAAAGTGTGCTTACGGTACACAAAAAATTGGTCTTAAATCATTCAGCAGATTTTTTTTAAACATCTTTTTCCTTACCGGCGATGATTTGCATCCATGTTTAGTCGATACTTGTATCTTTTGTTGCAAAACTTTTGGCTAAGGCACGTTTATCAATGGGCAACATATGACCGTGATAATTTGTATGGAAGTGGATTTTGTCATATTTTTGCGCGGTTTCACCCAATGACTTACAGAAAACAGCCGGATACAAAAAAAAAAGAAAAGGAAAAGGAAATGCCTTAACATTAAATTTTCTATTCCTAGTACTCTGGATTCATCAGTCGATCAATACAAACAGCATCCGTCTCATTGGCTTCAAGCTCATAATACGCTTATAAATTCTGATAAGTGTTACTTTTACCATTTTTCGTGTTGTATCTGCACCTTTATTAAAAGAACTCCTGAAGGAAGTCTGATGCAACTGCAAGACAGGCTGTTAGCAACTGGTAGTGTATAATTGCAGGGCAAACAGATTTGACTGCACACAACCCATATAAGTGACAGATGCAGGCCATTATAGATCAGACACTTGTAATGTTGTATTTCTAAAATATGTGGAGTCAGATGATGCTGTTCTAATTGGTGACTAGAAATAAATAGCATTCTTGAAAGACATCAACACAGTTTACAACAAACGTGAGACTTACTCCGTTTGTACTCTTCTTTCATCAGTATGAAATGAAGCCGGGATCCTATTTACTTTGAATTAATCAACTGCAATTTCACACTATCCTAGTCCAGAGTTTGTGGTAAACGCATAGAACACCTTGAGTGTAAGCGAGTTTACATGTTTTACACTTTTATCATTGATCTATATTTTCAGAGATCACATTACATACCTTAAGTATCTGTATTACCGCTAGCCAGAAAATGAAAATGATGTACTTGAAACGGAAGAAAGTTTTCTTGAAATCCAATGACTTTGATTCATTAGATTTTAAATTCATCTTAGCCAAACGTTCAAGACAGTAAAAAAGGTTCAAGCTAATATTGTAAATAGTCATCATTTATCTTCTGGCGTCCGTCGACAGTAATGCATGCATTTTCAAAAACCATTTTCAGATTCTCTTTTAAGACCCCATGTAATTTTATGACAGATTTTCAACAAACTAGGCAAGTAGCATCCCAAGGATGACAGACTATCAAGTTATTCAAATAGACACCATGTCCAAAAGGTCCCAGAACCCCCAAATTAAGGAATCTAACATTAAAAAAAATATCACACACACACACACACACACACACACACACACACACATACACACAAAAGTAGAACCAGTTAAACAGAGCTATCAGGTAAAAAGTACAAAGATGAATATCTTGGAGACTGCATAGTTTTAAGTTTCGCAGTTTTATCTTCTTTTCAATTTCAATTTTCAATTTCAATTTCTATTTCAATTTTCGAAATATTACACATTATGATATATATACATTATATATATATTATATATATACTTGTAGTCCGCGTGTTGGTACCAGTACAGAAAAGATGACGAAGTATAAGGTGGTAATGCATTTCAGTCCAACAGTGCTATTTAGTCAGACCAAATTTTCGACGAATACATTTGTTTTTCTTCAGAATTGCCATTGTCGATCTTCAGGAAGACAAATGTATTCGTCCAAAATTTGCTCTGAATAAATAGCACTGTTGGACTGAAATGCATTACCAGCCTACTTCGTCATTTTATATATGGTACATAGTTTTTTGTTGTTTTTTTTTTTTCGTGTGGGCACTAATGTCCCCCTCTCTTTTTCGAGTTGCTGCTTTTATCAAACCAGAAGAGCATTGAGTAAATACATCAGTGAGTGTATTAGCATACTTTCAAGATTATTTATGGTAGATGCAGGGGTGACTCCCTTGGGGCTAGTGCCAAATAGGGACAAATTTTCACTCTTTCATCTTAAAAAAAAAACTGTTCAATTTGTTATCAAACTTGGCTGGTAGAATATTGGTAAAATGGGAACCATCCCCCGGCCACAAGATGCCCAAAGGCACCTCAAATCTGATCTAGGTGCGGTCGCCTTTGGGCTGGGACCAAATTATTGGATGCCACTTTTGATTTTTGATCCTCCTTTTGAAAACACATGGTCAAATTTACAACAAACTTAGTACAGAACTGAAGGTGCATTTATCGCTATAGTGTCATGCATATATGAAGAGTTTGTTTGCAAAAACCGATAAGTCCATATTTGCCAAATTGAGATATTTGCGATTAAAGGTCAAGAAAAATATAGAGAATAATAAGAACAATTTTGCTTCTTTTGACCATAACTTCAAAAATATACCTTTATATGTAGTGACCAATATATCATTTAAAAGGTATTATTTTGTACATTATGACAGAAATCGTACTTCAAAATCTTCAAAAATGGACTTATCGGTTTTTGCAAACAAACCCTTTGTATGGACATCATGCCTTCCTGGGCCCTGGAGGTCCCTAAAGGCTTCCAGACATGGCCCTATAGGTTCCCAAAGTCTTCCAATTTCCTTTCTCCCAAGTAATAGTCTGTAAACATGCAAGGAAGGGGAACTTGAGATACTCGGATGAGGGCTGGACCCCTGGGTCTTTTATTCAGAAAGTGAGTGAGTGACATGGTACCCTGATATGACAAGATCGTCATCTAATGTCCAAACTCATGAAACTTTTGTAGAGTAGCTTATGGATATAAGCTACTCTTAATTTGAATAGATGTAATATGTACAAATATGCAATTCTTTAGTGAAATATAGGTAATTATTCCTGAGTGGAACGTATTCGACATCAGTGATTCTCAGCAGTAAAATTAAGACAACAGACACCAACACTGGGTACCTTTTACAGATAGAGATATAAGCCTGTAGAGGCATTGTAGCGGTCATTTTGCATTTAATTAAATGCAAATATATGCAGAAAATGTATAATGGGAAGCTTGAAAGTTACTGCTTATATGATAATTGAATTAATTGACCTAAAAGCAAAACAAAACAAAGGTTTAGACACCAGAATCTATTTTCTGCGGGTTTTATGTCTGGATATAAAGCGACTTATTCCTGAGTGTACTACATTACTGATATACGAAGATACGGGCTTGCACAGGCAATATGGCGGCCATTTTGTATGTAATTATATGCAAATATATGCAAAAACTATATAAAGGGATGCTTGGAAGTTGCTAAAGATAACATATTTGTATTCCTTGACCTAAAAAACATAGGTTTAGACACCGGAATTTACTTTCTGTGGGATATCCTGAGATATAGGCATTATGAATAGGTTGTATGGCGGCCATTTTGAATTTATGCAAATTAGGCACTGATCCACCACTCGAATTTTAGGGAACTTTTAATATGTTATTTTAATAGCTCATCCGGGTCAAATGCAAGTGGAATCGTTTCTGTTGCAATCAGTTGTGGGTTAACCCACTTTTTGTCGTATTTTGACTGGACTACTTTGTGATCATCATTCTCAGACCTGTATAAATGATGTGAAAACAGTAACTTCAATACTACTATTTACTAAACCTGTTCATTAATCATGACCAATCCTGTAAATGACGAACTAATCCTGCAAACTACAATATTTGTTAAATATTGTGTTTTTTTAATGAGAAAATATAGTTTTTAATCATTGTTACAGCAAATAAAATTACTTACCGGTAATTTTTGTGGCCCAAAAGGGCAACTGCCAAAAAAGTTCATATGGAGCTCTGGGAAATGCAAACATAATTGATATTCTATTCTACTGGCCGAACGGGCCATTAAAATTTTCCTAGTCACATTTAAAAAAAAAAAATGTTAATGGCAGTTTGATCACTTTCCTAAATATGCCCAAGTATAATTGATTCAATTTTAACTTAAACTAGTCAAAATTAATACCGTACAGTAGGTGTCATACCTGGCAGGGGGGGGGGGGGCGGGGAGGAATACCTGGCCCAAAAAGTGGTAGGCAAGTGCTGCTGGCAAAAAAAAAAAAAAAAAAAAAAAAAAATAGGGGGCATCGCCATCGGCAAGGGGATGCTATGAAAAATAGGGGTCATTGGAACGACCGGAATGTCAGATTGGAAGGAAAACACAATGCTTTGGAACATTTTTTTTTTTTTTTCATTGACAAGGAAAAACAACATGCTTTGGAACGTTGGTTTTTTTTTTTTCGTATTTTTTCATCTACAAGACAAAAAAGTGTGATGTACTGGAACGGCTTCGAGCGAAAAAAGGCGATGCAACTCAGCGGCACATACCCACTACCCATTTTCTAAATGGCATTTTGTACTTACTAACCCCCCCCCCCCCCCCCTCCCCCGGGTTATCATTAAAACATGGGTATTATGAAGTATAGTTACTCGGAAATGCTATCTACAGGAGATATGAAACTACTCTGTTATACAGCTATAGAAGAAAAAATCAAAGCATAAGTATTAGAGTTGTATACTTTGTTATTTTGCCATTGGCTTAGCCTTCGATTACTCAGCGATTCATCAATCCTAAAACACGCCTGCGCTCTGGCAGAGAATTTGCACACACACCGTACAATACACAGCTACTCAAATTGTAAACTGACCAGTCGGGCGACTGAGCACCCTTTCCCCGCGAAGCGTGGGCGCGCAGTGCCCCGGGCCTGCTGGGCCGGATGTGTTTTATTTACTCAAATTGTAGTATTACAACACGTCCGTAACACCCCCATGTCTGGTAATTTACCCTGTATGCCAACTGTTTTGCATGATTCAAACATACCTTCCAGTAAAGAAAGATGCGAGACTGGATTGCCGCAACCTCTTTGCCCTATTTGCAGGTTCCATACTGCTTGTCACTAGCACTCAGACTGATAAAAAAGTGAGCAACTTGAACAAGTAAATCCAGGAAGTGAGCAGCCCAGCTCAGCGTTGCCAGGTTAAATCTTCACAAAATCCCCACCCAAACGACATTTCAAAAATCCCCAAAGTTGTCAAATTTTGACAGAAAATCCCCAAATTCGTTTTACATAAAACTCAATATTATTTTTATTCCCAGATATTTATTTTTCATCCCCAAAGACTTCAAAAATTCCCTTTTTTTTAAATTTGGGGATTTTTGGGATGAGAATTATCACATGGCAACGCTGGCCTAGCTTGTCACTTCGGCGGTGGCCCGTGTCCTCCAAAAAGTTGATGGGGGGGGGGGGGGGGCAAGGGACTCCGTGACATTTGTTCGTCCACCCCCCTCCCTTCCCCCCCCCCCCCCACAAAAAAGAAATAATAATAATACGAAATAAAATAAATATATAAATAGAAAAAAATAAAATTACAAGTTTGAAAAAAAAGATAAGATAAAAAAAATGGTCTCCAGATTTTTTTTTTTGAGGGGGGGGGGGGGAGTTGCAACCCCCCCCCCCCCCCTCTAGATCCGCTTCTGGAAACTGATATGATATAATGTTCAAGTGAAGTTTTTTATGCACTTTACATATAAGATTAATGCCGCAACATTTCCAGTTGAGCAATTTCAAATTTTGTTTAGGTAATGTTTGTGCAATTTCTATTTACCCATCCCCATGTTTGGCATTTTGAGTGTGTTCACGATAAAATACAATAATGAAAAAGAAGGGCCTTGTCCATTTTACCGTTCAAAGTATGTTGAAATGAACATGCCACCTCTAATTTAATTTCAACCCTAACTGTATGGGGGTATTTTGAGCCATGAAAATGGGGGGGGGGAGTATATAGGGCTTTGGAACGATCTCCTAGTGATAATCCGTGATTCTCCTTCTGTTGACACCTTCAAAATCAGACTCAAAACATATCTATTTAATGGACTGTAGTTTGATTCACTGATTCCATGTCATCCAATCTATTTCGTTCAATTACTTATTATAATGTCATGCAATGTAATGTAATATAACGTAATTTAATGTAATATTATGTAACGTAATGTTATATAATTTATTATGCTTTTCATAATCCTTATACATGTATTGATTTAATATCTAAATGTTAAGCGCTTAGAAACTACTGTAATAAGCGCGATAATGTACATTATTATTATTATTATTATAGGGGCACTGATCTAGGAAATGCAACTTGAAACGAAAAAAAAAATAGAAGGTGGTGATATCTTTGTGCTGAATCTGATGGTACGGTATAATGGATTCTAATCAAATATATATTCTTGTAAATAACTTACTCAAATGTATTACAAATTTTAGGCATACTTGAGAAATGTCCATGCTTTTAAGATAAGCAAGAGTATAAGAGCATGATTATTGTGTAGTAATAAAGAACGATGTTTCCTCAATGAGAAATGAATCAGAGAACAAGTACGTGTGTAATTTTTGTTTATAAAGACTCAATTTTCCTACTTACAAAATGCGTCAATCACTTTGTGTTCTGTTGTTTTGTACTGTTCATATTAATTTTTTTAATGTTTTTCATAATTTTCATTAATTTCATTTGCTTTCAAACTTTATTCAGTTTCTATAGGGCTAAGTACCAAACTAAGATCCACATTTATATATATATAGCATATATATACAGTGTATATATATGATAAAAAACAAAAGTGGAACAAAGTTCATGCTGTATCCCCCAATGATTTATTTTTACACATAAATTTTCTTCACCTGAGAAAGAGCAAATCGCTCAAAAAAAATTGTGTGCAGAAATAAGCATTTGGTGAATAAAGCATGAATTTTGTTCCAGTTTTGATTTTTATCTTATCTTGCCAACACGTGAACAACCTACTCAATACATGTTACATATATTATATATATATATATATATATATATATATATATATATATATATATGTATATCATTGGCCACTTACGGGACAAAGACCTAATTATGTCATATCATACCTAGAAAGAGATGGTACAATTGTTGTTGAGATAGGGAATGCATTTTTTTTTGCCAGAAAATTACAAAACACTCATAAAACATTAAAGAGCATACTATTCTAAAAGGAATAAAATATTTATTTAAAGAAAATTGTTTTAATATGGCTGAGACATAAAACGAAAGAAGTGAAATAAAGTGGTCGTAATGGAAGGTGGATAACACCTTTTATGAGGACCTTTTCTGGTTTTGGATATTTCATCAACACCTGCGCCAAATTCTATCAAATAAAAATTTGTATTTCTCTTATAAAAGATTGCATGTCCCTTCATATTTCATCAGAAATTTCTCACTATCACGCACACCCCCCCCCCCACACACACACAAATGGAAAATGGAAGTCCAGTCTCAACCTAAACTGTACCATCCCTTAAAAATTTCACTTCTTAAGTTGTCGTTGAGTTTGTGGCAGTATCAGAAATTGTATCACGAAGCTTACATTATTTTTGTACAATCGTTAATCTCACTACTGTGCTTGTGTCGCAATTGATGATATATGGAGATAGTAATGATGACAATGAAAAAGATGATTATGAATGCATAATGAATTTATGGCAATAAAGAATATGCCTGTTAATTGTAATAAACAGCAAATGGCTTTCCAAGTAGACATGGTGAAACTGCTATGTGTGTGTATGGAGGTTTTGACATGAATGCAAGAATATGTTGTGGGTTTTGTTTGAGAATAGGACAATGACATGTCAAACCCATATTTGCTCCTCTATACGCTAATGTTCCGTGAGCCCCACATATCAATTTTCTCAAAATAATATCACTGCTAATGCATGAATTCTAAGAACATAATTTGTGATACTTGAGAACTAGTCAAGAACCTCTCTTCTGACTCAAGTGCGCAATAGACGATTGATATCTACTTCACAATACCTTGACAATCAAAACTAAGGCTACCCAGTTAAGAATCAAATCATGAGGAAAAATATATTAAGCACTAGCAGTCGATCCTTACTTCAGAATGCTTTCCAATGTTTTCTCTTCATTGAAATGTTATGTAATCAGCTATAGTACTCAAATGTCCCTTCAGACAGAGCTTAGTCTCATACTTATAATATCTATTAATTTCTGCTTGCTCACACACACCTATAGTAGACTTGACATTAGGGGAAAAAAGCAATTCAGTGAAATTAATAGTGGACATAGAGTAATGCATGCATGTTTCAAGAATTTTCAGCTACAAACATATGTAGAGGGCGCCAATTTTTAATTTTTGAGACTTGAAAAAATGACAAGTTTAACCTCGATTTACCCCTCTATCTTAAGGTCCATGATCCCCACAAGTAGATTTCCTCACATGATTGACCCTACAAATATAAGTTTTTTGGTTAACATGAAATATAACTTCACCAATTACTTTCAAAATGCTTTTATTTTGTCACACAAGTTTACCTAACATGTAAATTGAACAAAGAGAAACAAAGACAAATTTGAAAAGTAAACCTTTCCGAGAATACTAATTGCTGACTGGAAAAAGATGATGTTTTTAACGATATTTGCGTAAGAGCTTCTTTTGAAAATAATTCCTGGTAGAATAATCAATGAGGGTTAAAGAACAGGTAATAATAGCAAGTTTCTCTGCAACAACTTTACCTTCCTAAAATCTATATTTTTTTTTTAGTAAAATTCTCCATAGGAAATGACCTTCAAAAAATTGGTATACATTACGATTTGAATAAAACGTAATGCAATAGTTACTTGAATAGTGTATGTAAGGCCCTCAGGATAACTGCCAACAAAATACCTGTACCATACTCTAAAAAATCACAAATCAAACTTTTGGGAAGTTGATAGGAAGCTACTTTTCACACAAACTAGTTTTGGGTAAGGGGTGCATTATAGGGTTTGTCTTTCTTATACTTCAAGAGGCCCCCTTTTCATATTTTTTGAGAGAATTAGAGTGAATTGCTCTAGAATACATTTTATTTAAGGGAGTCACTGACTCTTTTCCAAAAATATATATTATCTGCTACTTTTGAAAATAATTCCTGGTAGAATAATCAATGAGGGTTAAAGAACAGGTAATAATAGCAAGTTTCTCTGCAACAACTTTACCTTCCTAAAATCTATATCTTTTTAGTAAAATTCTCCATAGGAAATGACCTTCAAAAAATTGATATACATTACGATTTGAATAAAACGTAATGCAATAGTTACTTGAATAGTGTATGTAAGGCCCTCAGGATAACTGCCAACAAAATACCTGTACCATATATACTCTAAAAAATCACAAATCAAACTTTTGGGAAGTTGATAGGAAGCTACTTTTCACACAAACTAGTTTTGGGTATAAGGGGTGCATTATAGGGTTTGTCTTTCTTATACTTCAAGAGGCCCCCTTTTCATATTTTTTGAGAGAATTAGAGTGAATTGCTCTAGAATACATTTTATTTAAGGGAGTCACTGACTCTTTTCCAAAAATATATATTATCTGCTACTTTTGAAAATAATTCCTGGTAGAATAATCAATGAGGGTTAAAGAACAGGTAATAATAGCAAGTTTCTCTGCAACAACTTTACCTTCCTAAAATCTATATTTTTTTAGTAAAATTCTCCATAGGAAATGACCTTCAAAAATGATATACATTACGATTTGAATAAAACGTAATGCAATAGTTACTTGAATAGTGTATGTAAGGCCCTCAGGATAACTGCCAACAAAATACCTGTACCATATATACTCTAAAAAAATCACAAATCAAACTTTTGGGAAGTTGATAGGAAGCTACTTTTCACACAAACTAGTTTTGGGTAAGGGGTGCATTATAGGGTTTGTCTTTCTTATACTTCAAGAGGCCCCCTTTTCATATTTTTTGAGAGAATTAGAGTGAATTGCTCTAGAATACATTTTATTTAAGGGAGTCACTGACTCTTTTCCAAAAATATATATTATCTGCTACTTTTCCAGCAAACCTGGGAATAAAACAAGGTGTCACACATTTACATTTCTTTCAACCCAGTAAATGGTGAATGTGTTGTCATTTTGCCATATGGAAGCCTGTAGAAATTTAGGAATAACAACAAAAAAGTGAATAATTAAAAGGGGCGTGGCCAAAGATGAAACAACTTCATAACATGGGACAGAGAAAGAGAGAGAGAGAGGGGGGGGGGAGAAGAATACACGCTAGAATATTTTCCTTGTTGGACCTAATTACTATTAGAGGACAGTCGAGTAACTGGTCACATGACCTTTATACACAACGATCATCAGTTATGTGATCACTATACCGTACTATGTCCTCCCCCCCTCAAAAAAGAAAAATTACAACGGGACCCTCCGCAATGATAACGTTAAAATGCATGTAGTGAATCAATCCAAATACAATTTCAGGATACGAAACTATAAGTGAAGAGTTTGTTCGCAAAAACCGATAAGTTCATATTTGCCATATGGAGATATTTGCGATTAAGGGTCAAGAAAAATAGAGAGAATTAATAAGAAATTGTTTGCTTCTTTTGACGATAACTTCAAAAATGTACCTTTTAGTGATCAATACATCATTTAAAAGGTATTATTTTGTACTTTATGACAGAGACCGTACTTCAAAATCTTCAAAAATGAACCTATCGGTTTTTGCGAACAAACTCTTCAACTCATTGCCCACATCAGCTTACAGAAAACCTCATTCGATTTGCTTCAGTTTTGGTCGGAGTAACTTCGGAGGAATGATCGGAGGAAGCTCGGTCGGAGTAACTTCGGAGGAAAGGTCGGAGTAGTGCCCGTCTGAACAAGGTTGTGGTAACTTCCTTCGGTCGGAGGAACTTTACCACGACCAAGCTTCCTCCGACCAAGATACTCCTGAGTTTCTCAGGAGTATCTCGCTACCACGTTCAACCTGTCGGAGTAGATTGCCCGTGCGGACAAGCCCTCGGAGTATCTCTGAACTTACACCCTACGACCTATATGTATAAACTTCCGAGTTAAATCGAAATGTTGACATTTTGCGAGTACACGTGCGCGTGTAATGCAATTCTAACCTAGTCGATCGCGACAAATAATCTATTGCTCAGAAATTTCCATCAACAAGAATGGAGATGACATAATTATGTCGCTGGTAAAAACAATCGTTTGGTTGACATGCGCGGCGCTGCCACTTCCGAAAGTTACACCGACCCTCCACACGGTGATCCCGCGAAGGCCGTGGTAAATTATTGGTCGGAGTTTCTTCCCACGACTGTCGTATGGACACAGGGTCGTGGTAAGATAAGTATAAATTTGAACTTTAATTGCTGCGCCATAAAATTTTACTCCGACCAGAAATACGTCTGAACATGGCTTATATCACAGCTAGTCTTTATCCATCCTGAAATGAAGTGTAAAAAACATACTTTTTTATGTGCATGCACTTCATGCCCTTTGAATAGCAGTGATGCCAAGGGCAATCCATCTTGAATTATTGATAAAGCATTCATGTGCCTTGGAGCATGGACATGCAAGGACATTCATCGTATCGTTAATTAATTTATGCACCTGTACATCTCAAAAGCCACACAAAGACTTTTTAAGCATGCTTCACTGCTTTGATCCCATGATCGTCACTGCCAGCAAGCCGGGAAAAGAACAAGACGGAGATTCGAGAAGTCTAAAACCAAGGAGGTTCGAGAGATGGAGTTTATACAACTGACTATAATTATTCAATCAGCTGTCAGTTTTCTATGGATGGACAAACGAATTCAACAGGTGCATTTGTGCCCTTGATGTTCGATGCTTGAAGCCGCCGTCTTTTGAGCAATCTGAAGATTCATTTTTAACGCCAACATAAAGGGTATGTGCTGCTCGTTTATAAATGCAATGAAATTTCACCTAATGATAAAGCATATAAAACAAAAGTCAATTCCGTCCGAAAATGTGTGCAAAAGTGTAAATCTGAGCTGTTTTTTGTGAAAGTGTTTGAAATTTCACCCTCATGGAAAGCCGGTTTTGTCACTTTTCTCCTTATTTCCGCAAAATGAAACTAATAATGGTATCATCTTCCAAGTATAGTTCTTTATAAATCAATATGTCAGTTTAGCGTACAATCACGTACATTCGAGTAATTTTGATATTAATTTCAGCAATATTTGAGCAATTTCTATTCCCGCACCCGTGTGCCTTTACCATTGGGCGTTTTCACATCAGCCCGATAAAAATCCAAGCTCGAGATATTTTTTCGCAATCGCAAGCGCGCTATTTGATTTCCTATTCACATCAGCTCGAACATTATAACAGCGCGCTATATAGTTCGCATTAATTATCCTGCTATTTCGGAAATTTCCCGAGTTGGACTCGAAAAATTTTCTCGATTAATTAGCGCGCTAATTTATATTCACATTATGCGTTTTCACATCAGCCCGATGTTTCGAAATAGCGCGCTATTTTCTGACTTGGGAAATTAAAAAATATCTCGAGCTTGGATTTTTATCAGGCTGATGTGAATTTAAACGCCTAAAATGAAATAGCGCTCTATAATCCGTGATCGGGTTAATTTCGCAAGTCAGAAAATAGCGCGCTATTTCGAAACATTCGGGCTGATGTGAAACGCCTAGTGTGATAAAATAGGGGCCTACTTACAAAGTACAATATGCAAATGGCACCATGCCCCCATTAGAAGTCCCCCCCCCCCCCCCCCCCCCCACCCCCACCGCCGCCGTCGCCCCTAGGGCCCTCGAAACTAGCTCGCCTCGGTCGAAATGAATTCTACACAAATCAAGGCCTCGTATTATTATGGGGCCTGTATCGTACTCGTATCACGTGCGCACGTCCGTACGATATCGATACCGTGCATTCAAAGATCCTACGCACGTAGCGTAGTGTGTACAGTGTGCGTGGGATCTTTGTTCATTTGACTCACTCACGCCATCGAGCGCTTGTGACAGAAGAGGAACGACATCTTCCGTGAAATGTAAGTAAAATGGTAGTAGAAAAAGAAAGAAAAAGGGAAACAAACGCATGTTGATTTGTGTTGATTTATGATATCCACTATTTCAATTCCAAAGTTAAATGCAGTCAGTGTTCTCATTCAAGCGTATAGATTTACAACTTGGTATTAAGTATTTGCGATCAGGTGAAACTACTTAGTCCCGTGCACGCATTTTGAGCGTATTGAACGAACATTGGTGTTTGGTTTTGCGCACCAAATGAATTAACTTTTACGCCTCGATTGTAGCACTTAGCCGTGTAAAGTAGGTTTGTTTTCTATCGACTTCATGAATGCCTGTGTGAAGCCATGTTAACTGTAGCCGCAGGGCAAAGCTGCATCCTACATCTGTCACCAGTTGGAAAGACACTTTTTTTTGGTCCCCCATAATTAAAACAATATCAGTGCCTACAGTGGCCCCACTAAATTTTTTAATACATGTACCACTCCACACTGAGTTGACCTAGTACAGTATACGAGTACACGTAGAACTAGTTGGAGTAGTAGCCAGAGTAACCGCAGCAGCGACCCCATACGGACAAATACGTACTGTTACTGTGTTACAGCGCCCCGCGACGGGGTTATAGCCAGAGTAGACTGGCTACCCTGCGGCGCAAGGCCTTACTGTTGCCTACAATTGTAGTTGTTATTAAAATTTGAATGCGCAAGGATGCCTGGATGGATGCATGCATTCCCACACCGTACCCGTAGTGATTGCTGTATAGAATCTAGACTATGTATGGACGTACGCGTAAGGAGGTCTACTTGCCCCAAAGCACAAGACGACAAGTAGTCCACTGTTCAAGATATTGTTTTTCAAATGGTATTTTTTTAAAAGCTGTAAACATTTTATACCTTTTTTTCACTCTTAAATGTTTTGTGACATACAAACGCATGTTGATTTGTGTTGATTTATGATATCCTCAACTACATGTATATATCGACATTATTTTTGAGGTGAAACGAATCCAAAAACAATCCAAAAATTTTTTAATAATTTTTCTTCTATTTTTCTTCAAATTACTTGGATATGGCCATAAAAACAAACAAACAGACACACACATGCACACACACACACACACAAAAAAAACCCCCACAAAAACACAGGTCTTCCAAAATAAACCAAGATTCTGGTTGTGACCTCATCTGTCGGTCATTGCTTACATGTAAGTACAATGTAATATGATTAACCAAAGACATACCGGAATGCACCCCCCGAGATTGCGCATAACTTGCATTCCCCTTGCCATGTCTTAAATTGTTAATCACATTAATGTCACAGAAACATGCAAGCTATGCTAAGTCATGGGGAAGGTGCAATGTTTTTTGTTGAACATACATTTGTATTTCAGTGTTTTGATGTAGCAATAATGATTGACAGATGAGGTCACAACCAGAATCTTGATTTGGAAGGTTTTTTTTTTGTTTTTTTTTGTGGGCGTATCCAAGTAATCTGAAGAAAAATAGGAGAAAAATAATTTAGAAATACATGGAATGTTTCCAAATATTCGTTTCACCGCAAAAGTGATATTGAGGGTAGACACTATCATGAATTAACACAAATCAACATGCATTTGTATGTCATAAAACCTTTTAAGTCTTTCAACAAAGTACTCCTCAGATACCATTCGTAATTTCCGATCACAGAGCTTTTTAGTCAGGTGATGATAAATGTCTTCTACACATTCTACACTTCTAAACTAGATCTAGATCAATGTCATTCTTTATCATGTTTGATGCACAGCATCTGGGCAAATATATTTTATCTGTTGAATAAATATTGTACTATAGAGAAGTACTATACACAATTTACTTGTATACAGTTTGTACTATTAGATACAAATGAGATTTATATCAGTACGGGTACTAAAAGTAGAATAGCATGATCACACAGTTCCTTTCAAGCCTGCAGCAGACGCAGACTTCCTTAAATCTTCGTTTGCAAAACAACACCATGACAGGGCTGCCAACTCTCACTCATCGAGAGTGAGACTCACTCATTTTGGTCCTTTCTCACTCTAAAACTTTATTTCATTTGCATGCATTTCTATTGATCTCACTCATTTTGCCTCCTAAATCATAGCATTGGCCTATGGGAGTCTCACTCTCAACTAGTTTCAAATGTTGGCAGCCCTGCCATGATACTGTACTAATACTAAATAGCACGATGATTGAATCTTGTAGTCATTGCAGCAGGGTACATGTACATCATAAGTCATCTTACTGTACTTGGAGTTTACTTGGATGTCTAGATGTGAAGTGTTGCTTACTGACCCTCCAGTTTCACTATCCCTCTGATATGGACTGTACTTAGTGGGATGGCTGTATCACCAGTGTTTCTCAAGGAGAGTTTTGAACTTGTTGATACTTGAGGATCTAACCAATGTGTCTGGCGATGAGTTCCAGTTGTTCAACTGCGAACAGAGAAGAGCTTATGAAGCAACACATACATCTGGATCTTGGTTTTCTAACTTTCATGCTGTATTATGATATGGGCTTTAGAATCTGTGTGATCTGATTGGTCAATTGCCATGCATTGATTTTTACTGATCTACACTGAGCAATGCGTCCGGTAAAATCCGAATGCATGGCCATGCATCTGGTAAAATCCGAATGCATGGCTCAAGTCTTGTACAGTGTTGTAACATTAGGTGTATCGGATGTATGATGGGGAAAATGGTTGTATTTCATTAATTTATGGGCCCATTTTATAACACAAATGATGCACAGGCCTATTTCATGGATCAGTGAGAATGGATGCTTTGTTTTTGTCCATTTATTCTGTATTCTGTTTCTTTCCTAGACCTGCTGGATACATTCCTCATATTACTAGGTGAATTTGACAACACATTGTTTCATTTTGGTGTGAAACCCCCCCCCCCCCCCCGACAAAATCTGTTTATAATTTTGCTCTGATCTCAAAGAGAGTTCAGTATGCAACCTGCAATAGGTTACGTACCATACAGTGTACATGTACAGTGGACATGTATGTGGCTAACATTGGGTAGGCAGGTCTGCATGTACATAGTATACAGTGAGTCTCCCATACCCAGCCAAACCCTTATCCAGATGAGCATGTCCGAATAAGAGAGGTCAGAGTGTAGTCATAACTTAGAAGTGGATCAACACTACTGCCCACCTGCATCCTGCAACCTATAAGGATGTAATAATTAAGTCTTTGATACTTGATTCAATAGTTTATCCCTTCCTTTCACCTGCAGCTTCTTTGCCATCACACAACAGATCAGCATGGATGTCTCATGGATTAAGATGGAGGTCGAAGAAGATGAGGACAAAACTGAAGCAGAATATGCATCACAGTGGAAGAAGGACTGTGTGGAAGACATCAACAATGAAGCAGGTAGTATTTTTTTCTTTTCTGACATACTGAAGCAGTTTCTGTCAAACTTTGATTGGCTTTGCCATGCTGGTATGATAATGTGACCCCGCCGTGACAAAGGATCCAAAAGTAGGCTAGCTGACGGCTGAGCAGGAAAAACTGAGATGGAAGTCAAATCATAAAAATTGGTCAAATAATCACATATCTGTTTTGGCATAATGTTATGGCCTTATGTTTTGTCTACCATGTGCCACAGTTTCAAAGCCAAATGTGCAGAGGAAAAGCAAGAAATTAGCATTTTTCTGGGCCATTATTTTCTGCCCTCAATGGAACAGAAACATATCCGAAAATCTGGATTTAGTGCTGCAGATAGACTCTGCCCCTGGCAACAAGGGAGTGATTTTATTGGTCAATGCGTGGCATCCTCTTAACTGATTGGTTGAGCATACACTGCTGGAGCTAAGCTTGAATGAACATTGCGAAGGTTGCTATGAGCAGACCTTGTATTGTCAAGAGGTGAAAACTGTCTTACCTCCCCTTGATCACAATTGCCTCAGAGAGAATTCTTTGAAGGTGGTTTTCTCAAAATGCTGGTTTCCCTGACCACTCAACGTGGTCTCATAAAATCATCAATATCTCCGCAACTGAGTACTTTTATGAGTCATGTTTTATATGAAATGAAAATGGAAGAAAGAGGGAATGATATCTATTCATTTTCAGAAAATTGACTTCCCTCAACTATTGGATGCTTTCGTTGTAGCAGATCAGATATTCAGTAAAAGTCTTACAATGAATTACATTCATGGGCATGGCAGTGGTACATGTAAATAGTTTTTTTAAGTTACATTACTGATCTAGTTAAAGCATGTTGATGAGGACAGGTCATTTATCCGTTTCCCAGAAATACATGTAATTCCAATAGAATGAATTGGTTTTATGATGTGCGTTGTACATCTTCATGAATCGTGCCAGTAACTTTTCATTCCATACATTCCATGTTTGTCTCTCAACACCCAGTTGCAGAAGAATGTGATACCCACCTGTTTCCACCTTCCTCCATTCCAAGACTCAAGATGGGAAGAGAAGTCTGTGTCAGGACTTCCAAGCTACCTTTGTGTGAAGATTGTGGGGAAGTGTTTGAAAGCTGTGAAGATTTGAGACAGCACCTGATGACAAGACATGGATCCAGTGACACCCAAGAGAGCCCCACCCCACCATGTGATGGTGATGATCAGAATGTAGCCAACATACATCAGTCTACTACAAGCACAGTGTCTGATGACAGAACATTTGTTGTCACACAAAGAGAGCAACTTCATAGTAACCAAGCTGACGGTGAAGCCATTTCCACTGGACTGGTAGAGTATCAACTGGTAGAGTTCAAAGTGGAACCTCCATCTGAACCTGTAGAGTTCCCCACTGAGGTAACTGTCAAGGTTGAACCTCTGCCTCCAGGAGACCTGCACACACAAGAAGCAGTCAACCTCTACAACAACTGCAACAACTGTGTTGGTAAGTTGGTAACAGAGAGAGCAAAGATATGCCCCTTATGAGTAGGTGAAAGCTTCCAAGTTTTACTAGGAAGAATTTTGATACAATGAATGTAGAAGGAAACTAACAGGCCTGAAGTTGACCCAGCATGCCATTATTCATGCTTAATACCTTGGTACTTTAAAAATAACCTTTTTGACTTTTGTCAGATTTGAGACGCATTGTCACATGGAACCCCTTGATACAACTTTTTTTTTTAATGCTTATGTCAATGTCTCAAAGACTTACCAGTAAAGGTGAAGTATTGACAACAGGGTTCGTGAAACGTTTGGTCCTGCCAATAGTCTCTTTCTGTTCGAATTGATGACTTAATGTGACTCAGTTCAGAGGAACCTGGGAGAGCTACACTGAATTGACGGCCAGCGCATGCTCACACAGACGTCTGTAAATTTGTGCGCATGTGATGTGTGCACATGCGCTGGCTGTCAATTCAGTGTGGCTCTCATCAAACTCTCCCAGGTTCCTCTGAACCGAGTCACATTAAGTCATCATTTCGAACAGAAAGAGACTATTGGCAGAATCAAATGCTGGACGAACCCTGTTGTCAATACTTCACCTTTACTGGTAAGTCTCCAAATTGAAGAAATTTTTTGATTTCAATTTGATATTTGTCCGCGATACTACCCTGTCATGATCCCAAATGCTACAGTCCGCAGCCCCATTACGCTATGTGTATGGGGCTGCTGTGCTGGTCGCAGTTACTAGTATACAATGTACGTATAACACGAGATTGCACATGTTCAGCATTGTACTGTACTTCCACCGTAGCGTATGCGTACGTACTAGTACTGGCCGGTGTAACAGCTGCGTTGGTCTGGCCAGCGTTGGATGCATTTTGTCATGGATTTGTACATAAGGTATGACGGGGTAATATTTTCGCGTGTTTTTAATTTTGCAATCAGTCCGAAGCTCGCAAAATTCGTGAAAATAACCACATATACAGTAGTTTACATGCAGTCCTACATTGTAGTATTCACTGAGATACGACAACTTTCCAATCCAACTAAGATTTCCTGATGTCTTTCACTGGGAGTATTAAAGCTCACTGGATTTTATCTGTTCAAAGCATATACCAGCATTATGCATTCTGAAGCTACACCATGCCTATGACTACAGAATTTCTGTAACTTAGACATACAGGAAAGTTGTGAAAGGAGGCGAGATGATATGAAATGCTCCCATTGTGTTTTGTTTTGTGTTTTAATACGCATGATCACACCATGTACATGTACAAATGTAGTATACAATATGTACATGTACATTTTGATCCCTGTTAAATTGACATTGAAAAGTATTTGGCATATAGATAGCTATTCAAATTATATGGGTTATACTGAATTGGGGTAACTCACCTGGTATTTTGACCACTGACAATAAATTAGTGACTGGACAGATTCTTGCTTTGAGTTGATTTGAGCTCTTATATATTTACTCAATCTTCTTGGAAAAAAATCAATGTTTTACAATTATCAGACTATCTTCTTCATCAGACACAAAGTGGATTTTCAGTATTGTTACAATCTTTTGGGGAAAAAAAATCAATATTTTACAATCATCAGACTATCATAGTGTATTTTCCCTATTTTTACCATCAGGACCAATACTCGGCATAGCCCAACAGGCACAACAAGCCACATCCACATCCCATGAAGAAGGTCCACAACACCAGGCATACGTCGGAGATGCCCCTTTTACGCAGTTCCAGCCACAACCCCCTCCAGACCATCATCATCAGCAGCAGCAGCAGTCCGAGGAGGTGTTGTCTGATTTGGCAAGACAGGTAATGAGAAATTGTTGAAATTGTTTGCTTTTATGAAAATGCATACAGTGAAGATGATAGTTTGGATAACAAATTTAGACCTATTCATGGGGGCTTCAGAGTCATGCCGTTTGTCCCCTGGAGGGGCTACAACTGTACTAGTGTGGGGGTAGGGGCCTTCTTGTAGTAAACTATTCATATTTTACCATTTATTGAATATTCATGTCTAGATTGTAATAAAATTTGGCAATAATTATTGTTAAGAGGAGACCAAATTTTGGATGTCACTACTCTTTTTTTTTTTTTTTGGGGGGGGGGTTCAGGGGTAAAGCCTCTTTCAGATATGCTTGGTGATTTTTATACCTCCACCATGCAGTGTCACCGTAGGCATAATGTTTTCGGGTTGTCCGTTCCTCCATCTGTCCCTCATTAAGTTTGTGGACAGCTTAACAATCTTTCTCAGGCCGGGCTTTTTCGGCTATCATAAAACCGAAGGGGGGGGGGGGTGGATTCCCCCTTCCCAAAAGATCTCGCCCATCAGCGGCATGATCATGTCAAATTTGGCACGCCTGACACTCACATTGTAATATACAATGATTGATTTGTGTACATCCGTTTTAAGATATTCAACAATTGTACATTATACAGTTGTACATCATTAACACTCCCAAAAGTCATTTCAGTTCTGATGTATACATGTGTATCATTGTTTTGGGAATTATCTTTTTCTCTTTTTTTAAAATCTTTTTTTTTAAATACTTTTTTGTCTTTTTTTTCCATAGGAAATTGTCACTGGCCAATTTTCTACCATAATCAGCATCAAGTCATTCAAAATCAATAGGTGATAGATTATACAGCTACACATGCTTTTAGGAATTCAATGACTGAGCACTGTTTTCCACAGGAAATGTGCACAAAATTACAAAATTTGTGACCATTTGGGCATGACATACAGGTACAAAAATGGGTGTCACTTTGTAACGGTATATGACGTTGATGTTGCAAATGTGGTCTTAAAAGTTGCGCAAGACTGGAATAAAAAAAAAGCTAAGAAGCCTTGTGATGAGGCCTTCTCTCGTTGCAGAAGCATTGCGCAGGTTAAGAACCATTTTGGTCATCTAAATGTGGCCGTGCATCACAAAACCAACAAAAAGCAGCATGGCATTGCACTGATTTTTTGTCAATCTTGAGTTTTCTATATTTTTAGAAAGAGCCATTCTTCTACATAATTCTGAAGATTGGGATCATAAAATGAAAGGAAATTTTTTAGCAGGTTTTCTGGTGTACATGATACACAATTTTATTGATACGTATGTAACTGAATTCTGTTAATGGGAGACATTCAGGGGTTTGTAGACATGTACTTTAAGGCAACACCTATGTAAGGGTCGACATTTTTCATGTCCCCTTTAAATTTCGTCCCCTCTGAATACTGTTTTATGCAGTTAATAGACCATGCTATTAAATACTTATGAATATTCATGATGTCTTTTCAGCTGTATGTTGGAACCATCCATTCAAAACAGGGATACATCAACTTGAAATAAGGCTCATGTGAAATTCATGGATCTTTACTTTATACATGTGCCATAATTTTAGTGTGTCTTGGAGACACTATGTTTATTGCATATTACTCACTATCCAAGCAGTGTATTTTTCAAATGTTCCTACCTTAGATAAATTAATATGTTTCTTACAGTCGAACACTGTCCATTTATCCATCAAATTTATTTATCAAATTAATATCCAAAATGAGAAAAATACCACTCTATTTTTTGTAGTGCTTCTGCCCACATACTTCACGCATGCGCAGAAAAATATACATATCCATGCCTCAGAAAAAGCTGGCAACGGGCCTCTGCTGCTCCGGAGTGTGCGTACTTGATAGTAAATCTGTCTCCCTTTTATGCAGTCACATAGCAAACACGTGTGTGGATGCTATTTGCAGCAAGCAGTGGCCAGAGTTGCGGCACTGGTGCATGCATGGGTGCTGCATATCGCGCTGCATTTACGATACGTACATACAGTATGCAATCCACATGTGAGCATGAGCTTGAATTGGAGCTGGCCAATCGGGACAGTTAGCCAGAATCTGATCTGACTGGGAAGTGAAAGGTACGTGTTAATGTGATTCTTGTTTAGTAGTTAAAATGTAAACAAGAAACCAGCATCTATTTTTGATAGTTGAAAGAGTTCAAATGACGGCGTTACTTAAAGTTTAATTGCACATTGTTACACTTGCAGACCAAGTCGTAGACCTAGTCCCATGTCTATGTAGGATTGGGGGGGGGGGGGGGGGGCTATTTTCCGGACACGTAAAAAGTTTCAGTTTTCATGACAAAACTTTAACAAACTAGAACACATAATTTCAGAAAATTTGAATCTATCTAGAAAATGCTCCTCTTTGATACCTCATTAGCTATCGTAAGATTAAGCATTTCAGAAAACATTAAGATGATTTCAAACAATTGATCTTCATTTTTATTCAACAGTCACATGCGTGCGTGCATTGTCTATGGGAGTTGCATAAATGCTAGTAGTATGGTACAAATTCCGATTATGATATATTTCCTTAGATTTTGAACTGCATTTTATAAAATATCTTCTGTTTAATGAATTGTTTGTTTAAATATAATGTTATCCTGATGTAAGAGTTTGTTTTGATGAGCCAAATTTCTTATCATAATTCTATTTTGCCCAGGCTTAGGGCCTGTCCAGAATTAAGGCCTCTTTCTAGTCTACTGCTAATGGCAACTTTTGTGTGCACAGGTAGTGGCGAGGCATGATACAAACCCCTTGTTTTTTCTTTAAGGCCGTGTCACACCATAACGCGGGCTTGTGGCGAGGAGGTAGTTTCCAGCACGTAGAAGATTTTCAGCGGGCGAACAAGAATGTTTGCAATTTTCATTCATGCCTTGTCATACCGTACGGGGAAACTTCTGCGGCTTGAATTGCGGGGAAACAAATTTACTCCCCAGAGCTCTCCGCAGTTGGTCCGCACCTGACAGTATCTAGTGCATAGTTGCCCGGAGGTGCTCACGCAAGTCCGATTTAACAGCAGCCAAGTTTTGAGCATGACCAAAACTTTTTCCGGGTGAGTCGCGGAAATGCCCGTAGAGGTCCACGCAGAACGCCAGTAGGCAGTACTTCCCAGGCAATTCCCACGCAGGTACTTCGCAGTCCGTATGCAGCCAAGATAATGAAATTCTGTGAGATTTCAGCCATTCCATTAGAGGAATTCCTTCACTAAGTTGTCAGCCCCCACACGACTGGTACAAAGGTCACACAGTATACTCGCAAGTATAACGCGTCCAGCAAGTAAGACACATGTGCTGACTCGCACAAATCCTTTTCCGCCCTCAGGAATGTCCGGTATGCTAGAAAATCCCTACACGTAACAAGCCCGAGTAGCTTGCCCGGAAAGATGTGACAGGGCCTAAACACGGTTGCGGGTAAAAAAATATGCGTGCACACCTCCGGGCGACTACTTTTGAGATACATGCTAGGTACTGTCATGTACGGATATCTACGGGGACCTCCGGGTAGTCAAAATTGTTCTTTGCAAGTCGCACGCAAGGCTGGTGTGACACGGCCTTTAATTAGACTCTAGTCATCTTCTACCACTAAGTTAGTACTTCATAATACAAAAATAAATCTGTATGCCCAAAGCCCCCAACCTTTCCCTGCTTGCGATTTTTATGCCTCCACCGTTAAGTGTCGCCAGAGGCATTATGTTTTCGGGTTTTCTGTCCTGTCCATCCGTCCATAATTAATTTTGTGGACAGCGTAACTACAAAACTGGTTAAGGTATCCTAATGAGACATGGTATATACAAATGTTTATGCATCAGTGGACGAAGTTGTGCCTGTGAATTTTTGGGTGCACATGCTCAAGGTCAAAGGTCAAGGTCAAATGCTCAAAATTTTACTATTTCCCCTATTGCTATGCCTGATGGTATTTTCTTGAAAGTTAATGTATGTACATGTATTAGCCAAGAAAGACTCTTTAGAAAAAAATTTGGGATATGAGTTTAAGGGCCAAAGGTCAAAGTTCATGTGAAAGTGCTAGAATTTCTACTTTTTCTCCATACACTGTATCTCAGAAATGGTCCAAGGTATCATCATGGAACTTGATAGAACATTGTGCATGTACTGCTTGACAGTGATTCTCTTGGGCGTTTTTGGGTCACGGGGTCAAAGTTAAAGGGTCAAAGGTCAAAGATCAACTCATGAAGATTCACTATTTTGCACACCTATGCAATTCCTGGCGTGTATTCTTGAAACTCAGTGTATACATGTATTGCCAAATAGAAAATGTCTGGGCAAGGTTTTGGCTAAAAGGGCAAAGGTCAAAAGGGTAAAGGTCAAGTGAAAAGGCTACATTTCACTTCGTCCTCCGTATCTTAGAAGTGGCTTGAGCTATCATCATGAAACTTCAGACGTATCTATGCATTCACTGCCTGTTGGTGATTCCCTGGGTAATTTAAGGGTCATGGAGTCAAAGTTCAAGTGTCAAAGGTGTAGTGAAAATGCTATTAAAATTTTACTGCTTGATGCTGAAGTTACACGTTTTCTCCATTCTTTAGAAAATTAGTCCATGCATACGAAAGGCTAAAGGTCATGAAACAATCATCAAATCCCCTTATACCATTGATCCAATAAAACCTACTTCAAGGAAAGTGAAAAATCACCACATTTGTGACAAATACGTCATTTTAATCTTTTGCCAATCACACGTACGTGAAACTCATAGAACATTGTCAAGACATACAGCTGTACATACACTTATTGGGAGAACCATGCATCATGGCGGAGGCATACCAGTCGCCATAGCAACATTTCTAGTCTTAAGCTGTTATGATTCCTTCACTATTTTGTTGTCATTTTACCCTTCACATTTCTGTTTTTTTTTTCCCCTGGTAAAAAATGCTCACAAAGCAGAAAAGGGGTGAAAAGAAGCCATCTGAAGTGTGGCACGAACATACGTCCAAAATGTGCAGTTAACCATGCATGCATGCATGACTTGTGATTTATGCATGATTTTTAAATGTACATGTATGATGTATACAAGTTTTGCCAAGTTGAGTATGCGAACTAGAACCCTTGACATTGTCCAGGGGTAAACATATTAAGTACTAATGAAAATAGTTTGAGGGTCACCTATTCAGTTGTATTACCTCCGCCAAGGGGAGGTTTTATGTTTTCGTTACCGTTGGTTTGTTTGTTTGATCGTTGATTTGTTTGTCCGTGTGCAAAATAACTCAAAAAGTAGTTAACAGATTGGGATGAAACTTGCAGGAAAGGTTGAGAATGACACAAATACCGAACGATTAACTTTTGGTAGTGATCCGAGAATTTTGGGGGAATTTATGAAGGATTTTTGATATTTTGGCAGATAGGGTCAGTGAACTTGCGAGTTTTAATCGATTGTTACTCGTGTCATTCTCAACCTTTCCAGCAAGTTTCATCCCAATCCGTTAACTACTTTTTGAGTTATTTTGTACACACACAAACTAACTGACTAACAAACCAAAGGTAACGAAAACATAACTTTGGTGGAGGTAATAAACAGCTCTGCCCTACTTGGCAAAATGAAGCAAGTGACAAAAGTGACATTCTGTAAAAGAGCAAAATGTGTCTGTCATCTGTACAGCCATCAGTGGAGAATGATTTGCCATTGTCTTGCCTAACATCATTTTTTTTTAGCAAGATGAATGTTGATGCATAAAATTTTGCCTGGGAAGAAGAGCAATTTATCTGAAATCTGGAAAAAACGGGTGCTGTTCGTTATTCCGAAGGTTCGCTATTCTGAAAGGTTCGTTGCTCCGAAGAGTCATTAATCCGAAACATGCAAATTCCCTATACCTAGAGGTTCGTTAATCCGAAAATGAAAAAGGGTTCGTTAATCTGAAAATTTGTGGTGTCATTCCGAAGGTTCGTTATTCCGAAGATCGGTTAATCCGAAAATGAAATTCGGAACAATGAACCTTCGGAATAACGGATTCGGAATAACGAATCTTAGGAATAAAGAGCCTTTGGAATAACAAACCTTCGGAATAACGAGCTGTAACCGGAAAAAACAACCATAACACATTAAAGTAGGCCAGAGATGTGGCATACTACATGCCTTGCCTTTTTTTTTTTTGAATTGGACAAGAAACCACCCACCAATAAGTGGGCTGATGATAGATGAGGATAGACCTGGAAGCTCGACTGCTGCTACACAGCAATCTTCCAGTATCTTAGGTACAAAAGTGTAAGCATTTTACTTTAGCAAGCCGACATTACGTAAGGCAAAATACTAATAGCCATTGTGACATCACAAAGCTTATCCAAAATAATTTTCAATAAATGCGTCGCATTTACATCGCACTAGTATAATTTGCTTGTGCGCAGTTAATTCTGCGTATTAAAGCCACATACTATTCTCTTTTTATCTATAATTGTACACAAAGGCTCGAATTCACGAAGGTGGTACAAATGAAACCATGGTTTAAACCATGGACAAAAACCATGGAGCGCCAAGTGTCGCATAGAATATTTCGTTACGAAATCAGTCATTTCGTCCACGAAATGATAATTTCGTTAATGAAATGGTCATTTTTTCGACGAAATGACCAATTTCGTAACAAAATATTCCGAGCGACACTTGGTGCTCCGTGGTTTTTGTCCATTTTAAACCATGGTTTCATTTGTACCACCTTTGTGAATTCAGGCCAAAGTGTTTGGTGTAACAAACTTTACAGACTTTTTATATTGATACATTAGCACTTGTAAAATGTAAGTGACAATGAAATAAGGAGGAGGCACAATGAAGATGCTGTCAAATTCCTCTAATATGTATGAATCAACAATTTTGTGAAATGGAGAAACACCAACTGGTGCTTTTGTTTTTCTTTCTTGCATTGAACTTTGTCTTTTCTAACTGCCAACTGAATCCTCTTACAACAATCACACATTTTTTTTTTGTCAAGTCAGTTTGTATCAATAAAGCACCAGTCCAAAAGACAAAGTATTCCACCAACAATTTTCTTTTACCAGTGTAGGCTATTAAGTGAATGGATATTGTGTAATTTGACCTTTTATTTTCTCTTTATCAAAACTCATTTTAGGATACTGACTCGGATAGTTCATGTTATGCACCATCTTCCGGATCAGGAACTGATGACAAGGACGTTTCTAGGTGCAGTCGTGATGAACAGCTCCCATCAACTAGTGCAGCCCCTAATGAACCAGGAAGTATTCATGTACAGATGACAAATAATGATGGAAAGAGAGTGTTTGACAAAAGATACCCTTGCTTATATTGTCAAACCATGCAGTCCCAAATTCAGAGACATTTGCGAGACATGCATGGACAAGAACATGAAGTAGCTGCAATACAGTATGAAAAAGACAGAAAAAAAAGGCAAAAGAAAATGACTCTTCTAAGGAATAAAGGTACACACAGGCATAATTGCACAGTGTTGCGAAACGGTAAAGGGACAATACATGTAGTGTATAGGCCAGCATATGCAACTTCAGCAGAAGATTACGGGCCTTGTGAACATTGCTTGGGCTATTATGTGAGAAGGGATTTGTGGAAACACAATTGCCCTCTGAAACCATCTCACCAAAAGAAGAAGCATGAAAGGCCAGCAAAAACATGCAAACTACTCTTACCACCTCCAATGGGTGTATCGCCTGGATTAAATAAAGTGCTACTGACAATGAAGGATGATAAGATCTCTAGGATTGCTAAGAGCGACAATCTAATAACAGAGATGGCTGAAAGGCAGTATCGTGTTCATGGACATGATAAAGACAAAGAGACAGACGTAAGAAACAATATGAGGGAGTCCGGACGCCTTCTTTCTAAGCTTCGGAAGATGACAGACAACAAGAATGCTCATATGAGTGAATTCATTCACCCGAGGAAGTTCAAGACCGTGGTAGCAGCAGTGAAGGAGGTGGCTGGGTACGATGAAGAGACACATCAATACAAAATACCATCCCTAGCAATGAAATTAGGGCACACTTTGCAGAAAATGGCCAAAGTACAACAAGGCAAGGGATCCGGAAGTGGAGATGACAATATGTACCACAATGCGAAGAAATTCAGTAAGCGTTGCACAAGTGATTGGTCATGCTTCATTTCCTCCAGTGCCCTTAGAACTCTGCATGAACAGAAGAGGAATCGCGTTGAGCTTCTCCCTCTCACAGAAGATGTTTTTCATCTTACTAACTTCTTGAAGGAAAGGGGAAGAAGAAGTTACGAGAGACTGGCTGCAGATACGAGTGATTCAGAAGCATGGAATGACTTGAATGAAGTAACTCTAGCCCAAATTACCATGTTCAACAGAAGAAGAAGTGGAGAAATGTCAAAAATGAAGCTTAGTGACTACAAGAAATTAGATGGATTACCAGATTCAACCGTTGTCAAGTCCCTTTCCCAACTCGAAAAGGAATTGTGCAAGAAGTTGTCTCGGGTGGAGCTTGTTGGGAGAAGAGGCAGATCAGTCCCTGCCCTACTAACATCAGAGATGGAGGAATGGATTTCTGCTCTAGTTGATAACCGACATCAAGCAGGAGTCAACCCAGAAAATGAGTACTTGTTTGCTCGATCTCATAATATGTCACTGGGGCATATTCGAGCTAGTGACTGTTTACGCAAGTTTAGCTCTCTGAGTGAGGTCAAGCATCCAGATACAATCACAGGAACACTACTGAGGAAACAGCTGGGAACCTTGTGCCAGCTCCTCAGCTTGAAGGAAAATGAGATGGATATTGTGGCCAATTTCTTAGGACATGACTTGCATACAGTACATGGAGATTTCTACAGACTCCCAAATGAAGTGCTGCAAGTGGCTAAAGTATCCAAGATCCTACTTTCGATGGAACAAGGTGGGGAAGGACTCTCTCAAGGTGACACGCTGGATAGTGTGCCTGTGCTCAATGAAGGTAAATGAAAGTTTTTATATTGTGTACATTTTGAAAGTTTTCTGTTATCATTTTGTTAGCCTGAATGTTTAACCCTATTCTGATGTGGGGGAGGGGGGGGGGGGGTGTCAATTTGGACCCCCTCCCCCCACAAAATCCCAGACTGCCATGCAACTCTCGCAACTTTTGAGACCAAGTTCAAAAAAATTTGACCCTCAGTTACACAACATCATGTCATGACATGTCGAGCCAAAATTTAATGAAAATTGACATTTTGCATATATGTTTGTGTACCAAAAAAAAAAAATGATTTTCCTAAATTCCTCTATTACACTCCTAGTTGAGTCTTCTAGGCCTTTTGGCTTATCTTCCTTGTCTTGATACTTACCAAGATACATTTCTGAAACAAAAAATTCCCAAAGAAGCACACAAGATAAAAACAGTAAAATACATGGAAGGAATTGGTAAAACAATAGAATACAAATTTGCTTGAATTATTTCATAATTTGCATGAATTAATAAAGCAATGAATTCTTTTTTCTCCAAAAATCAAATGCAGCGATACTATTTACATGAGCAATAACGTTCTGCATAATTTCGCATCAATCAGACCTTTCAGTCAGAAAGTGCTCACAAAAAGCCCAGACAGAATAGGGTTCAGCTACATGCTACCATGTTCAAGGCACCAGATAGTAATACAACTATGCCAACTCTGTCGATTGCTTATATCATATTCTTGGAGTTAGTTGAAAAAACCACAACAAATACTTCAAGAATTAAATGTATCGGTTTTTTAGGAAAGTTTAAATGTTTATTCAAATACTTCGGTATTACAAACTTATGTACACCATCGATAAATGTGCTTTAGTTTAATAGTTCATATTATACATGTACCTAGCCTAGAGGATTGCCTACACAGGCCATTGCTTATTAATTAATTATTAAATTAATTAATTAATTTATTTATTATGTCTTCTTTCATCAGAGTAGCGCTTTCACTGATCATGCACTGTTCTATCAGTGGGGGGAGGGGACTAAGTACATGCTAACATACCAAAACAACACATACAACCTGCACATATTATAACATACATGTAGAATTTGTAAACATTAATCAATAATGAAGTTTTACAGTTGCTGCGATTCATACAAACATTTTTAATATCAGTTTAGAATACATGTACAAACTACATTTTCTAGTTTCTCTGTACACGTTCCTCTACATATGAAACTATATATTAGTCTTTTGATGCAATTGTTAATTTGTTTTTTGGTAGAACTTGGCGATGACTACGAGGCAGATGTGCTGTCAGATGCAGAGGAAGCCATGAGTGAGTCACATTCTCCGTGTCTGGATGCAGAGTCTTTGGTGGCTCCAGTGAGAGGCACAAAGAGAAAACACCCACCTAAGACAAGGAAATGGAAGCAATGGAGTCCAGGTGAAAAAGCAGCAGTCCAGCGTCACTTCCATCAACTTATTTTGACCAACACTCTTCCTGGAATTAGTGGTAAATCACAAATTGAGCAGTGCTTAAAAGAGGAGCCCATCTTGCATGAAAGAACCTGGCGTAATATCAAAGATTACATTCGCAACAGTTTCAGGCAAAACAAAGCCTGCAGGTGAAAAGTCTGTAGACTTCTCTTAAATATCTACAATGAAAGACTTGCACACAACATTGGTATATGTCATCAAGCAGTATGCATTAAGTGCTTGTTTTTTATATTCTTTGAGTGTTTATTAGTTTGCTGATAGAAAAGTGTTTTTGTGATAGTGTTTTCTATACATGTTGGGAATTTTAGCACAAAAATTCCCTGTTAAGCAATGATCTTATGTTCAACCTGCACATAATTATAACACAGATTTTGTAAACATTAGTCAATCATGAAGTTTTACAGTTGCTGTGATTCATGCAAACACTTTTAATGTCAGTTTAGAATTAACTGCACAATTTACATTTTCTAGTTACTCTGTACACATTCCTCTACGTATGAAACTACATAGTCTTTTTTGATGCAATTGTTAATTTGTTTTTTGGTAGAACTTGGCGATGATTACGAGGCAGATGTGCTGTCAGATGCAGAGGAAGCCATGAGTGAGTCGCAATCTCCGTGTCTGGATGCAGAGTCTTTGGTGGCTCCAGTGAGAGGCACAAAGAGAAAACACCCACCTAAGACAAGGAAATGGAAGCAATGGAGTCCAGGTGAAAAAGCAGCAGTCCAGCGTCACTTCCATCAACTTATTTTGACCAACACTCTTCCTGGAATTAGTGGTAAATCACAAATTGAGCAGTGCTTAAAAGAGGAGCCCATCTTGCATGAAAGAACCTGGCGTAATATCAAAGAATACATTCGCAACAGTTTCAGGCAAAACAAAGCCTGCAGGTGAAAAGTCTGTAGACTTCTCTTAAATATCTACAATGAAAGACTTGCACACAACATTGGTATATGTCATCAAGCAGTATGCATTAAGTGCGTGTTTTTTATATTCTTTGAGTGTTTATTAGTTTGCTGATAGAAAAGTGTTTTGTGATAGTGTTTTCTGTACATGTTGGGAATTTTAGCACAAAAATTCCCTGTTCAGCAATGATCTTATGTTCAACCTGCACATAATTATAACTCAGATTTTGTAAACATTAGTCAATCATGAAGTTTTACAGTTGCTGTGATTCATGCATACACTTTTAATATCAGTTTAGAATTAACTGCACAATTTACATTTTCTAGTTACTCTGTACACATTCCTCTACGTATGAAACTATATACAGTGCACTCCCGTTATAACGAAATGCTCGGGACCGGCAGTTTTCTTTCGTTATAACGAAATTTCGTTATAACCGAACAATACGATATATAATGAAAACAAGGAAACCACGTATATATAACATATTCTGTTTGCTGAATACTCATCATACACTGGAAAGCTATGTGAAATGTGACGGGATAACTATATTACAATAATAAACGCAAGTTCCCCTCAGAAACTGTGCGTGACACATGGAACGAACACACACTGATGTGAAGCGTTCACCCAAGCAGAGACGCTATATATGCTTGTTCCGCTACGTATTTTCGAAAGCAATTCGCATTTCGTTATAACGGAGCACATTTCTTTTGTTTTTCTTTGTCTGTGGAGCTCGGAAATGACTTCGTTATAACGGAAATTTCGCAATAACCATGTTCGTTATAAGCGAATTTTGTACCATTGACTTTAATGGTGATAATTTTGGGACCAGAAGATTTACTTCGTTCTAACGAAATTTCGTTATAACCGTGTTCGTTGTAACGGGAGTGCACTGTATAGTCTTTTGATGCAATTGCTAATTTGTTTCTTTGGTAGAACTTGGTGATGATTACAAGGCAGATGTGCTGTCAGATGCAGAGGAAGCCATGATGAGTGAGTCACATTCTCCATGTCTGGATGCAGAGTCTTTGGTGGCTCCACTGAGAGGTACAAAGAGAAAACACCCACCTATGACGAGGAATCGGAATGTCAAAAAATGGAAGCGATGGAGTCCAGGTGAAAAAGCAGCAGTCCAGCGTCACTTCCATCAACTCATTTTGACCAACACTCTTCCTGGCAAATCACAAATTGAGCAGTGCTTAAAAGAGGAGCCCATCTTGCATGAAAGAACCTGGCGTAATATCAAAGATTACGTTCGCAACAGTTTCAAGCAAAACAAAGCCTGCAGGTGAAAAGACTGTAGACTTCTCTTAAACATCTACAATGAAAGACTTGCACACAACATTGGTATATATATGTCATTTTTCTATAACAGCAATAAATGGTTAAAAATAAGGCCGAATATTTTAGCAAATCAAATATTCAAGTTGTATTCGGCATCTAAGTAACACAAACTTTATCCGTAAATGACTGAGATATGGTAAGTTTAAACCCATAGGCCCAAATTATCGAAGGAGGTTTAAACCCCCACCTGGTTTAAACACCCTCCTCGGTTTTTTAAGTGTACGCGCACACTGAATGTGGTTACAATCATGTATTTTTTTAAGCGTGCACATGCAAGTTTAAAGCAAAAGAAAGGCTGCAGTTAAAAAGACTTAAACGCTAATCTGAAAGTTCACCTGGTAAATGATTCTGTTAACCAGTTAAGATTGGATTTGCAAATGATTACCATTGTGTAAAGTGTTGTGCTGAAGTACAATTTCTCTCCACTTTTCCTATTGTTTGCTCATGCATTAATACCTAAATACAGGATGCCTTTCTTTTTGACAAATTTACTTTTTTATTTGAAAGTTTGCAATGGAACTATAGGTGGGCATCTATCTAATGGTCATTTGATTAGATAACACAGTGTAAGTAGATCATCTTCAATGAAAAACTTACACACTGCATTGTTATATGCCATCAAGCAGTACTGTAAAAGTGGAAATTTTCGCGGTGTTGAAATTTTCGCGCATTTCGCACAACCAGAAACTAGCACGAAAATAAAAGCACGCGAATATTTTTGCGTGCCATACGTTCCTGTGAGCAATGTCTTGATTCCGCGGAAATAAAAACATGTGAAACTCTTCTGACACGGCCAAGCGCGAAAAATTAGTTACGCGAAAATATCCACTTTTACAGTATGCATTAAGTGCTTGTTTTTAATATTCTTTGAGTGTTTATTAGTTTGCTGATTGAAAGGTGCGTTTGTGATAATGTTTTCTATACATGTTTGGAATTTTAGCACGAAAATTCCAAGTTTAGCAATGATCTTATGTTATGCAATAGAGAGAAAGAGGGGCAAATCAAGAGCCAAATTGAAATAAAGAAACGTCTCATAATGTTTGTTTAGAGCATAGTGTCGATATAATGTTTTTGATTCAGGCTAGGGTGGGTGTCAGATATGTCAAATCTTAGAAGGACACTTATGTTTATAAAAATCAAAGATCAAAACAATGAAAGCTAACTTTTTCATACTCATTTTTTTAGAGTGCATATTGTGCTTGCGAACCCTGGTTGAAACACCCTCTTAGGTTTTTTGAGTGTAAGCGCACACTGCATGTGATCCAATTATGTATTTCTTTAAGCGTGCACATGAGCAATATGCGGAGTTTAGTATGCTTAGAAACCCTAGGAGATTGTTTAAACCTCATTTGTGAATTCGGGCCATAGTGTTACTCTTGACACGTTCAGGAGAGCATCATAAAATGAAACAAGGCAATTGCAAAGCCATTTCATTGATGCCCTGACTCTGATTTTGTTCACAGATATTACATTAGGGTCCATAACAGATTATGGCAGTTTATCCTCACCTCATATCAATGGTAATTGCATATTAAGGGAGTGTAAAGTATAATGGATGCGTTTTACATTGTATTTCTGTTGCAGTCATTCAGTTTGTAGTCATTGATAGATTGAACACAGTTTGAGTCGATAAGGAGGAAAACATGTAACTGCATCAATTTAAAAATTTTCCTTTAATATGGAAGTTCAAATTTGCAAATACATTGTACAATTACAGATGACGGAACATCGGTCTTTTTCCTAAGCCATGTCAAAATCACAGTTGCCCAAGTTTGGGGTTTGGTGATTATCAGAAGCTTCTGAACGTGCAATTTATTTGGATTCTGTGAAGTACTCATTTCTTTTTTTCTTGTAAAACATTGCTAATTTGCATTCAAAAGTTTTGTTTTTATTTTAGAACCTCAATATGTTAAAGGTGCATGGTCCCGGTGTTTTAGTCAAATGCGTACGCGGGCGCACGGCGCAAGTTTCCTATAGAGACCTACGCTATCGACTCCTCTTTAGCGCTTATGCTTTGGCCCACTTCCCTGAGTCCGAAGAAGTCCGATCCACTGTAGTCAGTGGTTCGATCACAGTTCAGCTCATGATTCGGCTGAGGGGAATGACAGCTTTAGCAAACGGATGTTTGAGATAAGTAGCAATTTCTAAGTGTAAACTTTTTATTGGAGTCGGTAAAGCGCTTTTGGGGTGAATCGTGCACCTTATGGTAAAAGCTTGAAACTTGGTACACATTTACATGATGCCAATGCAAGTCGTTTCTGATATGGAAGCCACTCTGATTCTGCCTGTGGGGCTGTGGCGGCCATTTTTCAAAATGGCTGTCATGTAATATAGCAACTATAGAACCATCTCAACCTATGATTTGCGTTTACCGTTTGTGATATTGCTTCTTCATTCTTTGGCAAAGGAAAGTGATCAGCATGGGAAACATGGATGGCTTATCCCGAAGTTTTACTAAAGATGTCTTGCATTGATGAATGAACCTGAGCTTTTAGATGTTGATGACAAAATTAAACACTTTTGGAAGGTTTGTTGTCTTGATGTAAGACAATACAAGCACCACAACAAGTCTTTTAATGAAACAAGACTACATCTGTTTGCTAGAATTACATAATGATGTAAACAACATCTCTCCAACTAAAGGCACTCTCATCCAGCATGTAAGGAGAGCTGTATATCAAGCCGGGCACTCCTAGAGTCAGGTCTGTAAACTGATCATGAGCCTTCCTTCAACAGAATGACGGGGCTGTCCTGGTAGCGTTTTTTTTTTTTAGATGGCACAGATTGGGGCATGGCGCGTATTAAACCTATGGGAAACACATTGGGTTAGGGTTAGGGTTAGGGTTAGGGTTAGGGTTTGATGGTTAGGGTTAGAGCTAGGGTTAGGGTCCCCAATCTGTGCCGTCTAAAAAAAACACGCGTCCTGGTAGGACAATTGTATGGAGTCATCTTCCAGTTTGCTCAGAGCTTTTGCATTGCAGTTGCATCAAAGGATGTGAAAGGCGATGGGAGTGCAGAACCACTATTCTTTCATTACAGCCCAGTGTAAATGTGAGGGATCTCGCGAGTAGACTCTTGTGATAATTTGCAAATGACAGTTTTAGATGTATATTAATATGATGTGAATAATATCTACACTCAGCAAAAAAAGAAAGTAAACACTTTTTTTAATTTAATCTTTTTAAAGACTATCTGGCTAATAATGGTGTTTTATATACATTAGTACCAAGGTTAAGGTCATTTAATTGACTATCAACCAAGTAGGTCAATATAAAGGGAAACTGTCAGCATTCAGGAGTGAACACATTCTTTTTTTCTTTTTCAAGGCACAAAAGTAAAAATTGCAAAAATGGACAGGTTGGCATTCAAGCGCAGGTGCTCTTCCATATAACCATGAGAACAAAAGGCAAATCCAACACAATGAAAATGCCAATAATGTGCAAAAATTATCCTTTGATCTCTATAAAGGCTGTGTAACCCTCCAAAGATAAATAAAGGCAAAAAAATAGTGAAAGGAAATAAAGAATACTGTAAAACAAGGAATGTTCGCGTGCATTTTAAATTCTTCCATATAACCATGAGAACAAAAGGCAAATCCAACACAATAAAAATGCCAATAATGTGCAAAAATTAGCCTTTGATCTCTATAAAGGCTGTGTAACCCTCCAAAGATAAATAAAGGGAAAAAATAGTGAAAGGAAATGAAGAATACTGTAAAACAAGGAATGCATTTTAATTTCATGAATTTTGTGAGCGCCAAGATTCGCGAAAATAAAATTCATGTGAAAGTTCTAGTCTTTAGTTTAGTCTAGTGTTTACTTTTTTTTTTTTGCTGAATCAATAGTTATTATAGTTCTTCTATCCACATATTGTGTCCCTGTTCTTTGTTTTTTTTTTTCTGGGCCACTATGCATAAGGACTGGAAAAACAATGACATGCAGAAGAATGTTTAAAGGTACTGGGGAAAGTGTTGGCTTGTGCATAACTATAAGTGAAAGGATGAATTTTATGTCAGTTTCCTTGTTCATGCATGAAGAATCTTTTGTGAAAATTTCAACCCTATACAACTCATATTGTCAGAGATATGAATGAAAGTATGAAAGTGAAATGAAAGTGTTACGCAACAGGTAATGCACACAAACTATCATACATAATTTTTTTTTTTCAATGACTATTTTTCCAAAGATTTTGCAATATTAAGGCTTCAGACATATATAAATTTACCATTTCACATCATAACTCAGCACTTTTCCATTCTCCCCCTCTACACTCTTCCCCAGTACCTTTAAGTCACACAGGTGTGTCATGAGACATACAACTTATGTAGTCATCATAATGGACTAGAAATGTTTTGAATCTTATTATGTAAATAACTGTTAATGAACCACACAAGTGGGTGAAACCCATTAGAGCTATTGCATATACACGTACCTGCCAAGCGTTTTAGTTTGTTTATTTTTTTAGCCCTATTAGTTCATGTTTGTTTAAAGGTTGACAGGTATGAAATAGCCCTGTATTTGATATAACTATTCCTGATATTGGAGTATTAGCCTTAATATTATGTAAAACCTCCACTCTAAATAATCTTATCTTAATTATGAAATGAAAGTCTTAATTATGTAAGATGACAAGTTGATATGTGCTGTGGTGAAGATTTATTGCCTCTTGTACCTGGTTATTTTCTCTTGCCTTTGAAACAGATGCAATGCAAAGGTGTCCCCATCTCTGGTGGCTGTGGTGTCCAAATGTCAGGGGTTTAGTGTTAGTTTGCATGTTCCTGCGCTCAGACTGAAGGTTTTATTCTTTACAAATTTCCTTGAAATCTGATAAGAAATATCGAGGAGAGTGCTGTGTGTGTTTCTTTTAGGAATTTCATTTTGTAACCTTTATTGGCTCGGTTAGAATTTTAGACTAGTTGCATCCTGCATGGAAATGAAGGTTAACATTCACTAAGATGAGGTAGGAGTGTCTATTGATGATGTACACATATTTTGATACAAGCCATGTTTTTAATAGACAGTGGCTTGCGACTGAAGGTCAGAGGTCTGTGAAGGTTAACTTCACCCGATTTTTGTACCATTCCTTGTTTAATTTCTACTTTAGTGAAACAAATGATTACATTGTTCAGAAATGATGTAAACCAAAGCCTCAGTCTGTAACATTGTAATGTAACGTACAAAACCCTAGGTCAGATATAAGTAATCAGGGGTTGAATAAACTTGATTGGTAAAAAAGAAAAAGAAAAGAATGTCACTATTTGTGACTCTTTCAGGTACACTTGTATGATCGCCACTTCATAACAGTGTTTTAACTATAGAAAAGTAGTACTTAGTTATGGTCAAGGGTGCAGGTTTAATGACATCTTTGTGTGAGTACATCTGTAAACATTATACCCAGTTTGTTTGGTTTTTTTTTTTTGTAATATGAGCTACACGACTCCTACATACCGTCCTGATAATATCTGATGAAGTATAAAGAATTGCACCAAATTTATTGCTCTATAAAGTTCAAGCTTAAATGACATAAACTGCAAATTTTTATGCATATTGATTTGTGTTGATTCATAAATTCATGGAAAAGATTCAAGGAAAAGGGCAAAAAAAAAGCAGATTTGCTACTGTTTTGAATATGGCCCATTCTCGCCCCCACCCACATTTAATTCTTTACTTAATTGTTTAATTCAAAATACAGATAAATAAAAGTTATGACCAAACCTGACAAGAGTCTGGCACAAAACACCTTAATTTGCTCAGTTTGTATTGTTCAATTTTATACTTTCCCAATTTCTCCATGGTTTATCTTTGCATGAGATATGTTGCTAATAAAATAATTGAATTTTCCTTTGATTTGTTTGTTTGTTTGTTTGTTTGTGTTTTGCTTGTGAGTATGACTTTTCATTCGTCACCAATGGAAGATGTGAATGAATCTCATAGAGTTTAATTGATGTAGAGTGTGATTATACATGTATTTTAATATGTTGGTGTTCCAGATCTATCTGTGTATAATTTCATAGCACAGAAGAAAAATTAAATTGAACAATGTAAGGTACACAGAATTGGAAAAAAAAAAAAAAAAAACGGTATTCACACATCATGACTCAACAAGTTTTAAAGAAGAAAAATAGTGAAAAAAAAATAAATTTTGGTGTTTCAATAAGCAGCAAACATACTGTCAGGAGCCTTTGTGTGCACGCACACATACACACACATATTACATTACATTTGCCTGCCAATGTAGGCCTATAAGGGCAATGTAATGAGGGCAATTTGAGAGCATGAATCAGTTTTGTTAAATCCTTGATTAATTTTGAAGTTGAGTTCCAGATTTTCCTCTGTACAAAACTGAACTTAACGCAATAACCAATGATCTGTATTGTACATGTAAGTGAGTGTGTGCTTACATTGAGCCTGAACAATAGTCATAAATCCCACGAATACCACCTTTTCAGAGTTCTGCTGACTAGGCTTCTGGACTCTTGCTCCAATGTACGTGCTTTATGAATAATTCATGATGGATTGCCCTGGGCACTGCTAATCTGAATTCATGGTAAAGGGAAAAATGCGTGCACATGTAAACAAATAAGCACATGTTTACATGTGTTTGCATATGCTACATTTCAGAATGAATAAAGACTAGCTGTGACAGTGATTCTCTAGGACTTTAAGGGTCATGAGGCCAAAGGTCAGGTTAAAATGTTTAAATTCTACTACTGTAAAAGTGGAAATTTTCGCGGTGTTGAAATTTTCGCGCATTTCGCGCAACCAGAAACTAGCGCGAAAATAAAAGCACGCGAATATTTTTACTTGCCATATGTTCCTGTATGTGATGTCTTGATTCCGCGGAATTAAAAACACGCGAAACTCTTCTTACCCGGCCAAGCGCGAAAAATTAGTCGCGCGAAAATATCCACTTTTACAGTATTTGATACTGAAATTACACACTTTTTCCATGCCTTAGAAATTAATGCATTTTTAAACTCTTGAAAGGGTCAGAGGACCAGTAAAAATCCTAAAATCCCCAAATACAGTACCTACTCTCTTTAAATAATAGACAACATAGCCATTAATCCAATTCAACCTAGTTCAAGGAAACTGAACATTCAACGGATTTGTGACAAACAAGTCATTTTGATATTTTGCCAGTTTGTGTACTGGTGTCACACATTGTCAAGATGTACTGTAGACCTATTAGGAGAAGCATGCTTTGTGGTGGAGGCATTACCACTACCAGTTGCCATAGCAACATTTCTACAGTTGTTTATTTCATTTATTCCAGAGAGCACAGCTGAATATGAGTAGACTTTACTTCCGAGCCTCTTTTCTCAGTATTCGTTATTCCAGTGTGTGTGTGTGTGTGTGTGTGTGTGTGTGTACGTGTGTGTGTATGGTTTTCTTTTCATTATTTAGATACTGTAGGTTTATATAATTGTCCATTATGATTGAGTTATACATCATTTTAAAAAGTCTGCTCTTTCAGAATGTGCTGTAAACTAAGAATACATATTGGGCAATTTTTTGATGGTTTTGTGATGTAAGGTCACATGATGAAACTTGGCATAATACATGACGATATTAAGCTTGTGCCTATCATCTGGTTCTTGAAATTCTTGAAAATATCTTCATAATTTCCCCATATCTATGCAATACTTAAAGGTATTCTCGGGAAGCTTAGCTTATACATGGATATCAGATCAAGATCACCTCGGGAAGATTTTAGGCCCTGAGGTCAAAGGTCAAAGGGAAAATGCTAACGATTTACGTGTACCTTTTTTTTCTGCATACACATGTACAATGTACATGTATTTAAAAAATGGTTCAAGGTATCTCCATGAAACCAATGTAGTATACATTCATGTACTGCCCGACAGTGATTCTCTTGGGAATATGGGGGTCATGGGGTCAAAGGTCAGATTAAAAAGCTATAATTCTACTATTTAATGCTGAAATTAAGATTTTTCCCCTTACTGTGGAGATTACTAAATGAATACACTTAATAAAACCATGTGTATACATGCATTACTGCGCAATGATTCTATGTAGGGATGTTTTTAGCTGTGGGGTCAAAGGTTATAGGCCCTGTTTACCTTTGGGAGCAGTGATTTAAGAAATGTTCAAGATATCACATTTGATGCATACGTGTATAAAGTCTGTTGTATCACAAAACGTCCTACCATTATATATATTGCAATAAAGCCTAGAATAAAAAGAGATACATTGTATCAGTATTTTCTCATTAAACCATAACTCTAGATAGTTTTAATAGTTTGGAAACATTCACATGTTGTGTATTTACCAATACTTAACATTAATTATACGGAACCAGATTTTTTACAGTGGTTGTTTCTGTCCCTAACTCACATTTTAGAACTATTTGAAATCACTAATAATGGGTTTTTGTTTCTTCTGCAAATGGTAAATTATGTATTTAAGGGAAAATGTTCAAATGTCACTTGACCTCCTCTTTTAAACAATTTAGCCAACAATCCAAATAAAACTTAGTTTAAGAAAATTCAACACTCAACAAATTTGTGGCCAACATGTCACCTTGATTTTTTTTTTCCAATTATGTGAATTGTTGGGAGAACCATGCATTACGCAGATGTATGTTGGCGGCATACCAGTTGCCATACTGACATTTCTAGTTAGGAAATTTTCTTTGCTAGATCCAGATGTGCTAGAGCCCTCTTGATTGGGTGACAACTCATGTAAAAGATGCGAAAAATGAAAGTTTTTATGGAAGCCCCAGGGTCATTCTCTTTTGCATAAAGGAGTGGTATGTCTATGCATATACATGTTGAGGAGGGGACCATAATACCAGGTTGTACAAAATACACTCAGTCTGATTGTAAACCACTGCTTGGAAATGCACGGCCAAAGTTTTAGGGAAACTTGGCAAGAATAATCCTTGAATAAGGGATTATTGCAAATTGGTTATGCCACCCAGTGTTGGGGGGGGGGGGGGGACTTATATTTGTCCATGACCAATCAATCGAAAGCTCCAAATGCCTGTGTTCCCATCAAAGTATTGTATTTTAGTACTGTATGTACTATTGATTTGCTTGTAAGGTGGAGGAGTACAAGGAAAAGACGTTGGGGTACTTGAAAACTCAGAAGAATCTTCAGCGTCAGCTAGCAAGGGCCAAGAGAGAGGCTCGTGAAGCACAAGCAGAACTGGCAAGGATGAAGCAAGATGCTAGACGCAAGGCCATGAAGGAGGTAACAGTCTTTCCAGTGCATGAATAGCTTGTTAACCTAAGACACCCTAGATGCATAAAGAGATGACAAACTAAAGATTAATAAAGAGAGCAACAGTACTCCAGTGGATGCTGAACAATGTGATAAATAACATGTTAAGTACATGTATAGGGAGAGAAGTTGGTGAACATCATCAAATGAAGTAAAGACAAGATTATGGCTTAGGTTTCAAGGCTGTATGCAGGGCTTGAATTTAGCGGTGGCCCGGGGCCACCAAAAATGCACATCGGGCCACCAAAATTTCAGAAATGAAGAAGTTGGTGGCCTGATTGGCCACCAAAAAAGGTCAGATGTTTGCCTTTGGGCCACCAAAAATAAAAGTTAGTGTGGAGCCCTGCTGTATGTATGAAATCATGTGCATGTATGTATGTTCATCAAAGATGTGCATAAAATGGCGGAAAACCCCTAAGTCACATCGGAGTGAGACAAAGGCACATGCAGGTATAAAATTTTTTCCAGGGAATATGAAGTGAAATAGAACATGAATGCCAGTGATTAAGTGACTTCTTTGAGCACCAGACGCAACTAAATCATACCAGTATTCAACAAAAGCTGTTGGACACTTGTGCAGTCACTACTCTGACTCTGGACTAATTTTCATAGTAAAGCACAAAGCGTGAATGATTAGGGGCTCTTTCCTTCAATTTGTAAAATGAAGTGAATGCTCCTTTTAACTGGCATTTGATAATTTTGCTGTGTTTTGCTCAAAGATTCAATCATCAAAAAATCTATTAAAAAATATCCTAGAGGTCATTGTTTATTTGACACCGTCCTGTATATTATACAAAGTTCTGTATGTGATTGATGTGATTCATATTCACAGAAAGCCAAAGGAAAGAGAGCAGAGCAGAAAAAAGAAACAGGTGAGTTGGTAATTTTTTTTTCAGCCTATGGTTACTAGAGCTGGAAATAATTTGATGCAAGGAATATTTTGAAGAAAATCTGTAAGATATCCTAAGATCATTGTCAATATGTATATATATATATATATATATATATATATATATATATATATATTATTATAATTTTAGTGGTATGGGGACATGAATTAGTATATCACCTCGTTATGGGGACTATATCGATTATAGGGACGTCAAAATGTCCCCTTAACCGTTAAGCTTCCTGGCGACGCAGCTTCATCTCTCGAATAAAAAAAAATAAAAATTCATTGGAAAGAACCAAATCTCAAAAATAGTGGTGGGAATTTCGTGCTCACATGGTTTCTTGTTTCAAACGATGCATTTTAAATCTTTAGGATAAAATGAAAGCGCACACCGGGCAAAAATCGAAGACGAGCGCCATCTCAGGTCGCACGGCGGCGAGCCCTAACCCTAGCGCTAACCCTAGCCCTAGCGCTAACCCAAGCCCTATGGCTATGGCAGTTCTGTGGGCATATCGCATGCATAGCGCGAAATTAACCTTGCATGCGACAATATACGAGGCAGACGCGACGAATGCCATCGCGCACTTTGAACTACCAATGCAATGGATCATCATATCGTTTTCAACTTTTCAAACGAAGTCAGAAACAGCCCATCCTAAAATCTAAGGTAAGTAGCGGCAATTTATATAAGCACAGTAATATCAAAAGTACTGTAAAGTCCATGAGTAAGACGAAGTCTGACAGACTAAAGTCAGTAGTAGACTGTAACTGCGACCAGCAGCCCCATACTACGCAACGCTATGCGTATGGGGCTGCTGGTCGTAGTTATGTAGACTGTAGTGACTATAGTGTAGATCTAGAGTCATTCAGAATCTACATGTAGGATGTGGGCTGTTTGTTGTTAATTGTTGGTGTTACTATAATAATAACTGCGACAGCCCGAACGTGCTGCGTAATAAACATCGTTCAAACAAGTCTGTGGCCTGATGAATTTGTTCATGCTGACTCGAACACAGCTACAAATGTTCCGTTTGGTGACCCCCTTTTTTCTCTTGAGGCCCTGACACACTTTTCCTGACACATTTTTTGCCATACCTAGGGATACCTACCTAGGGAAGATTCTGAACGCAGGCATATTACGCCTCTATATTCAGTTCAAGATTCTTCCTCTTCAAGATGGCTGGCTCACTTCCGGGAACAGGGCTTTCATAGTCATAATAACTAATTTCCTTGTAACCTCTGACATTATAATACCGCTGACATTTTTATGCCTCTGCCAACGAAGTGGCCGGAGGCATTATGTTTTCGGGTCGTCTGTCCGTCCGTCCGTACATCCGTCCTGTTTTGTTTTTGTCAATATCTCAAGAACCGTGAGGTGGTTTTGCATCAAACTTGGTATGAGGGTATATCCTGGGGGGATGATACTTTGTTGGGATTTTAGGGTCAAAGGTCAAAGGTCACAGGTTATTTTGTGAAAAAAAAGGTTGAAATTTCATGTTTTTCTCCATATCTCGCAAATGGTTCAAGGTATCTTCATGGAACTTAGTATATATGCATGTACCAGTGGGCAGTGATTATCTAGGGAAGTTGGGGGTCATGGGTCAAAGGTCATCTCCTCAAAATATCACTACTTTCCTTATATTTATGCAATGCCGGAAGGATTTTTTTTTGGCTTGTTGTATAATTTTTGTATGCATGTATAACCCAATATATATTCTTTGGGAAGTTTCTTGCCAAAAGGTCAAAGGTCAAGTGAAAGTGCTAAATTGCACTTCTTCCTCCATATCTCAAAAGTAACTCAAGTTATTATCATGAAACTTACATATTTATGCATGTTCTACCTAACAGTGATTGTCTTTGGAACTGTGAGGTCAAAGGTCAAAGGCCAGGTTGAGATAATACTATTTTACCATTTGATACTGAAATTATACTTTTTCTCAATACCTTGAAAATTACTCAATGCATAAACTTATAAAAGGGTCAAAAGTCAAGTTAAAATCATCAGTTCCCCCAAATAGCTACACTCTGACGTTTTAATCATTCATCCAATTGAACCTACAATGTAGTTCTAGGAAAGTGAACATCAGCACATTTGTGGCAAACCTGTCATTTTGATATTTTGCCAATTGTGTGAAACTGTCATCACACATTGTCAAGACATTGTACTATAGACCTATTAGGAGAACCATGCATTATGGCGGAGGCATACACCAGTCGCCGTAGCGACATTTCTAGTTACATCTGACATTATTAACGTGGCATTTTTACCTGGCACCGAACAAACTGTACCTGGAACAGTGGTTAATTTTCCTGAATATATGGAAGAACGATGTTAAATTGGCATAAACTTTGGGTTAAACAATACTTAACATATTCATCGCTAAAATCTGTTGCAAGGGCCTAATTGATTTAATAGTCTCACAGTGAAATCATAACTAGATGTCAAGACGTAAATCCATCAAACTGGTGAATTGAGTAGGATCGACACTTGGAGTGGCTTATTTTTATTGCTACTGTTACCTTAAGTAGGGCTGCCTTTATTTACCGCATTAACAGTCACTAACCCTGGCTCGCGGGTCGAACCTGAGAGCCGAGTCTGAGTCTGACCCGCCTTATTTTTTCATTTGTTAACACCCAATCACAGGCCAAGCAAGGCGGGTCTGACCCGCCTTTTTTTGCCCCAAGAAAAGGGTATAGGGTTCGTCCCACAAGCAGGGGCTGCTCTGGCATTTTTGGCATGTGTAAATGGAAAGCCAAGTGTGCCCCAGCAATTTGGAGCAAATTTCAGGTCAATGAGTGAGCATTTTAGGGCTTCATTGTTTCACTGTGCATAGGACTACCTGCCTCCCGCAGATGCAGATTTTCACGGCAGGCACATTGTTTGTTTACATACCTTGCGTGAAGTACTATGGGTTATGGCAAAAACTGGCCCCTCGAGCTGGGGTTAGTAAACGCAAAGCTCTGGACTCGCGAGCCAAGTCTGCCCAGTGAGGCAGGTCTGCCCCGCAAGCCGGGGCCCAATGTCAATGCGATAATAGCCTCTCACTGTGCTGCCAAGCGAGGTAATTAAGATGAATTGTGATGAAAAAATGACCAGCGTTATTCCTTCCAAATTCCAAAGTATGATTGCTTTACAAAGTAAGGCGGGTCAGCAGACTCAGACCCGAGAGCCAGGGTTCAGTGACTGTTAACGCAGTAAATAAAGGCAGCCCTATGGTCGCAGTAGCAATAAAAATAAGCCAATGAAGCAACATGAATGCTGGGTGAATTCCTATGCAAGCTTGTTAAATAGCCCTCAGCAACAAACTGCCCACTTTTGAAGATCGAGCATTTTTAGACAGATTTGTTTATGGTTTGATGAAGGACACTTGCCCCTGATACCCACACATTTTATGACACAAGTCATAGACTTTTGCTCTCCATTCACCCGTATTCCAGGTCGGCCGTAATCTGGCAGAACTCCCTCAGTCGATTTTGGTCGATTTTTAGGTTTTGAGTGTTTTGTGTGTTTTTTTCTCATGCTCTTTCAAGTGGGCCAAAAAATAAGTTGTGATTCGGTACAGAAAGTTATATTTAGAAAGTAATTTTGGCAAAATTCCTGAGGAGAAAGGGCGATTAATCTGGCAGAACTGTGTAAGACGAGATATAGAATGAATATGTTAATCAGGCAGAACTGCGTAAGTCGACTTACGACAACGCTTGGACCAAGGTGTTCCTGCATCCTGCACGGACATGGTATATCTTAACAAGCGCGTGTGCGGCCTTGGTAGTAACGAAAGTGTTGCGCGTTCGAGTTAGCAGATCAGTGCCTATAGCTAGCTAGACACACGTCGTACGGCTACGGAGTATTGTACACGACGACAGTCACGCTAAAGCAATGGATCCAAAAGCAATAACCCTCGTTACTCTTGGGGGAAATTGCCACTTTCTTTTCCTTCATAGACTGGCTTCAAAACAGGTCAATATGCAATATGCCTGAACTATTAAGTTTTGCTACAATCTAGTGTTTTTTAAGCCTAGAGCATTTCTAGATCTAACAAACGTTATAGTTTGCATCATGTCTGACATCGCGCTCCAGTCAACTTTAGGCCTACTTAGTACTGCAGCACTTGTCCATTAAAGTGTAATAGAAATCAATGTACTGTGCGTTAGCGTAGGTCACGCGAACAGCAATATCTGTAATCCATAGCTTCTTATTTTGTTTTTCATTGTAATAAGCGGTTAGTCAGCATGGATCTATGGGATTGATCTCGAGAAGTTCAATGAATATCTAGAATACCGTCCATAACAATGGCATTTTCGATCCAATCCTACAGACGTCAGAAATTGGCCAATACTAACACTTTTACAAGTTTACTTTTTAATACCGGTACCGTACCGGTACTCCCGGTAGAGTTGTGCAGTAGGGCCTACTAGTACTAGACTACTGGGGCCTACCATTACTTAACTTAGGCTGAATTGCCGGTTATTCTGTCTTTACTCAGTTTTCTATTTTTCTAGATTTGATTCGGCATAGACATTCTTTTAATAAGTCTGTAATATGAAGAATCTAGAATCTACAGGTTAAAAGTGATTAATTATAACCATTATGTAGCCCTAGAAATAGATCTGAAACTTAGATCTAGATCTGTGATCTATACGACTATTACTAGACATTATATAGGCTATAAACTTTATAGACTTACTGTTAGTCATTATACAGGCAGGTTAGGCTTTACATTGTTCTTAGATCTACTATAACATTAGTAACATTAGTAGGCCTACTAGGCCTAGATCCCCAATAGACAGTCTAGTTCTAGATTTAGCCCGTACCTGGATATAGAGACGATATTATTAGACTCTAGATCTAGAGTCTAGACTAGAAACTAATTTTCATTGATATTACTAGTCTGTTAATGACGCCCCAAAATAGACGTCTGGATGTTACAGACCTAGACAATGGAGTAGAAAGAGTTTGAGCGTTTTAGGCCTGCGTAGAGAGTAACGGTTAGAACACTACTACCCTAGTACTGTAGTAAGCCTATACGGTACTGTAGGAGTCGACACAAACGAGTCCTAGGGTCCATTTTTTATTTCTAATAAAGCTGTAAATAAACTTTTAGTCAGGCCTAGCTCCTAGTATTCTTTAGTTTAAATTGAGTTCAGGCCGTCAGCCAGTTGTAGGCATACTCGTACAGTACTTTGGCCCCTGGGCATAGAGTAGGAATGATGAGATCAGTAGGCCTATCGTATGCAGATCCCTGTGGCTACGTACCTCTCTACTAGTCTCAGATGTCTAGTGTATCGTTAATAGGCCTGAATAGACTACAGTCTAGACGGTCTACAATGTAGTACCTGTAGTCTTGATGAACAATATCTATAGCTTAACATCTAGTCTAATATTATTCTTAATCCAAATGCAATGCTTCATGAGATCGACAATAACCCAAGCAGCAGCCAGGCTTTTGATGTAGCGGTACTTCTTGTGCCACTAAATAATACTGAAACATGAACACAGACTGACAACATTTGGGGAAAGCAAGTTATTTTCCACATACGAATGAATTGATAAAATTAAATTGAATGTGAATCAATAATGATGACTTTATGCAATGTGAACAAATATTTCAAAAAATTGTACTCGATCTAAAGTATTCATTGTTTTGACACTGCATCCGTTGAATAGTAAGGGGGATGGATGGTAAAATCCGATAGACAATCTGCAGAAAATAGACTGAGATACGTAATTGTGGCTGATAAACCACGTGTTTATCAGCCAGAACTGCGTATATCTAGGAGATACGCAGTTCTGGCTGATAAGCATGTGGTTAACGACGAAAAGAGATACGTAGTTCTGGCTGATGAAACACATGCTTATCAGGCAGAACTGCGTATTTCCTTGAGATGCGCAGTTCTGCCTGAAACCCCCCCCCCCCCCCCCCCCCCCCCCCCCCCCCGCATGGCCAAAGACTTACGCAGTTCTGGCTGATCAACCCGGGCGCGTGACCAGAGATTCGCAGTTCTGCCAGATTACGATTGCAAAAATTTGGCGACGATTAATCTGGCAGAACTGCGTAAGTTTTTTAAATTGGTAATTATTACTACTTTAAAAAGGTCAAATTCAGTCATACCACAGCACCCAATAATTCGCTCGTATTTATTAAACTCGTATGCAAGCCGGCTCGAGGCTTGCATACGGTATACGGTTGCAAATTTGGTATCAAATTCAAGGAAAATATGTAAACTATCGTCACATGTTACTCAAATTATTGTAAATGAAAAATATCATAGCGTAATTTGAGCTTGAAAAATGATGAAAAAGGTAATTCGTGCAGTACACGTTCAAGACGTCAAAAGAATACCAAATTCACTTTGCATCTCAATGAAAATGCATTATTTGGTAGTCTATCTCTTTCTTTCTATGTAAATATCTTGACAATTTGTTGCTTAAACCGGTCAGAAACTAGTAAAATATACATCAATGTCAGTGCTGATCAGCTTGAAACCGTGCAATCTCAAGAGTAAGCTCTCTCATTGGACAGCGCAGTTGCATTCAGCGCTTGCATTACGTCATTACGCTGCAACATAATGGTTTGATGCCACTTGCGGTTTCTTGGCATGCGTGTAGTTCAAGCCAAGTTCAAGTGCTGGATGCAAGCACTGTCCAATAAGAGAGCTCTTTCGCACCACTGTACACTTTGTGTGGAACATACTTCCGGCTTAGGAGTGAATTTTGCAGACATTTCAAAACAGAAAAAACTAGTAAAAATCATGTTTGCATCTCCTTGACTCCAATATATGATGAGAATCTAAGCTTCCTCTCTACGAGAAAGCCAAAATCAGAAACAACAGTTTCTTAAACCAGTAAGGAACCAAAAACGAACTTGAGACGACAAAATCTTCTATGAAAAGCAGGTAAAATTTATGCAAATTCAACTGATTATATCGCCATGATAGGATCCGATATTATATGCATATTTAGTATCAAAATAAAGATCAAAGTCTGCAGAACAATTTACTGTGACTTGTAGCCATGACGAATGTATGTACAAATGTACAAGTCGCTACACTGTGAAAACCATAGCCCTGTCAAACTCTCGCAAAATCTCGCACGACGAGACACCTTTCGAACGCAAAAATCGTCAACGAGAGTGCTGAATAAATCTTGCCGGATCGGCTCATTAGCATACGTGCTGCGGTCTGACTGAATTGTCATTTTTTTGCTGAAAATAAATTCTTTAGGCCAATTATGACCAAGAAAAGAGGAAAAATGCAACTCATCGTATCTCAGTTTAGAAAGGTGTATTCTTTAAACCCGATTTCTGGCATAATGTGTTAAAGGAGATACGCAGTTCTGCCAGATTACGGCTGAGGTGCGTTTTGCTCATAGTGTTAAAACATATCGTTTTAAATGTGCATTCAGAACACACTTCAATACTGTTTTCTATGCAGCGGGAGAGCTACTTGTGAAGCTGAATGTGCAGTTGAAGGAGTCATTGGCTGTGCAGAATCCAGTAAGTCCTAAAAGAATTGATATAATGTACAGCAGGTGATAAATGGCACCTTGATGAAGGGGAAAAAAAAAGGGTATACAAGTGCATGAACTTTGTACATAGAATGTGTTTTGTACCTAATACTTTTATATATGTACATACATGTTTAACTGTCATTTGAAAACATAAACTTTTCCAAAACAGACCTTAACCTTAATTACCGGTACTCAAACAGGTCAATCAAAATCTTGAAAAAAGTATTACAGTCATATAAATGATTAAGAATCAAATTTTATAAATTTTTTGGCAAAGGGAGGGCTCCCAGGCCCAAAATATTAAAACATCTTCTTCTCCTGATCTAGCCTTTGGACAAGGCCTCGCGTGCTGCTTGTCTGCCGAGCCGGGTCTGAAAATAGACTATTGCACTGTGCGTTTATTACAACAGTGATCAGTGAACCGAGCCTCGTCAACGGCGAGGCCTTTGCTAAATTGCGCAGCTCATTAGATATTTGCATATGCATGAGGTTCATACATACAATGTATACAGCAGCTAGTGACGATTGTGGCCAATCGTATTTGTCCAAACCACAGTGTTTTACATCCATTGGATTCGTTTATTACATTGAATATTATGGGGGATTAATATTCAAAGGTACTAAATAATGAATAATATCTAGTTCAGTTTTCAATAAAATATAGATTTATGAAAAAATTAAAACTATTTAATAACTAAAATATTCATTTTTCTATAAGTTAAATAGATTTATTGTAAAATTTTGCTCCCCCATCCTTTTTTTTAACTTACGCACAGTGGTTCGTGCGATCAACTGGTCGTAATATTGTTATTGAACTGCAGGTGAACTCATTAAATATGTTATCCAATAAAGCCATTACTTTTTAGAAAATACTTGCCCCGTAAATACATCTTGAAACTCGACTGTTCTGCTTTATCTGGGACGTTATTATTATTATTATTATTATTAAATATTTATTTTTCTTCTTTTTTTTTTTGGGGGGGGGGATTGGAAAAACAAGGGTCTGGATGCAAGGGACTAAGTTTAAAGGATGAAAAAACAGACACAAATCAAACAACTGCACACACACATGTACATTATATACAAAATAACAACCAGACAAATTTTGCATGAATGCAGTGCTAACAGTGCTAACAGTGCAATTTTCGAGGAAAATTATTAACCTACCTCAACTCTTCTGTATCTTCTTTCGAAAGGATCCAAGCATGTGCATGCAGGTTTTAGATAAAATTGACTGTGAATCCCTAGTGCCCGTACTAAAGGACAATGCAGACTTTGTCTCCACTATAAAGAGGGTGAGTGATATACATAGTTCTGTTATTATGTGCCTGTACTTTTGACAATGTCATACATGTGATACTGCATCACAAACCCACCAAAAAGTTGCCCGATGTGGATTTTTAAGGTTAGATTCTGAAAGAGGAAATTTTAAGCCTTAAATTGATACACAGTTCAATACCTTTTGGCAAAGTATACCCTTTGGAAAGATACTGAAAGGGAAAGGAGGCTCTCAAGTTACGGATTCACTCATGCACATAAATTCAACTCACTGTGTCTTGTATAGTGACCTAGCTGAGCTGAGACAAAAACAGCATCTAGATTCTAGATGCTGTTTTTGTCTCAGCTCAGCCAGCTAGGTCACTATATTCTAGAACTCAATGGGAACTTCTGTGAAAGGATTGATTAGATCACCCTGAAACTTGGTACACACATTAAGAACATTCCACTGATTGTTTCTTCCAGATTTCATTGCTACAGCATGCTCCTCTCAAAAGTGGTTAAATTATGGTTCAAAATGAGCAAGAGAACCAGGGCTGAAAGGAATAAAAGTGCACAACACAAGATGGAAAACTATTGGTTTTGAAAGACTGTGAAAAACACAACTTTCTTTTTGTTTTATAATTTCAAACTTCAGGAATCAATAGAATAAAGATTACTAAACAACTCTTTCAGTAAATATAAAAAGCTGAACATTTTTAACGTTGACCCAGGGCACCTTTCTTGAGCCATAGCACAAAATATTATTAAAAGGCTGTGTTACTTTTGTTTGTTTTGTGATGCAGGGTCACGTATATAATGAAAATTCTTGGGATGGAGTCCAAAATCACAGCAACAGGAAACCAGATGACTGTGGTTGGTCTGACCACGACCTCAGAGGAGATATTAACAGCAACAGGAAACCGGGTGACTGTAGTGGGTCTGAATATGAAGACCTAGAAGCTGATGATGACGGCGACTGGAAACCAGACGATTGTAGTGATCCTGAATCTGAACATGGACAATCAGAAAATGAGAGAATGAATCTGTTCAAGAGCATTAAGCGGAAGAGGATACCATCTGATATTGAGAGGGGCTCTCAACGAGATACGCAATACCCTGCAATCACAATTCCTATGCACACATCCAAGGCTGATGGGAAGCGAAGTTACGACAAGATGAACTCCTGTTACTTTTGTGAAGATATGAAGGTTGGCAAAATTCCTAGGCACTTGGCAGTAAAGCATAAAGATGAGCCGGAAGTTGCGAAGCTCCTTGCCTTGCCAGCACAGGAACGACAGCTTGGTTTTGAAAAACTTCGTTTGTTGGGAGACTTCCAACATAACATTGCCATACTCGATAAACAAGAAGGAGAGCTATTTGTCAAGCGCAGACCAAATAAGAGGAAAGTGGCTGAAGATTACTTGCCCTGTGTACACTGTCTTGGGTTTATTGATGTGCATGAAATGTGGGCTCACATCAAGGCGTGCAAGCATAAAAAATCACAAAATGACAATGCTGGAAAGTCTATCATTGCAGAATGCCGCATGCTTTTGGATGGTGGAAATTCAGACCTGTCTCCTAGAGTTGCAAGAGTGAAGGATGTAATCGTGAAGAACATGCGGGAAAAGGAGAATGACAAGGTAAAACAAACCGTACAGAGAGACTCTTTAATTCTCCAATTTGGGGGAACTTTGCTCGAAAGGAAAGGGGAATTGCAAAAGAACGACATCGGGAAGAGGATGAGACAACTTGCCCGGCTTGTTCTTAAAGTAGACGAGATTGACCAACCTGTCACCCTAAACCAATGCATAGATGGGAAGATGTTTGATGTAGTAGTCGAGGCCACACATCAGCTCTGTGTTGCGGCTGAAGAAACAACCATGAGTGGAATGCCAATGACGAAAAGCCCGTCACTTGGGCTGCACATTGGATATAGTCTCATTAAGTGTTGTAATCTGAAACGAGGAATCGCAATCAGGCTTGGAGACCAAAGAATGAGGAGAGAGGCTGATGACTTCAAAGACCTGTATGAATCAGAGTGGGCTGATTTGATATCTGGTCCTGCCGTGCAGTCGTTGAAAGAGCGAGTGTACCGGAAAAGGGAGACCTTGCCCACTACAGCAGATCTATGCAAACTCAAAGAGTTCACTGAGGAAGCTATCTCAAAAGGAAAGGATCAATTGCTGGCCCATCCATGTAAGAAAACATGGAGGAGCTTAGCAACTGCACTTTTTGTTGCTGTGACCCTGTTCAATAAGCGAAGAGGAGGAGAAAATGCAAGACTCCTGTTGAGAAGTTTCAGGGAGCGGCACACCATGGACAGAGTCATCAATGAAGATCTAATGGACGGCCTGAGCCCACTTGAAAAGAAACTCGCAAGGAGGTAAAAATTCATTATGTTACTTTTTTATTAACAGTGTTAGGTTATTCATAAAGATGCTCATTTCTAAAATATGAATAGGGGATATTTTTGTCTTCGAGAGAATTATGAAAAACTTGAAATACTATATTACTAATAGTACCATCTAAATTTATTTCATCTGTGTGCCTTTTCCCCCCCCAAAAAAAAATATTTACACTTTTTTGCAAGTTAATGATGTGCATTATATACCTTATTTGTTCTAGATTTGACTGCATTGATCTGCCTGGGAAGAGGAATAGAAAAGTGCCCCTCCTTATCAAAGGACACTGGGCTTCAGCTATGGAGCTACTGGATTGCAAGCGAGAACAGTGTGATGTATCACCAAGGAACATCTTTTTCTTTGCCACCCCTGCAAGACTTACACACATAAATGCATGGCAGGTACAGTACATTATACAGTTGTAATGTATTATATGATATTTTCATGCATCAGCACCAAAGTGTGGGAGGCATTATGTTTTTGGGTTGTCCATCCTTCCGTCCGCCTTTCTTTTTTGTGGACATCAATGTCGCACTGCGGAATAGCAATCAAGTTTCAGCGCCGTTGAATAGAATTAGTCATGCAGCCTACAAGCTTAGTTTTTTGGAAATAAGCGGAGACTAGCTCTTTAAAGGAAAAAGTCATTATCTTGCTATGGATTCTTTGATCTAGCTCTGAACTTACAAATTTGTTTATCTTGCACTGTCTAGACACTCCATGACTTCAGCTTGAAGGCGGGTTGTCAATCACCTAGTGATATTTCTACTACAAGACTGCGGAAGTACACCTCCACTTTGTTGCAGGTATTTACATTTCAAGTAGAAATAATAGATTTCCACTTGTTTTTGTATATTTGTGCTTGTGTCTCTAGCTGTGTTTACTGTATATTATGCTATAATTTTCGCGTACATAAATTTTCGCGAATTGCCGCTGTCACACATTTTCGCGAGTGGTTAAATTCGCGATTGGGGGACCAGAGAAAATATGAAGTGGCGAAAAAAGTGTGAATTTTCAACTTACTAGCAAATAAGAATGATATAGGACCTACACTGCATGAAAAAAACTTACCAAACTCTGCAAACTAGTAAGTTAGAATTCAACATTTTTGAAGTGGTTAAGTCCATCGCGCTAGATTTCTGACGAGTGGTACGAGGGTATGAGTAAATTCAGCAGCAACCAGCTGGAGCATAAGAAGCCCCGGCCCCTAAAGTTGACATGTAGCGGCATGCAAACGCAAGAGCTAGTAGTAGTACTAATACATGTAATCAAGGGTGACATGCTAAAATAGCCCCCCCCCCCCCCCTTCAAAAAGACCTCACACTGAAATGTCATTGCTTTTTTCTTTTTCTTCCACATCTCACACACATTTTAAGGCCCTACTTGCAAAAATCAGGGGTACGGTTGCAGTGATATAGCACATATTTGTGACCCATGTCACAAAAAATGGTGGTTTCCTATGAATGTGTGTGTATAAAACATGTATGGGTTTTACAAGAAGTGATGTCAGAAGAATGTTTTTCTTTTTTTTCTATTTGTTTTTGTCGAGCCCACCGCCGGTGAGGGGAGACTAAGGGATCGTTTTTGGCGTCCGTCCATCCGTGACGCTACAAAAACTTGAATAACTTTGTTCACATTGCTTTTTTTCATCAAACTTGGATGGAAGATGGGTTATACAGCCTTTCGCATTTTGCAGATTGCGGAGGTCACCTTAAGGTCAAAGGTCACCAGCAGAGGTCAACGACCTTTAAATAGGCCAGCGTTAAGTTCTACATGCAAGTTTCTATTATGGTTAATAACTTAGCACCCATATGCCTATTTGTGACCAAACTTGAATGGTAGATGTCCCATAGTAAGGCGAAGGTCACCACAAGGTCAAAGGTCACCGGCAGGGGTTTAGGACCTTTTAAAGGCCATCATTAAGTTTTACATGCAAGTTTCTATTTTGATTCATAACTTTGCACCCATATGCCTGTTTGTGACCAAACTTGGATGGTATATGTCCCATAGTGAGGTGAAGGTCACAAGGTCAAAGGTCACTGGCAGGGGTCAAAGAACTTTAAAAGTGTTACATTTTACATGCAAGTTTCCATTATGGTTCATAACTTTGTGCTATAATTATGCATAAGGAAATGGGCGAGACACATGGCCATCGCCTTGTTTCTCAGATATAACATCACTTTCGGCTATCAGCTATTCTAGATAAAAAGAATTTAAATGAAAAAGATTTAAAAACAAAGAAATACATAAAAAAAGAATTGGGGAAAAAATTTGCATATTTGCATAATTGATTAAAGGTACTCTTTCTGGTCGTGGGAGATGAGAAAGCAAAATTGTTGAATTATGAAGTGAAATGTTGAGAAACATAACTGATTTATTATAACTAAGACAATGTAAGCATTTCAGAGAAAATAGTCGACTTATAAAGATTAATCTATTAATTATTTTCTTGTTGAAGCGTTGGCATAACTGCTTTTCTTTTTATATCCTTTATTTTTATTTGTGTTTATATCTCAGCAAAAGCACATGCGTTTGACCTGAAATTTTCACAGAACAGTTTTCAAACATGGGCACCCACCCACCTTGTGTTTTTGCACATGCTAACAAAGATAAACAGTGCCTTTAACGTTAGGGTGTCCCTTTTGCAGACTTTCCAAAATAGAATAAAACATTACATGAACCAGAGGCTAGTTATGTTGGCTGTATCTGCAGAATTTTAAGTTAACCGTTATATAGATTTCGAATAATGCACAAAAAATGACTTCTTTGTAGCCTTTGTCTTGGGCTCAGTCCTGTCTTTTTATTACAATCTCTGTGTTCTGTTTGATGATCAAAGTTCTACAAGAGAGCTATTGTAAAAAATTGTCATGTAGTAAGAATGCCTAGGCACATGTTTGTAATTTGTGACAAAATTGAATCACATCAAATACATGGAACACACCCATGCAGTACTAGGGCCTGCAGCAGCTAGACTAGTATTGTTGGTAATAATTTCTGACCACAAAATTTGGGGGGCCAAATTAGCCCCTGGCCTTCAGGCTTTGAAGTTTCCAAAATCGCCCGGGCTATGTAGGGTTAAATCGGTTCATGAGTTAGTTTGTCTATCATAATTTCCTTTTTCCTGTTCCTTGGTCTTTTATCAGTCCATCTGTTCATTCTTCAGATATCGTAGAAACCTTTGAGGAATCAATTTGAAACCTTGCATCGATGAATACATCAGGGTGTCAGTGACCAGGTTAGACTTACGGCTGCAAAGTATATTTTCATAGACCTAATCAAAAAAACAACAACAAGCAAATGAAGTATGAAGCGGGCCATTCATGTGTAATGCATATAAGAGTACAAGTGAGCTAAAGAGACACAGAGGTTACAGGACTCGTTATGCAGAAGGAAATTACTCTTGTATCTTGTGCTTCAAAAAGTGATGCATTACAGTATGTGTGACCTGTGTTACATACTAATTTTTTTTCTGTAGAAAGTAGTATTTATATGAACCTATATAATATAGAAAGGGTTATAAAAGTGTTAAAAAATTTTGTTCATAGACATCTTCATAGTGAAAACATATTTGTCAAAACTTTTCCATTCTTGGCTGATTAGTGCATCCTTTTGAGCAATCTTGTATAAATTGGACATCAAAGCTCTTCATTATACCCTGGCATACACATAGTGTATAAGCAGTACGTATAATGGGAATCAGCGCGTGGTCGGTCGGTCGGGCGGTCCGTTGCAAATCTTATAGATCAAACTACTTCTACAGTTTTGAAGCAATTGAAATGAAACTTGGTGTACATGATGACATTGAGGTGTAGATGTGCAAGACCTGTTTCTTTGTGTTTGTCGGACAAAGCGTTGCCATGGTAACCACAATTTCCAAACCTTGTGGAACGAATTACTTCCACAGCATTTAAGCAATTAAGGTCAGATTTGTTGTGTATGATGATCTATAGGTGTTGTTGTGCAAGACTCCATTTGTGTTTGTACTGGACAAAGCATTGCCATGGTAACCACATATTTTTGCAAAAATCTTGTGCAGCAAACTACTTCCAGAATTTTGAGGCAATTCAAATGAAACTGAACATGCATGGTATTGGTGACATTGACGTGTAGATATGAAACATGTTTTTTTGTGTGTTTGTCGGACAAAGCATTGCCATGGTAACCACAATTTTACCAAAACCTTGTAGAGTGCACTACTTCAAAAGCCATAGTACATACATGTAGCAGGTATCATATTCTGTTCTATTCTGCCAATTCAAATGAAACTTAGCATTAAGCTTCACTGGGTGATACACTATCGTTGCTTTTTATGTGCAGTCATTCTATTCGTTATTTTACCATTTGACCATATTCAATGCATTTTTTGCAAGTTAAAGTTTGCATGGTCAATTAGTGTAGATGGCTGTAATTCCATATTTCTTTGATCATTTGTCTTGAAACCTAATTTAAATTGAAATTAATACTCAAAGTTACTATGCACAGCATTTGATGTGTTGCATGGAACTATTAAAGCATGTAGGTCACCCCACCTCTTCAGGGGGGCGTTTCATCAATGAGTTCGTCGGAGGTTTTCACCAACAAATTTGCTATGAGGCAATCAGACGCAAGGATTTCAGTAGCTTTTAACAGTTGTCGGGGTAAATCACTGACAAAAAGTTTCATGAAACACCCCCCAGGTCATACTAAAATGAGACTAGAATTATTAGGGCACTTACATGTATGTTCCTTGATATTTGAGAACATTGCTCTATAGTTGTGTGATTATTACATATTCATGTGTGTACACTTATTTTTTTTCTTGTTTTTTTTTTGTTTCCAGATCCTTGACCTGTCAGATGGGGAGTTGGAGTGGCTCTCCAACCATCTTGGACATGAACTAAACATCCACAAGGATGTGTATCGACTCCACTCTCCAGTCATTGAAGTTGGGAAGGTGGCGAAGCTTCTCCTGGCTGTTGAGTTGGGAGTTGTTGGAAAACTTCAGGGCAAGAACGTCAATGAAATTGATGAAGATGGTAATCTTGTCAATACTTCTAAAAACATCTTAAATGCTATTCCAATTACAACTGAATAAAATAATTTTTGAAGCATACGTGAAGTACAGTTGAACCTTACTTATCCGGCCTCCCTTTATCCGGATCTCTCTATTATACGGACGCAATCTCGCCGTGATTTTTTTTTTTTTTAATAATTACGAGAGGAAAGGGGGATTCCCAACTCCTTGAGAACTCCTACACAAACACACATGAATTACATATACTTGATACATTTCTTAATAATTATTTAGGTAAATCATCCCAAGAATTTATAAAAGAAAATGATTTCATTCTTGCAAACACGAACCTCTATTTTGGGGTCTGTTACTGAGTGTAACAATCAAAAGGTTGCCGTATACACATTACTACATGTGGTACTACATTGGGCTACATCAGTACATGTGTATGTATGTACATGAAAAGCATTGAGTCTCCCGTGTCTGGCCAAATCCCTTAACCGGATGAGCCCTGGTCCCGACTTGTCTGGATACGAGAGGTTCAACTGTATGTCAATTATTTGAAAGGTACTACATAAAAGAGGTAAGATACGTTAAAACTTCATTATGAATATTATATTACTACTATTGGGCATTCAGATGAAACTAGCATTCTGATGTAAAAACAATCTAAACATGTGCCGCTGGGGGGGGGGGGGGGGGGCAATAATCATGCATACTAAGACCAGGCAAACTATATATGGTTGGTTACCATTGTGTTCTCTAATTAAACCAGACCCTGCATTATGAATCTGAGACAGGGAATTGTCCAGGAAATATGCCAAGCCTCCATTGCATAATGTCATCCCAAGTTTATATGGAATATTTCATTGAATTTCAAAGAAAATGTAGATGGTACAATCTGCACAGTTTTAATCATTGTAATTCTTTTAATTACATTGCAGATATCATTCTTCCGGATGAGAGGGATGAGAATGAAGATGAAGAAGACGAGGCTGAAGAGCCCTGTTCCAAAAGGGCTCGTTTGCTTGAAACTTCAGGTAATAGTCACTTGCTAGTGCCTTGTACATGTCTGTAAATAATTACTTACCAGAATGCAATGTAATTATATCTGATTTGTGTTTTCCTTTGAAGAAAACTATTATACAAATGCAAGTTGACTTCAGTGATTGTGTATTGGTCTGCATATACAAGGTGTTAAAAACTGTTGCAATTTTCATCTTTGATACATTTCTACCAGATTCACTGATGATATATAAATTTTGAGAGTGTATTGCAAAGACGTGCACAATTTTCTGGGCATGGTTTGGTGACACAAATGTCTTCCTTTCTTCTGTTATTACGACTAATTCTTGTCAGAAAAAGGTATCAGATTTTTGTAGCCTGGACAATTGTAGCTATGCATATGAATTCTAAACGACTCTTAGACTGCCAAACTCATAAAAGAAGTCACAGAGTTATGTACTAACAGAAGAATGAAAGACTCTTATGCCAGGAAATTATGTCAAAAAATTGTACAGGTCTCTGCTACACACAATCAACATTTTGAAACTATCAGTGAAACCTTTAGAAAGTTACTCAAGATGAAAATATTACCTGTACCTGTTTTTAGCAATTAGTATACATGTACATTACATCTTTTAATGCGTAATGTTTCATACCTATTTGATTTTTGTTCTCCATTTGTAAGCAAGTGTTTGCTTTGGTTGGAACGCTGTATAAATAAGACGTGCCCTAATACGCTTCAGGAGATATTAGTGCCCTAATCGCAATTGTCCACAGATCTAAATTTAAGTCTCCCATTGAAGCAAATTCTTACGTATGCAAGCTTTTTCACCATTTATCACTTTTTCAACTCTATGTGATCGAAGATTTTTGAACAGACTCAGGTTTTAACACTATAAAGTGTTTTAGTTTACTCCTCACTTTCAGTGAAAGGCTGCAATCTCTGAGGTTCTAATGGATTTTGTACTGCTCCTGAAATTTGGCTATGAGCAGTTCTCAGATTTGGCTGGCTGCCACATATGACTTAACTTCAAAAATTCTCTGACTTAATCATCTCAGATTTGTGCCATCAGATTTCAAGTAATGTCTGTAATTTCTGTTCATTCTTTTTGGTTGGTTTATCTATTGGAACCACCAATCCGACACAATGCTTTTAGTTGGTGCCTTCATATTTCACATTTCACAAGTACTATTCCATTTATTTTTACTATAATTACTAAGAATTTTTTTTTTAATTGTATGAATTAATTATGTTATATTATTGTATTGTTTGACATTAAATATGAAAATGAATTCAAATTCAAAAATCAAATTTTTATGCCTCTGCCACAAAGTGACCGGAAGCATTATTTGTTTGGGTCGTCCGTACGTCCGTCCCGTTCTTGTTCTCGCAATATCTCAAGAACTGTTTGACGGATCAAGACCAAACTTGGTATGTGTATGTATCTTGTAGAGCCAATGAACTGATTAGATTTGGGGGTCACGGGGTCAAAGGTCACATGGCTCATTATGTATGCAAAATTAGCCTGTTGCGATATCTCAAGAACAGTTTGACGGAACAACATCAAACTTGGTGTCTATCTTGAGATGCTAATGAACTGATTAAATTTTGAGGTTATGAGGTCAAAGGTCACTGGGCTCATATACATATGCAAATATAGCTCGATATTGTTTTATAACCATTAAAAGCGGAGGCATATTTTTCGACTGTGCACAGTTGAATTACTCTCTAGTTTATTTTTATTTTCATTTTCATATTTTAGATGAGGATAGAAAGGGAGACTCACAGGAAGAGACACATTGTCAAAGACAAAGAGGAATGGACAAATCAGGTACCACTGTATATTTTGTTTTTTGTTTTTTTCCATGTGTAACTCCCACGCAAAATGCATACCCACCTACTGTCCCAGTTGGTATAAACATATTTCAATTTTTTACATTTACAGAACCAAATTTGATTTGCTATTTTTCAATTTTCTTTTATTTGTGTAAGTTTGCAACTATGCACATTTTGTGACCTTTTGCTTGTCAGACCGATTCCAATTCAGTATGACTGATTGAACACTAATACTGTGAATAGTTACAAAGATGAAGATGATAAAAAAAATATATATAACTCCAGAATGAGCATGATGATAGGGGATAATGGCGAGACTAGTAGTTTTTGTGTATGGGCCTTTAGCTTGTTCAAGATAATTTTAATTAGTAATTTTCCTATTGTACAGAGCATATCAATTAAAAGGTAATCCAAAATCAAAAGGCTATTATTTTAGAGTGATTTGATTTAACAATGAGTATTTTGCTTACAAATTGAAGAACAACTGATCTTCTTTCCATTGTTACTTTTCTTGCATTTTATGTGTCACACATGATTTGGTATATTGTGATCGAAGTTTACAATATCAAATCCCACTTTATACAAGTTTTCACGAAATGGCTGATAGCCTGCAATGAAAATTTTCATTTATGTCTCCCATGAATGGCCTGTTTTACCAAAGCAAACTTATGTAAAATCATCAATTTCATAATGAATTCTTTCCTAAAATCATCAGGATTAAAGAGAAGACTTACAATAACCATGTTCTTAAAAAAAAAAAAAATGAGAAGAAATTACCTCATGGTGCAGGAAGAAGCAATCTTACCAACCGATCCATAGCATTGGTAACGTCAATGACTTTCTTATGTTTTACCAAAACTTGCAAAAAGTGGAATTTGACACTGTTTTCTTCAATCGCAAACCACTCAGTAATTTGACATTGTTGTCTTCAATCGCAACTACTCAGCAGTTTGACACTGTTGTCTTCAATTGCAAACCACTCAGTAATTTGTAGTGCAAATGATGTAAGGAAAGTAACAACGGGAAGTTAATGAATTCTTACTTTTTTATTTCTTTTTTTTTTGTATTGCATTAATATTCTAATTAGATTATCTAGGAACAATAACCCTCTGAAGATGGATTACCTCTTTTTGATATGCACTGTTTATATATCTTTTCAGTTGTGATCAAGAAAAAACGATGGACTGAAGTTGAGAACAGGATTTTCTACCAGACATTTCAGAAATATGTTATGAGCAAGAAAATGCCTCCACGAAGGTTGCTGGAGAGAGTGGCAAATGAATTGCCGTGCAGGTCAGTTGCCCAGATTAGAACTCGCGTAAATAATTTCATAAAAGATAAGCAGAAGAGTATCTGAGATATATTCGGGTCATAAGATCAGTGATCACAAGTGGAATGAATTTCCATTTATTGTGCTAAAGGCAGAGGAAAATGTTCAACCACACACAGTGAAATTTGTCTTGTTCTCTTTTATCATTGTAAGTGAAGGTAAATATTAGCAGTTTCTTTTTGAGATTTCCCTGTACAATGTTGGTTATTTTTACAGTCAGCAGTCTAATTCTTATACACAACTGATGTTTAACCCTGCTGATGAACCGATAATAAATGGGGGAAATGTTAACCGAAAGGTGCTAGTGTGTGTATTGCTGAAATGAAGAACATTCCTAGGATCATGAAGACAAGGTATCATCCACACTATCAAAAAGTGGCGGCCCAAATCAAATGTGGCCACTTATAGTAATCATTTATTTGCCAATGCATATTCGGGATTATGCTATAAAGCACTAGAAATGAGGGTGTTTTTTTTTTTTTTTCCGTAGAGATTAATTATTTGCTGGCATATGTACAACTGAGCAGCTGAAGGGGACATAACTTCATCGGTGAAAAGTTACATGCTACTTTTGAGGAAGAAGTACCGTTCATTGTAATTCCTAGAAACAGAGAGGCATCTTTCAATTCAATGTTTTATTTCAATTCAATCTTGTCACTTGTTTAAACCATTTTAGGGCTAAAATCACTTTTAGAATGGCTGCTACGAAGGCGGCTTTATGATAGAATTACGCACAAAAAAAAAAATCAGGGAATGGTCATAACTCTAACTGTGGGGCTTCAAGGGTATCACGTAGCAAAACCATTGATATGATTAGGTGCAAGTAGGCCAAATGTTTGATTTTAAAGCTATTTGGATCCTAAACAATTTTTTTTTTTTTTGCGTTTGTGTTTGCTCAAAAGGCCCCTCAGCCACATGACAGTGTCATTACCATCAATCTCCCGATATATTGGTTTAAAAGACTACCTGATAGGGCTAATGTGTGTCATATCGTCCTTCACAAAGCATTGATGTGTTAAAAGTATTAGAAGACAACTCCCCTTTCACAAAAATCATTGTGCTGTCTATCACTTTTAGAATTACCCCCGAAATGACTTTCAAATCAGCAATCTACCAACAGATGGTAAAATTATGCAGCAGATAAGTAATGTTAACTGTCTTAAAAGTTGTCACGCTCAGGAACAAGAAGACTGATAATTTTCAGTCTTAGCCTATGTTGGGTGACAATGGCTGCCACACGGGCCAACAGCATTTATATATAAAAGATTACTAATTATTTGCCAATTATTGTAAAGTCTATTTCCAGAAAAAAAAAAGAGATCTGGCGCATGGTCTTCAAGTAAGACAACCATAATATAAAAATTCTACAGGTCAAGTAGAGACTGGCTTATCTTGTTATCTAAATATAGAACATGTTGTTCACATAACATTAAAAGTGCACACGTGAAACCATACCGGCAGCCATTTCAAAATTAATTCAGCACAACGATGGCGTTAATGAATATATGCCCGTAATTTTTAAGTAAGTAAAAATACAATGCCTATTGTTTTCCTCTGTACTGAAAAATCGTGCATCTCAATGAGCATATTCAACAGAATTTTGCAATTTCAAGGTTAGCATTGCACTTTGCGGCAATTTTATCACATTACTTAGAGGTTTTCAGAATTTGGCTCTAAACACATGGGCTTTAAACACTATACTAATGCAAATTATACCAAAAGTGGATATTACACCCCTGATTGTAAAAATTGCCATTTTTATGTTGTTAAGATGTGGAAAAAATGCTCCTGCATGGGGTCATCCAGAATATGCCAAGTACCGGTAACTTATTGCTAGGAAAATAATCAGACCTCAGACTTTTCTGTAGGTATGCACATGTACTGCTGATTCAAAGGAAAAGTCATCCCAGGGTTGAATATTTATTGTACCAGCATTGCAATTAAAACTTTTTAAGGACTGTACAAAAAAGAGACACACAAATGTCAACAGCCCAGCCATTTCCACTTGATCTTTGATTTTTAAGGGAGTATTTTGGGAGGATTAGTATTCTTTATATCCTTTCTTCAATGTAAAATGCTCTATCATTATGTAAAAAGGAAGCAGAGATTTTAACAAGTGATTAATCAGTTGGAAATGTTGCTCAATCATTTTTTTTTCTTGAAATAGTTGTGATGAAGGATATGATAATGCAACTACCATAATGGTTTTTGTTTCTATTATTCCAGGGTAGGAAAGTTTTTGATCCATAGCAATAAAACAATGGGTAAAACGTTCATTGTGAGATTTTTCATGCTTAGTGCCAGGATAAGCCCAAGAGGTGACTTTAAAATAATAGCACTACTTTGTAACAGGTTTTGTGCCGACTGACATTAATTTCTATTTCTACCATGTCTTGTATGTGAGTAGCAATTAAGTCTACTACAATGTATTGTACCACTCTTACCATCACCGTTGGCTGTTCATTAAAAATTGTTTTAAAAAATCTCATGGAAATTTGTGTTAGTGACATGTTATGATGTTGCATTCACCTTACTCATCTCCAGACATTGGTGAAATTTTAAAAAGAATATGTATGTCATTGTGTAGGCATTGTTACATATTCATGCCACAGAGACCCATACCAATTTATGAAATAGATTAATTGAATACTAAACTCTATTTCTAATCCACACTATTAAGGAATGTTAGCTCAACTGAGCCTCTGTCTCAGGTTTATATTATATCACCTTTCTATGGTGAAGAATAACAATTATAATTGCAGATCCTGGGGTGTCCCTTTAGGCAGAAATCAGCCATATGACTAGGGGATGAATGCAATTTCTTGAATGGGGGGCCCCTAGCTGTGTTTCCATGAAGACAAATGGACCCCTTTTTTCTCTTGATCCAACAGTAGAACAGCAACATTACAAGCTGTATATGTGTGTTCATGGGTAATTTAAAGATGTCAGTATTTGTGAAAGTTATTATTGTCAATTTCTTGGTGATAGGGCCTACAATTTGACTATCTCATGGCCTGTATATATATATACACAAAGTATGATTGAATTTTATGACTGCGCTCTGTGCCAATGAATTTTATTTTGTATTCACTTCAAAGTGAACTTGCAATGTTGAATGCTGATGAGAGTTTCATCATAAATGTACATTTCAATTTCAATGAATATTCTGTGTGTGTCACATGAATTTTCTATTGGACACTGATTTATTAATGCATATATACATGTATATATATCTGTACTCTATGCAAGATATACAATGTACATGTAAATTCACACATTCCTCATCTGTTCGTTAATTCGTTCAATAAGTGTACCAAATTGTCAAGCCACCAAGGCTTTTACTTGTATACTCATTTACACTTCTTAATTTACTGTTACTTTGTTCATTGAAATTTTACATGATTGTAACCCTTCTGTTTTATATTGAATGTTTAATGTGCATATTGTATTATACATGTATATTGTTTGAATCACAAAGAATGAAATACATGATCAATCAATCAAGTTCACACATTATTAACAAATCAAGCACATATATATATACACTCGACCAAAAAAGTAAGTTCCCCCTAGCATTTTTTCACATATCTCAAAAAAATATTTGATCGATTTTGATAATTCCAACATTTATGAATGCGCAATTTTGTTACGCATCCTTTGAGGTATAAATCATTGCGTAAGAACAATGGCTTCATTCTTAAATCTGACATTTTCTGGTTCAAGGTGCCAGAAAAAAAGTTGCACTTTTGGTTCCGTATAGGATAATGTGTGCATTTTGAACATTGAGCACAGTCATCATTCAAGATGACTGCACAAACACGTTGTTAGGCAGACAACCTGAGCTGATTCTACACTTTTATTTTTTATTGTGAGAATCATGTGACATACCAATAGCACATCTTTAGAGGTATGGGTAATGAACAGTGTTGGAGTTGGTCTATTTCATTTGTTAAATGTTAACAACGTGTAACATTTATTGCCTATAAAATGTTTGAAAGAAAGAGGAGGGAAGGAGGTTTTTAGAAAATTTCACGAGGTGATTGCAGCAGACAATGGACGTTTAGATCCAGTATTGAATGTTTTGTTTCCTTCTCAACTCATGTAAAGTGAAGAAAAATCGTATGACCCAATAGCTTGAGACCATTAGCATCATTCAGGTACCACAGATTTGGCTTTTTTAACCTGATCAAAAGGACAAGATTTCAAGGCTTTATTTGCAAACAATCCAACAAGTTTTCATGATCTAATGGGAAAAATGTCGGTCTGTTGACAAATGCATACTAAAGCAGTGCCAGTTTTTTCAATAATTGTCTTGACCATGCATGTTACAACATTGTAAGCATCACACATGAAAAGACCACACATATGACAGAGACTATCCCATAAAGCTCAACACAAGGATTGTTTGTGGTTATGACTTAAAGAAAAATGTGGCATCTCACACTCATCTGTCCAATTGTCACCTCAAGGTCCTTCCTGCACTCTCGTTGTTGAAAGGAAATGTATAAGATAGTTATGCTTCGAACATGTGATGCTTACATTAATTTGGCAAATATTTTGACAGATGGTTGATGAATATGATGCTTAACCATACATTTAAATCTAATGTAAAACAAGTAATCTATCTCTCTGAAATTTAATGCTAGTAATTTGTCTACATTGATAATGATGCACCAATAAAATTGTGTAGATCTAGATGTTCACTTCTTGTACAGTTGTAGATCAGTTATGCTCTACACAGCCCAGTTTCAGTTAAACTTGCAATTAGCTGTATGATTAACAATTGAAGAAAATAAATGTGAGTTTTCATCTTTAGAGGGTTTGCCTGTTTGGCATTATTTGTCATACATTGCATTCAAATTTGTGTTACCGTATGTGATATTAGAGGTAACCTCTTGAATGTACCCTCTTAGGCCTCTGACCTGTGTCTGTAAATATGTTATATGTTTCATTGGGTCTTCATATATTTCACTTGTTCATGATTGTTCTCTTCATAAGAGGTTTGAAGAAAAAGTTTTACCCATTCATTGATATTATTGCCTCACATTTTTAAAAGTAACCAATGCAGGAATGTGGTGCTTTAATGTGAAAGAGACATCGTTAAGTTTTCCCGTGCACAAACCTTTCCAGATATTTTTTAACGCAAATGATTGTAACTGGTCTATCGATCTTTGTCAACACAAAATTTTTCCAAATATCCTCTGGTAAAGCTTTGGAGTTTGGAGTAGGAAAATGTGTATGGTGGGGCTTAGCTAGGTATTATGGGGTCAATTTGCATAAAACTCAGCTGTTTCATATTTTATTTCGAAAGCAGACTAGTCGTTTTATTTCCATTGCACCATGGCAGCTGGAAGTTCACATATTTCAAATCGTCCAATGATGAAAACAATCATAAAACACTTAGTTCAAAATAATCCACTTGTGTGTGCACAATGTTCTCCACTTATTACATGTTAAGTGTACCTTTATGCACCATTTATCATCATATATCAATATACATGATTCATTCAATTTTGTACATTGTATATTTCCTGCCCTACTTTCTATAATGTACTCCAATACTGAGGCTTAAGAATAAACCAATGACTTGGAATAATATTTGCTCTCGATCAGGAATATTGAGTAAGAGTGGTGAACGTGAATGTGTGCATTGAGTCTTTGATGAGCAAGTTCAGCTATGCAAGTGTGCCGAGAACATGTTCATGAAAAATATACAAGTGGATGTTGGGAGGCATTGTCTATGTGGATGTGCGGACGCATTGTATCATGTTGTCCATGTTGGGACGCATTATATGGATGTGCAGACGCATTATATGTGGATGCGGGGACGCATTGAATATGTGGATGGGACGCATGTGTGAATGGGACGCGTGTAATGTGGATGTGGGAACGCATTGTATATAATGTTGTTGTTTGGCTACCAGTCACGTATACAAATGACTCTGCAGCCATTTTCTTTTCTTGCATGGACTTGCCATGGCAACAGGGCGTCGCTGGGGGGGGGGGGGGGGGGGGGGATGAACACCCCCACACGCCGGGAATCTGTAGGTCCCTTTGCAATTTTGTTGGCCTATTCGTGATTTTGTCGGTCCAATTGAGAGGACCTCATTTCACGGAGCCTCTGCTCTGTCACAAGGCCGTCTTATCAGGCCAGCGAGGTGTTTTTCGCACGCCTTTTGGTGAGTCAAAGTGATTTACCTTACACCTAGATCACTTTGAAAATTCATAACTCTTGAATGGATTATCTGATTTTGCTCAAACTTTCACAGTTTTCTTCTCTAATTTTTCTGCATCTATTGAATGCACACACATGTCTGAATTTCATTCCGCTTTAAATCGGCTGGCCTTTGTGAAATCTACAAGGCTTAAGTTTCCTTTGTTTTCAAGCTGATATATGCCCAGCGAAATGGCTCCTCAGTCTTAAATTTTGTCTTCACTACTTCAGGTCCCTGGAAGAGGCATGCATTGAAGTATTGACATACCACCGTTGGTCTTGTCAGACATGGTTGTAGGCAAGGTTGAAGTATTCGCATACCACCCTTTGTCTAACAAGGCACGGGGGGGGGGGGGGGGGGGGGGTACGCATGGCTGAAGTATTGGCATACCATCATCATCTAGCAAGATAAAGGGTGGTATGCGAAAACTTCAATAGAAGTTATGGTGGGCCGTGCATGCCATCACAACTGCGTTTCCTTGCTCTTGACTTAATAAACGCGAAAATTTTCGAAAATGACATCGTTTCGCTAAATAAGCATAGAAGAAAAACTACTCAACCAAAATCGATTATCTTGGTGTCATTTTTTTTTTCTGCAGGAATTACAGTACTCGATAAGGCAAATAAAAAAGAATTTCTGCTGTCGTAAGGTCTCGAAAATCGACCGTGACGCTCATTGGGCCACCCTGTATATGTGGATGTTGGGACGCAATATATAGAAGTGGATGTAGGGACACCGTATTACACCTGGTTATGGGGAACAATATCCCCTTACTGAGGTATGACACAGATACACAAAATATTACCTCCTGTTAAATAATTTTTAATTGTAGTGTGTATATTATGATATATAGTTTCCAAACAAACTACGCTATATACTGTATGCTGCTTTAAATATCGTCACAGAAACCATGGGAACCCCAAGTCCCCGTAAACATATCTTATGTGGATATGGGTACGCATCATATTATGTGGATGTGGGGGATGCCTCCTACTGGTGTTCTGCGTGGACCTCTGCTAGCAATCCCCGTGAGTCACCCGGAAAAAGTTTTGAGCAAGCTCAAAACTTGGCTGCAGGTAAATCGGACTTGCTTGCGCAACCACGGGCGGCTACATGCAAGGTACTGTCACATTGCAGGCCATCTGCGAGGACCTCCGGGTAGCAGAAATTGTTCTCCGCAAGTCACAAGCAAGGTTTGCCCGGAAAGGAATGACGAGCCCTTGAGCATGCTCAAACTTGTTCCTGAGTGGCGAGGATTGTCTGCATATATGTGCACACAGAACACCGGTAGAAGGGTCATAGCGGTAGCACCTCGCAGGCAACTCCCACGCAATTAGCCCGTAACTAGAAGGTTAGTATAGAACGTAAGTAGCACACATCCAGCAGGAAAGACGCACGCAGCCTCAAACTCTCCCATAATCCTTGTCAGCCCGCAGAAAATGACCCTGCGTACTGGAAAATCCATACACGGAACAAGCCCGCGTATAGCTTGTCCTGAAAGGTGTGACAAGGCCTTTATGTTTTGTAATATAGGACATTACACATGCAGCAATTATCTCAAGTCTTGGGAATTTCATTTCATACCTTAATAGTGTAATTATACTCTTCGTTGTTAAAGTAAGCTTAACCAATTTTGTTCATCAGTTTCATTTCTTTGCGGTAGCATTAGGTTTCACGTTGGCGATATTGTCATATTTCCCATATTTCATTACATAACAACACTTTGTGACACGTTTAGATTTGTTTCCAGTTTCAAGGTCAATAATCTTTCCAGTCTGATATATTGTCTTGTAAGGTCAAACTTACGGATTAAAAGAAAAATCAAACAAAACATTTTACCCAGTAGCTATATGAAAGCACAAATGCAATTTGATACGGTTATATTAATGTATAGACATAATATCATAGATTATATATAAGTTTAAAACATGACTTGTATAGCCTTTAATTGCTGTTGTTCAACATAATCGCTTGATTAATATTGCGGGTTGTAATCAGGGCCGACGTAGCATTTTCAAAAGTGGGGTAGCCCACTTCCGGGCGTCGTGAGCTAACAAGCAAAAAAAAAAGTCTTCCTTCTGCTCGACGCTGAAATTATTTCAATCAGTATTTCCTTTGAACAACACCAAAGTCAATCATACGCGTTTTAAAACACCCAATGTCAAAAAGCAATTTCAAGTCCATACCAGCTGTCGAACTATCATTCGACTTTGAATATCAACACGGCAGTTTAAACATCCACAGCCACATCATGCACGCATGTATTGATACACACCATAGAACGCGGTTACCTGTCGTTTTCTTTTTATCGCTCTTTTATACTGTTATATGGCAAAGCGGCTGTACTTTGTGTAAAATTATGTACGAAATCATGACAAAAGTATAAAAATATACTACTGGTGTAGAAAATGAACAACAACAACAACATACATGCATGGGACGTGATGGATGAAGGCACTAATTTCACCTTGTAAACATTTACACGTGGAAACCAGGTTATGCTACCGGTATATAATATATATATATATATATATATATATATATATATATATATATATATATTGTTTTGTTTGTTTGTTTGTTTGTTTGTTTTTGCTGCTGCTGCATGCATGGTATCTCCTAAAAATTTGAATCCGACTCTTTCGGTCAGCTAGCGAACTGATGTATATTGTGTGACTATTAAAGACTGTTAAAATAGACATGTCAAGTATTAAATAATTTATTAATCTCTTTGTTAATTCATTCATTTATTCAATGTACTTGTATATTTATTCATTTATTCATTCATTTATCTATTTATTTATTGAATTATTCATTAATATATTCATTTAGTGATTTAGTCATTCAAACGTTTATCTAGGAAGAAAGAATATATTAGCAGCTGTTTTCATCGAAGTCCTATATGAACATATTTTGGGCAGTCAGAGACTAAAGCCAAAAGATAGGGATAGAGAAGGCTGCAACCAAACGATTGGGAAAGCGTGATCTAAAGAGTGCAAAGGGCTGCTGCAAAATGATCAAAAGGGCTGCGAGATTATGACTGAAAAGGCCGCAGCCAAACCCACCAAAGGGCCGCGGGAAGAGCGCCAAGGGGAATAGAATGTAATGCCAACCAAACGCTTATAGAATTCGGCATATACAAAATAGGTGGTACAGGTACAATAGATTTCAGACACCCCGACCTGTCCATAGTGAGATCTCCAATGCCATTGTTATGTCCGGAGAAGATGGACACTTCCGCGATGGGCACCGTGAATCGATCATCACCCATTGTCTTTCCCAAAACAAACCTTTGTTGTGATAGCAACGGAGGCTGAAACTGTGTGATTGGTCAGCTCAGTGGTGCATTTCCAGCAACATGCATATTAGTTCACAACCTCTATTTATCATAGAAGTAAGCTCAATAAATACCCGAAAAAAGTTTCTTTTCCTCGGAATGACGAATGACAGGTATAAACTCTAGATAGTCCCGAAGATCAAATTCGTTGCAGGTACAATATATTTGATAATCACAGGCCTGCGAAAGGCCGGAAAAACTACGTCGCTGATGTACATGTATTAAAATGTAAAAAAAAAACCCCAAAAAACAACAGAACAAACACGCATGCATTGCGTGTGAAGAACACATACACCAAAATGGTCGCGGAAAGAATGATGGGAATAGAATACAAACTTTCCAAAACATCTTTCTTCTTGCTCGAGGGACAGGTCTGTGGATATGTTGCGTGTGTGTGTTTATGTGTGTTTGTTTGTGTAAGAGCTGACTTGTTTGTCATTTATACTATTAAAAAGTAGTGAACGTCCATATGTATTGATATTGATATGCATACTGCAATCTCAATGAGATCAAGCTGTTTTTGTTAAATATAAATATATATATATATATATATATACGGTATATATATATTATACACAAATATGTATATATAATATACATATATATATATATGTACTGTGTGTGTGTGTGTGTGTGTGTGTGTGTATTTACTGGCGGTTTGTCTCTCATTAGGTATGCATTGTAGCCCTGTGTATACGGTAGTTTTGTATGATCTAAGATTCCATGATTATTTTTTCTCCTCCATGGTCGCTCTATGACTATTTATAATTAGTATTTCTCGAAATCTTTTCCACTGTCTAACTTTTTTATTCCCCGTCATGCTTAGATGTGATAAACTCCCAAGTTTCCAAACGACAGGTGTAATGTCGCGGAAATGATTTCAATCAGTGTTTTCTTTTGAAATCCAGGAAGAAAGAATATTAGCAGCTGTTTTCATTAAAATCCTGTATGAAGTTTGGGCAGTCAGAGACTGCAGTCAATAGATAGTGATCGAGAAGGCTAGAGCCAAACGATTGGGAAAGCTCGATCCAAGAGTGGAAAGGGCTGCTGCAAAATGATCAAAAGGGCTGCGAGATTATGACTGAAAAGGCCGCAGCCAAACCCACCAAAAGGCCACGGGAAGAGCGCCATGGGGTATAGAATGTAATGCCAACCAAACGCCTATAGAATTCGGCATAATACAAAGTGGGTGGTACAGGTACAATAGATTTCAGACACCCCGACCTGTCCATAGTGAGATCTCCGATCCCATAGTCCGGAGAAGATGGATGATCTTGGAATTATGAACACAGTCATTGCATACAACTTGGAAGGAAGGTATTCCTGACATGCTCTCATACAAAGATCCCCTTTCTCTTCATTACCACAAAGTCAAATTGGATGATATTTCCTTTATCGTGTATAAAGATGGGGGTAATAGTTATATAGTTTTGTTCCTTAAAATTGATTTTGGATTGATTCACTACTTTTACACAATCATTGCGGAAGGTCCGATTGTATTTCTTTTTCTGGGGGGAGACATACGGTCGAACTTTGTTTACCTCAGGTAAAATGATATTTTAATGGCTGTTCTCGAGGGTAACTGACCATCGTCTGATAGTACCATAACAGCTCAGGGAAAAACCACCCTTATCATACCACGGAGACTTCCAAGACTCTGACAGCAGAGCGACGAAGGTTGCTCTATTTTGTTTATTTTTTTTCGCAGGATTCAACGTATTCAATACCACTTCCATATCGAGCTACAGCCTTGTCCATTAAGCAAATGCTGAATTGCTCTCTATCAATTGATAGGTTTCATCGGCAGACAACATGGGTGGGGGGGGGGGGGAGAACAACAGTTGAGAAGTGTTCATGGTAGATTTTATATTGGCTATAATCAATAATCAATGTACATGTATGAGTCTCATTGGTCCAGTTTTGTCTGTTTTGCTGTAATAAGCGAAAATGCAAGTGTTGCACAGTGTGCGTATTTGCTGAATTTGCTTGGAATAAGTTCGTCTTCATGTGATTGCGGGCATTTCTCCGCTTCGATTTGTTTCTCATGATTATGTGTTTGTATTGTACGGGGATGGTAAAAAAAAAGAACTGTACGCATCCATATCTCCCTGTGAGTGAATGAGTGGTGCAGTGCCGACGAGGGTCCTACGCACGCTTTTGGAAATAATTAGAAGCAAGTCGTCCAGTCTCGTGAGATTTTAGCTTTGTATCTAACAACTCTTCAAGCGTTCGTAAGAGCATACATATCTCACTTGGGGTAGAATTCAGGTATTTTTGATATTCCTGTTTAATGTTAAGGTATTTTTTTTCTCAAATAATATGAGTTTGTGTATTATTATCGTCAAGGATTAACTTTGCATTTCTTCATTTATATAGAGTATTGATATTGTGTTGATGTTATGATGTAAAAAGGAATGTCCTTGATTTGTTATTTTGTGTTTGTTGAACTGTTATAGTTTGTCATTCTGTTGCAGGGCCCCCTAGGATAACAGTGTTTAAACCACTGATGGGGCTCCCCTGGGTAAAGAAAACTGAATAAATAGATAAATAAATAAACGGCATGGATTTGAAAGTCCACGAAAAAGATAGGCTGTACCAAGTGGTCGCAGAGCAGCCTGTAACCCTAATATTGGCGATGACATGGCGTGATGAGACTTGCGTACACCATGCCATACAAGAAGCTGCTCCAGTGGAATGCAAAAACAAACAAATAAACAAACAAACAAACAAACAAACTACGCATTGCACAGACACTGCAGAGAACTCGCACAAATCAGGGAGGGGTCACCTCTCTGCACCGATGCATAAATGGAGATCATACACATGCACACATATTCAAGCATAAATGTATATGCGATAACCAGGTGCATGTGCTATAGTAAAATATCTTACACTATTTTACCCTTTCTATTACTTTTTCTGTGCTCATTCAGGCTTAATGCAAGAATTAAACGTTTAAAAGGAATGACACCTTAATTCATGTTTCCCACTGATAATCGCATTATCAGTACAAGCCACATGTAATCCACAGACTGATTGTTTTTTACAGAAGATCGAAGCCGAAATCAAGTTGAAGACGAAGAAGATGGTCATCGAGCGACGGTGTCTTCCCTGGCTGCTGAAATCAAAGCACTCCGTCAACAAGTGGACTCACAGCAACGACTCCTCAAAGAACTTCACGCTGTAGTCATCGCAAAGTCCCGAACGGTGCAGAGAAACGTCGTAGAAGAATTGCAGGGCAGCAACACGAGCATGAGGATCGGTGATGATGAGCACGGCATTGTGGTCAACAGAAAGAGATTCCTGCATGTGCTTGCAAGAGCAAAGTGCGGTCAATCTCTTCTGTTGAAGACAATGAGCTTGGTCTACGAAGGCGATGAGTTGGCCGGTTTCAGCTTCAACGGTGATCGCACTGTTGACCCACCGCTTTCTGCCCTCATCGATGACCAGCGTTTCAAGGCTATCAGCAGCCAAGTGGCAAAGTCATATCCCAGATATGACAGTCCTGGCAAAATCCGCATTTTGCGAGACGCGGTGAATGGCAAATGTCGTAAAATCCGTCGAAAGAGGAGGATTTCAAGGGCGTTAATTCGCCCTTCTCTATCGAACCCAAACAGCTCTTTTCAGAGCCATCATATGATCAAGAAAGAATAATAGTCCTTTATGTAACAAGTGCAAATAGAATGCACATAGAACGCTCTCACACATGTTATGTATATAGACGCACCCCCATGCAAAAACATATATTGATTCCATATGTATGTGTATATACATATAGTACATAGTATATATATATGTAATCATGCCACACGCAACTAAAAAACAGCACATACTAAAACAAACAGCATATCACATAAAAAAGCTGGGGTCGGTGTAGTGTAGTTTCTAGACGTTTTTATTTCGTGTTTATTTCTCCGAGATGAAGTAAGCAGAGTGAGAGCGCATACCCAATGATTGCGACGCCACAACCGTTTTTGTCGCAATCACTGGGTATGCACCCTCACTTGGCTTAGTGGGCTTCTACACAATACACAAGCTGCAACTCAGAGAAATAAAGACGAAATAAAAGCGGCTAGAAATTAAGACTAGGGTCAGTAATGCTTGTCGCTATTGGGGCACTGAAAATGACAAACTTATCACAGTTCTTGCACTTATTTCATGAAAAATTCATCAAAACTGCATACAACTATATATGTACACGTTGCTAGAGATGTCAGCAAAACAGTGGGATTCATTGTAAGTTATAATATTGTGCATGGTAACCATGGTAATGGGATGCCTACAGGTGATTGGTAACCCCCCCCCCCCCCCCAAAAAAAAAAGAGAATATATATATATATATATATATATATACATCATATATATCTGGAATTTGGACAGATTTGTTTCTTTTGCCTTTCGTGCACATCACCCATTGTAGACCTACCTCAACACTGTTAAATTAGCCTGGATAAAAGAGAAAAGACGCCCGAGAGTTTTCCCTCATTGTCTCCATAGCATTAATTCATTACTGCACGTTTTGATACAAATTTAAATATCATGATTTTTTTTTCATTTTATTCTATATATATATATATTTACAAAAGCTAACGAACACAAAAGCACGTTTAATTCTTTGGTGGATAATCCAGCGCACGGGTGTATTCCTTCTTTACAAAGAAATTTATCTGCATTCTTGAATAAACTTCCTTTACGAACATGAACAATTATTGCTTTCCTCTGCTCTCTTCCAGGATTGTTTTGCATAACCATTGCTCTGTTAATGCTCAAAAGAGCTAACATTAGAATAAAATTGGCTTTGCTCTCTGCATTCACCTATATTTTTAAGTGAAATTTGTGTCCATACATTACTAAAAACTACATTTGCCTATGTACTTTGAAGTCAAATTTGTGTTGAAAGTACGACGGATGCTACTTTTTCATGCATTTTACTATTCGAAAATGATATCTTTCTTTCAATGGCCGTTTATTATGCCTTTGTTTACAAATATTGCTGTAACTTGAGAATGCTTCAGTATATTCCTCACATAAGTTGTACACAAAATATGCAAAAGGAAGGACATGCTCATTGAGCTTTTTGAAATTATGGGCTTTAGTTTTTGAGTTATTGACAGCTGAATCATGATTGGATAATACTAGTTGCCTTGGCAGCAGAAGATCTTTTTTATACAATAGTCAATAAAAAGGTTATTTTTTAATTGCATCTATAAAATTAAAAAAAGTTTGCAGCAGTAGGAGGCATTTTGGGGGTTACCAATCACCTGTAGGCATCCGCTTACCATGGTAACCATGTACAATATTATAACTTACATTGAATCCTACTGTATTGCCGACATCTCTAGCAACGTGTACATACAAAGTTTTATGCAGGTTTGATGAATTCTTCATGAAATAAATGCAAAAACTGTAGTGATAAGTTTGGTATTTTCAGTGCCCCAATAGCGACAAGCGTTACCGACCCTAGTCTTTATTTCTAGTCGTTTTTATTTCGTCTTTATTTCTCTGAGTTGCAACTTGTGTATTGGGCAGAAGCCCGCTGTATTGCGCTAATCCGGGTGAGGGCACATACCCAGTGACTGCGATTTGGGCGTCGCAATCACTAGGTATGCGCTCTCACTCTGCCTACTTCAACTCGGAGAAATAAAGACGAAATAAAAACGTCTAGAAACTACACTATACCGACCCCCAGCTTGGTGCGAAAAGTTAGTTTGCAGGCAAAACCCTTGTTTGTCGAAGAAAAAGTATGCGTGCGCTAAGACTACTACACGCACCACTGCACTGGCGCATGTAGCAGTGCTAGTGGTGAGTGTAATAGTCTTGGCGTGCGCAGACCCCTTTGCGTTTGTTCAAACAAATAATGATGAAAAATGGCCAGTAAAATTCTACTGACACCACAATATGGAACCACATACCTCCTGGGGATGTTCATGGAGGTCCCATCTACCACCCTGTCTGGTCAAACCTTTTCTGCAGGGTGGGTTGAACGAACTCCTTAATTAAGCCTCCTACAGGAATTAGCGCCTTGACTACGGAGCTGACCATCAATCACGCAGTTTCAGCCTCCGTTGCTATCACAACAAAGGTTTGTTTTTGGAAAGACAATGAGCAATGATCGACTCACGGTGCCCATCGCGGAAGTGTCCATCTTCTCCGGACATAACAATGGGATCGGAGATCTCACTATGGACAGGTCGGGGTGTCTGAAATCTATTGTACCTGTACCACCTAACAAACAAATAAATAAATAGATAAATAAATAAATAAGCACATAGATTCATGAATTGATAGATACTTGACATGTACATTTCAACATTCTATAATAGTCACGCAATATACATCTGTTCGTTAGCTGACCGAGAGAGTCGGATTCAAATGTCGGACGATGCTAAGCATGCAGCATAAAATGTACAAACTGTACCGGTATTATGACTTCGCTGAGACATGCTGGTTTAAATGTGTAATTGTTTGCAAGGCGAAATTAGTGTCTGCATCCGTCACGTCCAATGCAGGTATGTTTGATGTTGTTGTTCATTTTCTACATCCGCAGTATATTTTTATCCTCTTGTAATAATTTCGTACATACATTTCGTACACAAAATACAACTGCTTTGCCATAAAAACGATAAAAAGAAAACGACTGGTAACGCCATTCTATAGTATACAAATGATGCACAGGATAGAGTGCGTTAGTGTAGGCGTATAGTGCACTCGAGGGTATGCCGAGTGCATGTTGCACTACATTGTAAATACCCGAGAGTGAGCTACGCCTCCACTAACGCCCCGAAATAATCCTGTGCATCATTTGTTTTATAACATGGGTCGAAAATTTGAAAACTAACAGCATTTGTCAGTGTTTTCCACGTACCTTTGTGGGTCAAGACGTCCGAGGATGTTCGTCCCAAACATTTACGCACGTCGCACTCGGAAATCCCGCACATGTAAGTACTGTACGTATTAGCGTAGACGTCTATACGTATGCCACATGATTGTTGTGCACAAGAAAGGCCGGCTGGCAGCCCGAACGAGAAGTTGTTTACAGGATTGACAGCGCGTATGGTAGCGCGCGACGCACTTGTAACAACTGATTAAGTACGCACTGCTAGTGTAAACATTGTGACGTCAGTGACTTTACGCTTTTTTGCAAGGCCGTGCATGATAGTAAAAATTAATGCACGCACACGTGACTCATTTCAGCGCTTCCAATTGGCTACATTCTTGAACCCATTTTATAATGTGTATCCATACACGCATGCGTGACGAGGATCTATGGATGTTTAATATTAAACTGCCGTGTTGATATTCAAAGTCGAATGATAGTTCGACAGCTGGTATGGATTTGAAATTATCTTCTGACATTGGGTGTTTTAACAGCACAATAAGATTGACGTTTTTATTGTTCAAAGGAAATATTGATTGAAATAATTTCCGCGATATGATACTTGTAGTTTGGAGTCTTGAGAGTTTATGATAATAGAATTACGATGGTGAAAAAAAGGAGTTAGACAGATTGGGAGGATTTCGAGAGATACTGATTATAAAAAGTCATAGCGCGATCATGGAGGAAAAAAATAAATCGTGGAATCTAAGATCATACAAAACTATACACAGGGCAACAATGCCGGCATACCTAATGAGAGACAAACCACGAGTAAACACACACACACACACATATATATATATATTATATATACACACATATATATATATATTATATATATATATATTATATATATATATACACTCAGCAAAAAAAGTAAGTTCCCCCCTAGCATTTGTGAATATATCTCAAAAAGTATTCAACCGATTTTCATAATTCAACAGGAAATGGATAAAGAATTTTATTACTCATAACATGAGTGGCAAACCATTGCCACCAGATATCATTATTGGTGTGAAAAAATGCATTTTATGTCAAAATGCATGGAAACAAAAGTTGCACTTTAGTGATTTGCAATGACTTTTACACAAATAATCAAACAATCACTCATGATTCTGAACATTTAAGCATGGGTTATTGCATATTTCTCTATCTCTTTCTTTTCATGAGCATACAGTGAAGCATTTGATAATTGATAATTATGTCCACCATCTGCAATGACCAGCCGCCATCTCCTCCTCATACTGTTAACTAAAGTTTGTACTTGGCGCTGCTCAATGTTGGCCCATGCTCTCTGCAAGATGCGCTGAAATCCTTGCAGTGAAATGTCATCTTTCAATTTCTTGCTCGCTTTCCGCTTCATGATATACCAAAGATTCTCTGCTGGATTACAGTCAGGGGATCTTGCAGGCCACTCCATACGTTCGATGCCATTTCCCTCAGCAAACCGATTTACAACTTGAGGGCATGATGCAAAATGCCCACAGGCACATTAATGTGATCAACCTGAATTGGAATTACAAATCACATGGCTTCTACCAATATTTTCATATTGTGAAGGCCTATTGTTAAAAAAGTATGCATAACATCTGTTTAATAGGGAAGAACATTGTACCTGAAGAAATTCCTGAGAATTACACAATTTAAAAAGATCATTTGCTAACTTACATAGGACATGTATACAATATGCTTCCTATGGCCTAAAGTGCAACTTTTTTCCCATGCATTTTGACATAAAATGTGATTTTTTTACACCAATAATGATATCTGGTGGCAATGATATATGCCATTCATGTTATGAGTAATGAAATTCCCTATCCATTCCCGTTCGAATTATGAACATCCGTAAAATACTTTTTGAGATATATCTAGATATCACTAGTTATAGAAGGACGTTCAACTGATTTGTCTTTAATAGCAAAAAATGACAGACAAGTGAACACAATACGCACACAACATATCCACAGGCCTGCATGCATTTGAAATGCACATTCAATTCAATATTGTGTGCATCCGTTCATCAAAAAAGAAACGTCCGTATAGACATGCAAACAAAAATATGCACGCAATTATATCAAAAAAAGTATAGCAATGAAAGGTCATGGACACGTGTAAAGCAGGGCTTATATCGATGGGGTCCAGTAACAAAATTATAATTATTTTGACACAAATCGAAATCTGTATTTAATACATTTTAAACAGATTTAATAAACATGGAAAATAGACATTCGTGTAGTTTGGAAACTTCAGTTTCATTGATTGACGTGTTATTGTACACCATGAATGTGCCTAATAGCAAAAAAAAAAAAAAAATAAAAAAAAAAATAAAACACTCTTGCCTGTGCAGGCCCAAACACCCTGACTTCTATGCGTCATTACTGTCACTACTGGTTGCATGTGTTGTAATACATAAATCACCGATAACAGCAAAAGGAATAAAAATAAAAATAAAGTAACAAACCAACACACAAACACATGCGTGTGCACGCACACACACACACATACACACATGTTACGACAAATTGATTAAAATTTCTACTGTCAAACCATCATAAAAAGCCCTGATTGAAATATATTCCATGTTTGTGGCAATAAAGATCGAAAATATACATCGTTATTATTTAGAAGATAAGATACACTGTACAAACATTGAAAGCATATTGTTAAATCACATGCTTTAAGTTTCATCTTCCAGATATGGGCCATTTGAACCTGCATTCAGTATGCAAATTGCAGAGGTGAGATGAACCTATGAGGTGACAGCGTTTTATCATTTTCTGTTTTGTGCTACCTACAGGGTTCAGAACTCTAAACTTCACTACTAACACTGTGTGTAGAGTTCTGTGCTCCAGCATACTGTTCAAAGTCACTATGAGACGCTGCCACGAGAGGGCGTTGTTTTAAAAAAGTTGTTCGTCACAACAAGGAGATTGTTATTCATAAAAGGGTTTGCAAAACCCTAGCGGCGTTTTGAAAGGAAAAGCCGGAGAGCGGGCCACAGCGGGAATATGCTTGAGTACCCCGGCGTATTAACAGGCTTTTTAAAGCGCCGCTCAAAGGACCGCTGAACGGCGGCGCCGCGGTTTTCCTGCACAATGTAATCTCCCAAGGCGCCTAAACCACCAGAGTAACAACAATGAAGGGATTATCAGATTAAACTGAAATTAAGCATGCCTCATTAACACATTCTGTCCATACTTAATGCCAACTTTCAAAGCAGTAGCATCATCCTTTCAAAAGTTATTAGAGTTGAAAGTGAAGAGTGTGGACAAGGTTTTTCAGAAATGAAAAAGGGATTCTAAAGACACACCTAATCACACCATTCTACCAAAAATGTTTGAGATAAACTGCTAAAAAACACACTTTCCTGCCTGTTTTATGATACCAAATTTTAGCATAATGTAAAAGAAGACCCGCTCTTTCAGAAAATATGAAAAAGTCAAGTTCGGCTAGGTTGACCCATTTTACTTATTTTCAGTCCTCACGCAAAATCAGTGTGTGCGACTTTATGTTCGTTTTGAGGTGCACGGTCACATATGAAAACACATTCTCATTAATATCTCATTAATGGAATGGAAATTTTACAATGAAATTTAAGTCACATATATTTCAAGTTATGCGCATTCTACTCATTCTCAAAATTCATATTTTCTCCTAAAACGTGCGCGTACGCGCGTGTTGAAATATTTGTATGCTCCAATCGAGCTCAAAATTTTTTTGCACACGTTTCAGACCATTTAGAGCATTTTTTGAAAAATTGAAAAAAATCGGACGGATGCGTACGCGCGCGCGCATATATGCACGCACAGCTCATATGCAATAGAAATTTCCCGTTTTTTCACTTTGATCGGATGTCTGAAATGTCAAGGAATATTTCTACCAAGTTTCAAGTCAATCCGACTCAAAATGACGTCATACGGGCCAGTTAAAGTTGAAATTCCGTGCACGCGTCAATGGCGATATACAGTGCAACTATCCCCAAAAAAAACGCCAATTCTAAATCCGATTTTACTCGTCAGGATGGACGGTGACCCCCCATTTTCTTTACATATTCTGAAAGCTGATGAGTTGTAAATATCATTTTATGGGTTGGCAATGCTGGAAAAATGATTAAAAGGTATCAAATTTGTTAATAAAGTAAAAAAAGTAAATTTTCAAAATGACGTCCTCAAATTTCAAGTTCACTCGAGCGTATCTCACTTATCCTTTGCCGATTTTCACCCAAATTCCAGTATGTTGTAGCTTATTAAATGATCTGTCATAAATGTATAACACAATTTTGATTGGATGACGACATCACATAGTAAAAATGGATTGAAAGTAACCTTGTCAAATTTGACCAGTTTACGTGTTATCTCTATGGGAGTGCAGTTTTTCTGGAAATGAAAATTGACATGACTATCTTTATCGAGTACTACCTCACTTATGCTTCAGTGATTTTCTCCCAGATTTTAATATGTTGTAGGTGAGACTTTGGGCTATCGCAAGTGTGCCCTTCGTTTTTTCATACGATGTCGGGATCACGTCCAAAAACTTGGTTGAATTTAAAGCTTTTCTTCAATATATTTTCATATTTCTTTCTTTCTGCAACTTTCTTTGCAATAACTCAAGAAAAACAGCCCCTATCACCCCCATATTTTGCACATGTTTAGTTCATGTCACGTACAATATTTCATATAATAACAACTACTTGATCGGACACCATCTTGGGTATGTAAATTAGGGTCAAAGGTCATAAATGTTTTATCTTGTATCTTGGTGAATACATGTCCTATCTTTCCCATATTTTGCACACGCAAAGACCATGTTACAAGAATCATTTCACAAAATAATGTTACCACTTTTTGCTCAGATGCCATCTTTGTCTGTGCAAAGTGGGGTCAAATGTCATATGTACTTTTTTCTCTATCTTCGTTTTGACGTGTTATCTCTATGGGAGGGAATTTTTGTAGATGTGAAAATTGACATGATTGTCTTTATCGAGCACTATCTCACTTACCCTTCAGTGAATTTCTCCCAGATTTCAATATGTTGTAGCTGAGACTTTGCGCTATCGTATATTTGCCTCTGTTTATGTCAAAGAATGTCGGGATCACATTAAAAAACTTGGTTGAATTTGAAGCTTATCTTTGATGTATTGAGATATTTCTTTCTTTCTGCAACTTTCTTTGCAATAACTCAAGAAAAACAGCCTCTATCACCCCCATATTTTACACATGTTTAGTTCATGTCACGTACATTATTACATAAAATAACAACTACTTGATCGGACACCATCTTGGGTATGTAAATGAGGGTCAATTAAAGGTCATAAATGTTTCATCCTGTATCTTGGTGAATACATGTCCTATCTTTCCCATATTTTGCACACGCAAAGACCATGTTACAAGAATCATTTCACAAGATGACTGACCACATTTTGCTCAGATGCCATCTTAAAGTCTGTGCAAAGTGGGGTCAAAGGTCATATGTACATCTTTCTGTAGCTTCGTTATGACGTGTTATCTCTATGAGAGGGAATTTTTGTAGATGTGAAAATTGACATGATTGTCTTTATCGAGCACTCGCTCACTTTGCCCTTCGGTGAATTTCTCTCAGATTTTAATATGTTGTAGCTGAGACATCACACGGCCAATGTCCCCTAAACGCAGATGAAACATTTATGGCCATGCCTATTGGGATCAGGACTTAAATCGTTGATTTCCAAATAGATCGGATCACCTAATTTGTCAGTGTTGACAAATTCCAAGTCTACGTGTAGTTCTTTTAGTGAAACTGATTAGACCTTGCGCAGCGGATGTCTAGCTACAACTCTTATATTCACACCTTGGATAATAATTTTTCTGCTTCAAAGAGGACCGCCTTCTTCACCCCCCCCCCCCCCCACTTTCCACGTTATAACCCCTGTATAGGCTGTATACACGAAAATGGCTGCTTGTGATATTGCTTTAGAAAAAAGTCCTGAAACCACTTTTTAATGAAACTGTATGGAACTTGTAGAACAGATATCAGACTACAACTTTTGTAGGAAACCTATGAGAACATTTTCTTTGCTTCATAGCGGACCGCTGTTTTTACTCCCCCCCCCCCCTCCCCTTCCCCAAAGCTACGGTTTATGACATTGCTTTTAATAGAAATTATGATTTTTGAAGACCTGAAACCACTTATATTTTCATGAAACTGAATGGAACTTGTAGAGGAGATATCACACTACAACTTCTATACGGAAACCTATGAGAACATTTTTTCTACTTCATAGCAGACTGCCATACTCACCGCCCCCCCCCCCTTCCCACAATACAAGGTATAACCCCATAGGCTTTGTACACAAAGATGGCGGCTTATCACATTGCTTTAGAAAATATGAATTTTGAAGACCTGAAACCACTCACATTTTTGTGAAACTCAATGGAACTTAAGTAAGAGATATTAACCTACCACTTCTATATGGAAACCTATGAGAACATTTTCTCTACTTCTTAGCGGAGGGCTGCCTCCCCCCCCCCTTTCTTTAGAACATTTCTTTAGAAATTTTCATAGATTTGGATATCTGAAATTTTTTTTTTGAAAGTGCATGATTGGAGACAGTTCAAGAGATATCTATCTACACCATATCGAAAACTTTTTTATTTTTCTCTGCTTCATAGCGGACCGATCTCTTGCACTCCTTTTCTACGTTATAATTACCTCCATATAGGCTTTATGAAATAATAATTACAAAAAAAAAAGAACAGACAACACAACCCGTCGGAAGAATGTCGTGAATTTAAATAATTCTGCAGTACCAGCTGCAGGGTTTTAACTACAAGGATTGAACCAGCACTTGATGTCGGGCGGAAGCTCGGTGGTCTATAGTGAATTAAGACGTCTGTCTGGAGAATCAGGAGGTCGTAGGTTGAATCCTGTCCGAGCGAGTAGGTCCTTTTATATAAATGCCCATGATTTTGGTCATGGCTACTACTAAAACACTGATCTTAATATATTCAATGCTTATTTGCGTCGATTTACAGTTATTGTCAATCATCCGAGAAATTGTTTTGCAAGAGTGAAAGCATTTCTAGTCCATCAGATTGGAAACATTTAGATTATAGTTACTGCGACATGCACAGTCACTATTTTCTCACGTATATGACAGTTTGTGTGTGTGAGTGGTATGTAGTAATGTTTGTGTGTCTACAGCATTTTTCATTGTGATTTCTCTGTTTCCAAAATATTAGTCTATCTAGAGTTTGCAGATTGATAACATATTTAGAACAGATGGCAAAGGCAAAACCTGTGTGAAAGATTTAGAACGATACAAAGTAAAATGGATTTTTGTGTGTGGAAAACACTGTTTTGTTATCATTCATATTACATCTATTATTTTAACGCTTTGTGTCACATGAAAAACGAAAGAAATTATAAGAAGACCAACGTACAGGGTCATTCACAACCATTACCTTTTGGTCATTCTGCAAATCAAGGCCTCTCAAACTACCATTCCATACACTATTATCCGTGATTTCTCCACTTATCCCAGCAATCTAGCGACAGGGCTTGACCCATAAATCGACATACACTGAACTTTCTTCTTCTTCCTGTTCTTCTTCTCCTTCTTCTTCTTCTTCTTCGACGAAGTCAAACTCCTTCTAAGCCTATAAGCTGAAAATTTTTACAGACTGTGTTATTTACATCGTAATACCGTTCATTTTACACAGTATTTACAAGCACATATACAGCAGTGTAATATAAACAAGAAAGACTGGCAACTGTGATCAACCGTTAGTCGGTTTCGGAATGCTCGCTGTTCTACGGAGACTCAGAGGAGGAATGGCGATGCGGTTCAGTTTTCGAGTCGTATAGGCCTATATATGGTATCTGGTAGATATGTGGTTGGTGCCTCTCGACGCCAGTAAAAATATGAATTAAATCTTTGATAAAGTCTGACTTAAATTGAATATTTGAGGGGTCACGATGTACCCTACCATATTTTAATTTGTCACTTAACAATTTCAACCAAATTTGATTGACTTTTCCTGTAATTTCATTGAGAATATTGTGATAATCAATATTTACAATCTATAATAGCTACATGTACTATAGTATGTGCGATATCGCTAGTTGCCGTGGCAATCGTTAAACGGACAATAAAGTCTGTCAGATTTTACGAGGGTTTTGTGTTCAATTTTCGTTAATAATAGGGTAATGAAATATAATGATGTAATATTGATTATTGTCTAACCTCCGTACACTCTTAAATTGGCAACGCCGATCAGCGATTTCTCATAGACTTTGTACAGCATTGACGTAACACGCGATTCCGGTTTACTTCCATGCGGGTATATGTGGATGTGGGAATGCATTATATATGTGGATGTGGGGACGCATTATATATAATATGTGGATGTGGGGATGCATTATATGTGGATGTGGGGATGACACAGTATATAGGCCTACACCTGGTTATGGGGATCAATATCCCCATATTGAGATATGACACGGATACACAAAATATTTGCTCCTGTTAAATAAATTATAGATCTAGTGTGTATATTATGATAATAGTTTCCAAACAAACTACGCTATATATGCTGCTTTAAATATCGTCACAGAAACCATGGGAACCCCAAGTCCCCATAAACGTATCTTATGTGGATGTGGGGACGCATCATATTATGTGGATGTGGGGACGCATTATACACTGTACAATTTGTATATGTGGATGTGGGGACGCATTATATAATGTGGATGTGGGGATGCATTATATATGTGGATGTGAAGATGCATTATATATAAGTGGATGTGGGGACACAGTATATACACCTGGTTGTGGATGTGGGGACGCATTATATGTGTGGATGTGGGGACGCATTATATATGTGGATGTGGGGATGCATTGTATATGTGGATGTGGGGACACAGTATATACACCTGGTTGTGGATGTGGGGACGCATTGTGGATGTGGGGATGCATTATATCTGTGGATGTCATGTGGGGATGCATTATATATAAGTGGATGTGGGGACACAGTATATACACCTGGTTATGGGGATCAATATCCCCATATTGAAGTATGACACAGATACACAAAATATTAGCTCCTGTGAAATAAAATCTAGTTCTAGTGTGTATATTATGATATAGTTTCCAAACAAACTACACTATATATGCTGCTTTAGATATCGTCACAGAAACCATGGGAACCCCAAGTCCCCGTAAACATATCTTATGTGGATGTATACACGCATCATATTATGTGGATGTGGGGACGCATTATATATGTGGATGTGGGGATGCATTATATATAAGTGGATGTGGGGACGCAGTATATACACCTGGTTATGGGGATCAATATCCCCATATTTAGGTATGACACAGATACACAAAATATTAGCTCCTGTGAAATAAATTTTAGTTCTAGTGTGTATATTATGATAGTTTCCAAACAAACTACGCTGTATATGCTGCTTTAAATATCGTCACAGAAACCATGGGAACCCCAAGTCCCAGTAAGCATCTTATCGTACGTCCCCATAACCCTAGTTTTGTATGTATGTATATATATATGTGTGTATATATATATATTACATATATATTTCTTCTTTTTTTTTTCCACTGACAACACAGAAACTGAAGCTATGATGTTAAAGCTCCTTTCAAGCCTCAAGCAATCTCTTGCTGTGGGAAAGCCGGTGAGTTTATCCCTAATCCCGTCATTAACACACTCACACATACAGTTTAACATATCTTAATTTTGATGCAGTTTCCTGATATTACTACTGGATATACAATTTTAGTCTCACCCACAGGAGGTGAAGGCGAGACTAAGGCATCCAAATGGCGTCCGTCCGTCGTTCGTCCGTCGTCCGTCCCTCGTCCGTCCCTCGTCCATCACAAATGTTAAAGTTTACCTGCAAGACTCTCTTATGATGCATAACTTGGCAACTGTTACAGCAATGGCAGCCATACTTTGATGATAGAAGCACTAGGGGTATCTTCATGTTATGGTGTTGTCTGAGGTCATGTGATGACATCAAAGGTCATTTGAGGTCATATATTAAAGAGTATGTGGAAGACTCTCTTTTCTATGTTAAAGTTTACCTGCAAGACTCTCTTTTGACAGATAACTTCACATAAGTAGCTTGGATTACAACCTAACTTGGGTCATATATGCACTGGGGATACCGTCATGTTATTGTGCCGTTAGAGGTCAGAGGATAATGTCAAAGGTCATTTGAGGTCATACGTTACAGTTTACTTGCAAGACTCTCTTATCACACGTAACTCGACACATGTTGCTACAATGGCAATCAAACTTTGGTGATGGATGCACTGGGGGTACCTTCATGTTATAGTGCCATAAGAGGTTACATTATAAGGTCAAAGGTCATGTGAGGTCATACGTTAAAGTTTACTTGCAAGGCTGTCGCAGACAGGGATCAACAAACTTTTAGGGCCCAATGTAAAGTTTTTATGGCGCGTTTTGATTATGGCTCATAACTTTTGATCCCTTGGTCTGTTTGTGACCAAACTTGGATGGTAGATGTTCCTTGGGGAGGTAAAGGTCATCACAAGGTCAAAGGTCACATACAGGGGTCAACGAAATTTTAGGGCCCAATGTTAAATTTTTGTGGCGCGTTTTGATTATGGCTCACAACTTTTGATCCCTTTGTCCCTTTGTGACCAAACTTGGATGGTAGATGTCCCTTGGGGAGGTGGTCATCACAAGGTCAAAGGTCACAGACAGGTGTCAACAAATTTGTAGGGCCCAATGTTAACTTTTTATGGCACGTTTTGATTATGGCTCATAACTTTTGATCCCTTTGTCTGTTTGTGACCAAACTTGGATGGTAAATGTCCCTTGGGGAGTTGAAGGTCACCACAAGGTCAAAGGTCATAGCGGAGTCAATGAACTTCTGGGAGTTCGAAAAATAATAATTTCTTGTACGCGAATGGGCAAGACACAATTTTGCACTTGCCTTGTGTTAACCATCAGTGATCAAATCCAACTAGCATACCATCAAAAACATTGGCCGAAATATGAACAGTGAAATGTTTGATCATAAAGGTTCATTGGCAAAATAATGAGGTATCACAAGTTTCATATGTCACACAAAGAGAACATATATTGTACCTGTAATACACAAGTGAAATACCAATTGTTCCTGCATATACTCATTGACAACATTGTGTAATGTATGAATTCATTTCTTGTCAAAAAAAGAAAAATATAATTAGCGTTTAAAGAACTCTGCTGTACTTAATGATTAATGTCACGCAGTGTACCATTATGATCTTTGTGAGGGAGAAACATGTCCTGATGTGTCTGGGATATAAAAAACAGAGATGACTGGTTGAAAATAATTGTCTCTGACACTTTAGATTGTGAAGTAGAGATTTTGTCCCAAATTGGTTTTAGGAAGAAAATATTGCTGCAGGCTGTAAGTGTTTCATGTTCCGTAAATGCATTTCAAATTCAAGGTCCTTGCAATACTTGGTACTGTAAAACATTGTATATTCGCATCATGAAAATTTCGCGAATTGGAGCCGACGGCCTTTTTCGTAGCAAGAAATTTTTGCTAATTGCCACTGGCATCCAATGCATATTGTGTAGAAAAGAACTTTCGTGTGTGTTTTAATTTCGCGAATGTTGGCACTCACGAAATTCGTGAAATTAAAATGCACGCAAACATTCCTCATTTTACAGTATTTATTGTGTAATTTTCATCTGTTTTTATCTTGTTTTTCCCTGTAATGCAGAAGAGGCGTACCAGGTGTATAACGTTGAAGCGGCATAAGAATTTTGTAGAAGCCATCAAGAAGGTAATTCTTCCAAAGTTTCCTGTGGCATATATCTTGTCTTCAGCAATAGCATGTTTTCACCACAATAAATTTTTAGCACAATAGCAGTTTGAAGAATGAATAAACAAAGCTCTGCCATTAGTATATAATTATAAATGTGCATCTGTACTTTTTTTCTTGCACTTGTAAATGTCCCCTGGGTCACATATTCAAGAGCTTTAAGTCTGAAACTAGGAACAAGATCTGCCCCTACAGAGAATGAGAAAGATACTTCATTTCCAAGACGAGACCAATACCATCTCCTCCTAAACTGTGATTTCCAGTGACCAAAATTTAGACCATGATGGCTACCTCAACCCTGGTTGGTTCAAAGTACAAAATACAATATTGTTTTATAATACCTTTTCCCTTTTCAAGAAAACCTGTAGTCTGATTGTAACAAAACTTGGCAAGACTCATTATTAGGGGAAAATACAGTGTACACTGGTAGTTTATGTACAGTATGTGGCATGAATAAGGCATCCCTCAGGGGGTCTGGGGCATACAGGGGCATACATGTACCCCCACCTCCATATGCTGTAGACATCGTGTACGTATGTACTTCGTGATTTTTGGGGATCTTCTTCTCCACCACAAGGCATGCTAGAACTGACTAATGTATATCATCCTATTTTTGGGGTATACTTTCCCCTGTTGATCCTGTTCTTTCTGTTTATGCGCCACTATTTGAGTATGTTTATGCAACTCATATGCATGTACAAGGTTGTACAGTATACAGTGTATATGGCCCAATGTTTTGATCAGCAGGGATTTAATAGATACCCTTTTTACCAGCAGATCCGGACGTACGCAAAGTATGGTGATGCTGTGAGAAAGGAAGCAGAGGATCTCGTCAACAAGCTCAGCTGTGGAATTCAGACACCAGCTTCGAAAGTCTCCCAACATAAGCAGCAAAAAAAGCAGCATGTAAGTACATTGTACTGTCTCCTGTTTGGCCTTACCATAAATGCCATCCATTGAATATTTGCTACTGCATTCACAGGCGTGTGAGGAACTTCAGATGCTGTGTGTGTGAGAACATGCTCTCATCATTCATACATGTACTTGGCTATCAATCTCCTCACATAACTGTGTATGTAAAAGCAAAACTTCCATCGTACATACTTGGCCATCACTCTCACCATACTGTGCATGTAAGAGAGTGCTTAAGCTGCGTTTACACCATGTTCTCAGCAGCCATGGCAGTCACATTTCAAACTACCATGGACAAAATGGGATGGACGTGAGACAACGCGATGGGATGGGATAAAGCAGACGTGACAGGCCACGATTGCTTGGAATGCTGTGTCTGATTTTTTAACCCCATTTTAAGTGGGCTATTTCAGACTAAGTTTTTACTGGGGGGGGGGGGTCACTTTGACCCCCCCTTCAGATCTCGGACGCCGCAAAATTTTGCCTGAAGATAGAGCTAGATGTCAACTACAAGATTACATGGTCATACAATATAAAAATATTCGCTTTCTATTTTTAGTGAATTAATTATGCAAATTTATAAAATCATATTTTACTTAAAACTCCATTAAAAAGACTGAAGAAGTGCTAAATTTTTGTGTCAGATTTCCTCAAGACACACCCAACAATTTTCATGCAAAAGATAGGGCAGTCAATGTTAGTTTCTTTTGTTATACCCCCGCCAAACGAAGTTTGAAGGGGGTATAGGAATCAGCGGACGGTCGGGCGGTCGGGCGGTCGGTCCGTTGCAAATCTTGCGTCGTGAACTACTTCCTCAGTTTTCAACCGATTCCCATAAAACTTGGCACAGATGTGTGCCTTGGGTTGTAGATGTGCAAGACGTATTTTTTGACAGTACCCAAAAGTACGTTGCCATGGTAACGGCATATTATGGGCAAAAATGGGTACAAATCTTGCGTCGCGAACTCCTCCCACAGTTTTTGATCAATTTTTATGAAATTAGGTACAGATGTTCATCTGAATATGTTAATGTGCAAGACACATATTTCCGCAGTGGCAAAAAGTGCGTTGCCATGGTAACGGCATGTTATTGGTAAAATGTAGGGCAAAATGCTTCATGGCAAAACTGCTTCATCAGTGTTCTTCCAATTCTCATGGAATTCATATTGAATGTTTGTCTTAGGATATAGGTCAGCATGACACATTTCTTGACAGTGACAAAAAGTATGTTGCCATGGTAACAGCTCACATATTATGAGCCAAAATGATGGAAAATTTTGTGTTGCAAACTACTTCCTCAGTTTTTGCCAAATTTCCATGAAACGTGGTACAGATGTGTGCCTTTGGTTGTAGATGTGCAAGATGCATTTTTCGACAGTACCCGAAAGTACGTTGCCATGGTAACGGCATATTAATGGCAGAAGATCAAGGAAAGATCTTGCGGATTTAACTACTTCCTCAGTTTTTTGACCAAAGCTTATGAAATGTTGTTTGGCGGGGGTATAACCAGTCGCTGTAGCGACATTTCTAGTTTTTAATTGTTTTGTTGAATTCTTTTGTATTTTAGTGTTTTTTCGACGTTTTGGGGTTTTTTTGCAAAAATTTGTTACAGGCACTTTTCAAGCGTATCTACATTAGAATTGATTAATTTCAATGGTTAGAAATTGAATGATCTATATTCATATCAATTTAACAAAAAAACACAGTTTGCATTGGATTTGCACACGATATCATGAATTTAAGCGGTTTTCAGGTTGACATGCGAAACATGACAGCTTAACCCTATTCCAACTGGGGGGGGGGGTCCAAATTGAACCCCCCTCGACATTTCACGCCATGATTCTGCAACGCACAAAGATTTTGCCGCATCGTTTCATTATTTTTTTCATTGAAGTCTCTGACATATTTTGAGACCAAATTTGTGACGTCCGGGTACACCGTTCTGAAGTTACGTAATGCTTTGCATACAAATGTGTATGCTTGTCAACCCGAAAACCGCTCAAATTCATGATATCGTGTGAAAATCCAATGCAAATTGTCTTCTTTTTTTTTTAATTGATGTAAATTTGATTATTTCAACTTTTAACCATTGAAATTAATCAATTCTAATGTAGATAGGTTGAAAAAGTACCTGCAACAAATTTTGGCTAAAGACAATAGAAAACAAAAGGTCGAAAAAAACATGAAATTTATAAGAAATTAACAAAACAATAAAAAACAAAAGAAAATGATTTCAATTTGCCATTTTTTTTCCAAGAAAATTGTTGGATGTGTCTTGAGGAACTCTGACACAAAAATTTAGCAGTCCTTCAGTCATTTTAACGGAGTTATAGGTGAAAATATGATTTCATGCGTAAATTGGCATAACTAATTTAGTAGTTAAATGAAAATAAGATATTTTCGAATGTTTGACCATTTAACATCTGGCTGTATGTTCAGGCCAAATTTAGCGGTGATCGCGTGATCAGCAGCTGCGATCTGAAAGGGGGGGGGGGGTCAAATTGACCCCCCCCCCCCCCCCCCCCCAGTAAAAACTTTGTCTCAAATAGCCCAGTTAAAATAGGGTTAAGGGGAGATTGGCGGCAGGAAAAAAATATGGCTGTATATTGGAGGTGTGTGAAATACGGGTCTCTGGGGGAATGTAGGTATTATCTGCTTTTTCTTTAAAAAAAAATCATAACATGTTTGCATTATCTCATTGACATATACAATGTAGAACTTAGTGGTATAAGACCCATTTTGTGCTAATCTGGTTTTGAATTATGACTTGCCTTTATAGTTTGAGAAGAAAGCTATGAGAAACATCCCCTCAAAACCAAATCTCTTTCGAGGTGGGACTTTCCCCATTCATATACGCATAATATGTGGACATACGTGTGTTATGACAATGATCTACATGCACGCTGTACAATACAGGATTCGTTGCGTATTACATGGCACAGCTTCTAATAATCAAAGTCACATTTAGGGGCATAACATCTGGTCAGAGTGAGATATCATGTAAATGCAGTCAACCTCGCATACCTCGAATTACTGTAGTCGGACTGAAGAAAATGATTCAAGGTACACGGACTCGAGGTCTGCGTACGTTGAATTTTCTTTGACATATCTGACTTTTATCGATGTTCAACATGGTATCTACTGTAGTGCCTTCGATTTTTTGCATGCTTGTCAATTGGAACTGAAGCGACTTAAAGTGCGTTCGAGTGCTCTCCTAAAGCGAACTGTACTGTACCGTAGCCGCCCCAGAGGAGGGCTCAAACCCTCCTAAAGTGTACCGTACCCTACTGTACCGAGCCAAAAGTGGACCACTTCCCGATGTGCTCCAAAAGCTTACCAAAGGGTACCAAAAACTTGTTGTAAAGCATGCTCGTATCATGCGCATGAATATGTCACAATGCAAAGACATCATTCTCTTTGTTCGGGACAGCTGTAAGTAGTTCAAGCGCCAGGTGAATGACATTCTTGCTACAAACAAGCGTGACCTTTTTTAAAAATAACTCTTGAGGTACGCTTTCTCCACAGAGCTCTCAAACGCTCCAAAGCTGGCATAGTTCAATACGATACGCTTTGGTTAAATCAGTCCGCTTTGGTTCACTCTGGAGCACTTGAACGCACCCTTAGATAAGAATGAATTCTTTCAACACTATTTTCTGGTGGACAATTGAATCACCTATCACCATAAAAACAAAAAGAAAATACCAGATTGCAATCGAGTGCATGAGATACAGGACATGCGTGCTGAATGTACATATGCATCTGGGTTTGAATGTGGTGTGTCTACAGTATACTGTGTATGCATTTGCCTTGTAAACATACGTACATGTACACATCATGTGGGGAAACCTGTCAAAACTAAAACTAAAGTAGACAGTTACACAGGAATCACATTCAATCACATACAATTGTGCTGGAAAAGGGGGAAAATTTAAATTTACCGAAATCTCAAATAAGATAGAAGTCAAAACAGGAATAAAGTAAATGTTAATTGCCTGAAAAATCTTACAGCGTATCCTTCAGAAACATCTAAATCTATTTAAATAAACTGTTGTTAAATTGTATCTATTCTTTATTATGCCAGGCCTACTTCCAGATCATATACCACAATATTTTTATAATCACATAGCTGAAAAATGCATTCAATGCTTACATTCTCAGGGGAATGTGAGAGGAAAAAAGTTAGAAAAGCACTATGCAGGAGATTGATGTTTGGACATTGGACCGTGATTAATGCCAAAGATATAACTGTCAACACCTACGCAGGTGCACCACGACGATTAAGAATACACGCACAGCATGACTATCACAATCTTGCCAGCTGTGTATTGCTTTGGGCGCAGTCTCAGACTATTAACAATTGAGTGTGAAAAGTTTTGTGACATGTCTTCGCCATCCACGCGCAATGCTTAGTGATGTTTTAATTTCGCTTTGAGCAACATGCTGGGAAAAACAAGTTGATTTAGATCGGGACATTAGATTTCCTTTTGAGGAAACCGAACTGCGAGTAAGTTTTTCGAGCTACGCAAATTTTAACGCACAGAAACTCCACAGGAAAATTGGGACTTTCATTTTGCCTCCAAGCTATTTAAGTGATATTCGGCTAATCCGACACCAAGGTAAGCGAGGTTGACTGTATTTTGTAGTGTACTGTATTGTGTTTTATTTTGTATCTTTAGACCATTAGATCTAATCCTGCAGGGTTTTCGATGAAGTATCTAGAATGAACTTACAAAGAATGATGCCAAAAAGGCTTGAATCGGTTCAGAGGACTGATGAGATACCAACTTGGTATCTGATTCTGTTCAATCATTGTCACATTTAGAGAGACTAAAATTTTGGGGGATTTCATCCTTACGAGTATTGATCTAGATATCTACATCAAGACATGAACGTGTAGATATGATTCATGTCTTCAAGATTTTTCATGATTCTGAAGATTTTTGATCGAGCTGTTCTCTTTGTTACCAGTGAGCAAGTTACGCATGGTCATAAGTTCGAAATGTAACATGTACTTAAAGGAAGGTGTAACACAAGTAGTACCTAACAGGTTACCATCTTTCAACCAGAGAACTGTGAATTCTTGGAGTAGCCTTAAGTTTGTCCTGATACTATCAGTAGGCAAAATCAATTATCACCTTCAAGTCAAAGCTCAATGATGATTGGGAACACAAGCATAAAATATTGAATCCAGGTTGCATAAAATTGAGAACCCTGTGGATACATCCCATTTAACTCTTCAGGCTTACGGTAGTTTAGGACTGGATCTTAGAATGGTCCTTTAACTTTTAGGTCCTTGCTAGTATAACTCCTACATTGCAAGTTTTTGACTTAGATCCTACATACTGACTGGGCCTTATCATACATAAGTAGGACTTGAATTCTAATTCAGGTAGCCTAGGCCTAGGCATAATTCAGGTATTTCAGTAGGCCTAGGCCTAGACCTTGAGCCTCAGTCTAGCTGGTCTAAGAATAGAGTACTAGTAATAAGAAAAAAAAATACAACATAGCCTAGATCTTACTATAGGATAGAGTTCCAAAAATGGTAGAAATGTTCTAATTCTACATCATGACTATGGCCTGGCTGGGCCCCGTACAGTCTACTGGTACACCAAACCTTTAGGCCTACCAGTACCTTCCCTAGCTAACATGTTAGTCAGACCCTACATCTCTAAACCATCTTTTACTAGGTGCTACAGTAGATCTAGAATTCTAACTAGATTAGAATCTATCTTCTTAAACATTTCTAGCTCGACTGTGATCTAGTACTAGACCTCTAGTAGTTTGTATGACTACTAGTAGTCTACTTAGGTGCTAGGGCCTACTAGACTCTAGAGGCTATTCAAAGTTACTGATAGTACTTTGGACTTGGCTTCGTAATTGCTATTAAGAGTCTATTACTATCAGTGTCACTAACTTCTAGTAGGTCTAGGCCCTAGATACCTAAAGCAGTAAAGGCTAGGATATAGTTCTGTGTCTGCTCAGAAAGACCTACGATGTAGACCTATCTATAATAGGCCCGACATCTAGTCTGTCTAGGCAGAGGTCTAGTAGAGATAGACACTAGGTCCCTATAGTCAATAAATGATAGGCACATGTTGAAGGTCATGCTTGAATGGGCCCTTGTGAGTATATTTGTGTTTTCCCTGCTTCCAACTAAAGAATATGTTGTACATAGAATGCATGTCCTTTGTGAAAGTAGTTGTATCCAATTTTGACCAGTATATTGTGTACTATACTACAGAAATACCAAAATCTGTTCTTTTTTTGGAGTGACATTAATCTTCCATTATTACGGTTACCGTAGATAACTCGGGGAAACACATGAATCCTCAGAAGGTGGTAATTTAACATTATTATAAATGTAGACTGAGGGGAGTGAAATGTTCAGTAGTTTTTGTACAACCTTAGTGAAAATCTTATTCCTCGTCATGTAATAACACCATAGTGTTGATCTGCAAAGTATACTTTCAGGATTCTAGTTGAATATGTTTTGTTGATATTTTTAAACCCAAGTCTATAATGCAATGTTTACATTTCTCCCATGGAATTTTTTGCATGCTTATTACTTCACTCTTTGACCATATAATAGCAGAATATAATCTATTTCTATTTATGCTGGAAATATCAAATGAATCATTCTCTATGGTAATCTCTCTTTTCCTCTTGCTATCTTTTCTTTATTGCCTCCCCTCTGCTCCTTGTGTTCAGTCTTCATCTCCTTACTCTCCCTCTACACTTTGTACAAATGATTTTATTGCATCTGGCCCTCTTTTTTTCTTTCCATATATATATTTGTATGGAAGGAAAAAAATATATACAAGCTGTATGTGTATTTATATGAGTGTATATGTATGTAAAATATATATCCGTATATATTGTGATTCTATCACCTATGACAATTTCAACATAATGTAGTGCCAATGTTATAAGTGCCTCGTATTGCACATAACACAACCAGTGCATGATTTTACTCTTCTTATCTCACTACTCTGCCGTAGTCAGCTGACCAGTCAAAGGGTGCCTCTTCAGCTCGATCTCCTACTCTTCCTGGATCTTGCCAGTCAAAGGAATCTTCAGCGGTATCTCTCACTATCCCTCAGTCTTGCCAGTCGGAGGAGCCTTCAGCAGTATCTCGTACTCTTCAAATTTCTTGCCAGTCACAAGAAGAATCTTTGTTGGTGAACACGTATAGTGATTCTAGTGTTTTGTCTGCTGGTGACAGTGAAGAGGATGATTCATATGCACTTTCTGTACCCAAAAGGAGGCGGTTAAATGTTCCGAGATATAACCATGATGGAGAGGATGATAGCAGTGATCCAAGCTATACTCTATCGGATTCTGGTTCACATGATGAAGGGAGTGATGATTTCTCATTAACAGATTCACTAACAACTCGCAAAGAGTCAGAAGTCAGCAATGAAGAGAAAGCATTGTACGGTAAATCTTGTACAGTCAGTAATTTCACAGCAGAAACTTCTTCAGAACAAGAACCATGTGGTGATAAGAAAACAGCCTACAAGAAGCCATACAGATATTGTATCTATTGCAGTCAGTTCAAGTCAAAATTATCAGATCATCTTATCAAGAAACACAAAGACGAAGAGAGAGTGAGAAACGCCCTTCATCTCTCAAAGAAACAAAGAATGGAAGAATTTAATCGCATTAAGAAAGAAGGGACCTTGGAAGTGTATAAACAGAATGTGAGAGATGGTGATTCATTGTGTGAAAGGGAAAGGGTATCCTCACAGAACACGGATGTTCTCATCTGTGGATTATGCTCTGGTGTTTATGCTGTGAGCTACATGAAGAGACATAAGCGGGTGTGTGAAAAGTCATCAAATTCCAGCTGTCCTAGCTGAACATTCCAGCATCCCTTCTTAAAGTGGTCTAACATGCAGATGCCCAGTTTGTCAGTGAAGTGTTGGGTAAATTCAGGAAAGATGAGGTTGGCATATGATGTCAGCAAGATGCTGTCCTTGGAGACATTGGACGGAGACTGTGGACAAAGCAAATAAAGAAGATGAACAAGATGTGAGAAATTCAGTCATGACTGACATGAGGTGGCTGGCAGGGCTCTACCTCTCCATGAAGGATGCTCAGGAGAAATTTGGACCTTTACCAGTAAATGCCCAGAATGTGTCAGACTTGTTTCAAAGGTCAAACCTTAGGCACCTTGAAGAGGCTGTAGAGAAGTTCACAGAGAGTGAAAAGGGTAGTGAAGGTGTTAGCATCAAGGCAGGCCTAAAGGTGGGTTTCTTTTAATTGCTAAAATCATCTAGCAAGATCCTCAAAGCTTTGTTTTTCATGGATAACCAAGACCCAGAGGCAGAGCAGTTAGACAAGTTCACAGCTATCATTGCATGGACTTGCAAGGCAACAGACGAGTGTCTTTGGCAATGCCACGTACCAACTCAACTGGAATAGAGAGGGAAAGTTGAGAAGGCCTAGTGGCCAGTCTCTGGAATCGGATATAAAGGTCCCCAGAGATTACACAACTTGCAGAATTGATGAGCTTGTTGAAAACAAGTTTGCATTCATTGACAAGCTTTACTTTGTCAAACTTTGCAACTGTGTAGTGGCACGACTGACTTTGTTCAATGCAAGACGATGAGGGGAGCCCAGCCATCTGTGCATGAAATGCTGCCAGGATGCGAAAGCAGGAGCGTGACTCGACAGACAGCAACTAGACAATTTGGATCCAATTGATGAGGTTTTTGCACAGCACTTGCGCGTGGGGTATCAGGCAAGAAAAGGGATGCACATTGTGCCCTCCTCCCCCCCTTTCCAAGAGACACACATGAGGCATTAGACATGCTGATTGATGGGAACATTCACTCAACTGCATCTTAAGAGACAACAGGTATCTCTTACCAACAACAAGTGGGACAAATTACCATGTCTCTGGCTGTTACGTTCTACATGTAGTTAACATCTGTGAAAAGGTTGTTGAAGGAGATCACACTTTCAAGCACCTTGGACACTCTGAGTAAACAAGTCAGCATGTCTATTAAGCCCCTGCTAGGCATCAAAGAAATCATGGTGGTAAGGCGACAACTCCAATGCATAGACACCAATCAGGTGAGTTTTTAATACTTACCCTTTCACTTGCTCAAGATGAATAAAAAGTCCATTTTTGTCGAGCCCACCGGAGGTGAGGGGAGACTATAAAGGGATCACTTGCGCATCTGTCTGTCCCTCCGTCTGTCTGTTGTCCATCCGTCATCTGTCCTTAATGCCACAAGACTTGAATAACTCCTAAAGAGTGGTTAATATACAAAGTTACACATTTTACCAAACATGAAGGTCACCTGAAGGTCAAAAGTCACAGGCATTGATCAATGAACTTTAGGGCCCAATGTTGAGTTTTTACGGTGGGTTTGATTATGGCTCATAACATTTGATGTATACTGTAAAACGAAGAATGTTTGAGTGCTTTTTAATTTCAAGAATTTTGCGAGCGCCGCGATTCGCGAAATTAAAATGCATGCGAAAGTAAAGTAAAAAAGGACGACAGGACGTGGAAGATTACCTGGGAGCAGAAGGCTCTCTAAGACCAGGACTAAGGTAATGACTGGTAATGACTCTCCCTAGTCTGGTTCAGTTTCAAGGTGCTCAATGATGTCCTGGCAAACTTGCATGTGTCAATTCTTTTGGTCATCACTCTGGAGTTTTGGCACCATCTTTGCGCAGATATTCCGTGTGTCCAGATCTTCAGCGAGAATCTTCCAGACGCTGTCCAGATTTATACCCAGCTCATTTGCCATCATTTGAACAGTCAGCCAAAGATCGCCATGTACCGTCTGCCTGACATGGTCAATGTTGACCTCAGTCCTGGTTGTTGAGGGCCTTCCGCCCCTAGGGTAATCTTCCACACTCTCTCGTCCTTCTTTAAACCTTTTACACCACTCAAAAACGTGTGTGTGTCATTGTGTCATCTCCGTAAACTTGCTGCAGCAATCTCAGCGCTTCTGATTGCATTTTCCCCAACCGTAACCGTAACGAAACTTCTAGTTTGTTCATTGCTCTGTATGCTCATTGCTGAACAACCTGAAACAGAAGATGTGTGTATATAAAACTAGAAAAGCACTCTGAGAGCGCAGACCTCTGCCAAGCAGCTACTTTCCACCAATGATCTTGCTCTTCCCAAAGAGATTTTTGCCCTCTCTACTGCTGGCGAAAAGCTCTTTCGGCTCTTCCATAGATATCACTCATTTCCACCCATACAATGTAGGTATACATGCTGAAAAATCGCCGGATTTCCCAATATAGAAGCTTTTGTTACACACGTACGTCATAAACTCTCAGCTGCACGACACACCTTGCTTTAGCAGAAATTAGAACACGCACTTTTAGTGTTTGAAAACCTCAAAAATGTGCAGCTTGAACTCTCAAATTCATTGACCCTACTTGTCAACACACCAAAAATCCTCCAAAACTCCCCCCCCCCAAAAAAAAAAAAAAAAAAAAATCGGATCACTACCAAAATTTGTTACTTTTACATTTGTTACTTGTGTCATTATCAACCTTTCCCGTAAGTTTCATCCAAATCCGTTCACAAATTTTTGAGTTATTTTGCACACAGACAAACAAACCAACAAACCAAGGGTAATGAAAACATAACCTCCTCCCTTAGCGGAGGTAATTATGTAGACAAAAATCTGATGGCTGCAGAAAGCTAGAATCACAGTTTAATAATCGAGATAGATTGTGAAAATCCTGAGTCTGAAGTTTGGGTTTGAAATAAATCTTTAATGATGCCAGTCCTGGAACTTTTCTGACATACCTCAAAGATCTCATGACACATACTATCAGGGTGTTCTCTTTACTGTTTAATGCGAATTTGTAGCATCATCGCACTTGCTATGACACAGTAAATGATTGTTGCTATACCTCTAGTATTGCTGCAAATGTGATATGGCCGCTGCTTGTGATGTACTGATTTTTATTCGGATTTTATATACATTAGTTGTTATTGTTGGATTTCACAGGCAAGCAAAGTGCCATTTGTTTTTTTTGCAAGTGCCCGATATGTTTTGATGCAAAGGTACAATTCTTTACTTTCACTGTGTTGAAAAAAGATTCATGTTTCTCTGCTGGACAAAACGTTTGCTTCCAATTAAAGCAGGAAAGAAATAGCTTCACTTGAAATGGCTGCACTTCGTTGTTCTTTTGTTCGTTGTATGCCTCCGCCATATAAGGTGCTGCTGGAAGCATAATTTTTCGGGTTGTCCTCCACCTGTCTGTTAGGTCTGAATGCTGATAGTAAGCAAATACTCAATGTTGGTGAAGGTGATGGGACAAACTATAATCATTTGTAGCGATAAAGCGATCTGGATGCAGCTATCTTTCCTAAGCGCAGCTGAGGAAAGATTGCTACATATATTCAGATCACCGACGTAGTGATATTGTCTCATTGCCTGAAACCAAAAGTTGATTACTTGCTTTATGTTCTACATCTATATTTCCATTTTATTTCACACTTGAAACCATTTTAACTGTCTAAGAAAAAATATGATTGAAAATCTATGGAACAAGAAGGGGGGAGAACAACACAGGTAGTTAGAATGTCTACATGAAAACTGCAGATCAAACGTTTAGGTCTAGCTAGAGTCTACACCTATCCTTGGTAGGCAGAGACTCCAACTCTCCCATTTTCGACGGGAGATCTCCCGCCGAAAACCCATTTTTGCAAAATCTCCCGTTCTCCTGCTTGAGATTTAATTTCTCCCGCCCTGGCTCTGTGTCTCCCGTTGGAAAGGATTTCTTACTTATTGCTATTGTATGTTGTCAATATAAGCCTTAGATAGCACCAGAGAGCATCTAGAACCCTAGGAACTTGGTGCTTCGCACACATCAACTTGGAGTCTCCCGTTTGCTAGGGGTTTCAGGCGGGAGAATCTCCAGATCAGAAGGTGCTTTGGGTTGGAGTCTCTGGGTAGGTAGGCCTATAGCCATTATAGGCTACGTTCACATAGCAATCCTTACATTTAACATTCGAAAGCATGAATGAGGCAAAACTTCCACAAAAGGCAACTGTAAACAGGTCAAATGACGCAAACTCACCACTAGACTACCATGACCATGTACATGCACAGTAGGTAACATACAAGTCAGCTGTAAATGTAGCTGACCGCACAGGGCATCGTGGCACCAAAGTAAGAATGCAATGCACTGTGTACTGTCATGATGATAGTACACAGTGCATTTATGATAACAATTTGGGCGTAAAAGAAAAAATTGGATGGGGGATTTATATCATTTGGGCTTAAAAGAGAAACATTTGGGCCTACATGAGAAATGTATAACGACAATTTGGGCTTAAAGAAGATAGATTGAAAGGGAATTTATAACTCAGGCTTTAAGGAGAAACATTAAATGTATTATGATAATTTTGGCTTAAAGAAGAAACTTTGTATGCAAGGGTAATCAGCACGTTGATTATTCGAGCAACAGTTCAAAAGATGTGTCTCAAAGGACAAGATTAATACGCAACACATATTGGTCGCTGAAGTCACGATGCTCATTGGTCATTGCAGTCCGTAGAGTTGTGATTGGCTGATAGTCTGAAACGAGATCATGCTTTTCCTGAGTATATTAAGTCAAGTGAGATCTGACATGTTTTATAATTTCAATTCTTCTCCAAGCTTGAACCATCCTCACAGCCTTTATAGCTTATAGTGTTACATTCAGTGCTACGCGTACATGGCCCAAAACCACTATTTCGGCACAATTGGACAATCACAAAACGGGAAAATTAAAGTTGTTAGAATAGGTTTCATTTTTATACCAATCCACGAGACAAATATTCAAGTTTGTAGTTGAAAAATATGAACACATAGTTTTGCTTTATTTTAAAGGTGTGATAATTTCTTTCATGGGGCATAAATTTCACCATGTAACATACGTTACCATGTCATTCTATTTCAAATGCATTAATTAAGATTGGTGACTACATTCTATGATTGAGATAATTATGCGTCAGATGTGAAGTATACCATCGGCTGCATGTTTGTAAATGCTGCCTGCAGATGGGAAGGATGGCAAATGACCTGTATGCTATACTGAACACACCATGTCCTATTGTGTTAAACCTTAGACAGGTAATGTTAATTTGTTTTCTCGATAATTTGACGTCAGACTTTCTTCAGAAAATATTTTCAACATTTATCAGTCCCAAATTGCCAGCTAATTCTTGAGTATCATCGATGAAACGTGAAACTATGTGCGCAAAAATATAGTCGTTAGATTCCAAGTAACGTATGTTTCACGTTAATGTAACGTAAGTTACAAAGACAATACTACTACATGTGCAGCAAATTTTGGAACATTTTCTTTTTGGTTTTTGTATATGTTCTTACACTAATTTCTCTTCAACTTTAAGTGAACGAATATTATGACACGATGTCGCAATATCATGGCGATACAATTCTCAAAAATAACATTTAAAATAGTTGTAAAACTGCAAGACTTTATAACATGTCCTCATGTAAACTCTTCAGTAGAACAGTAATCCGTAACTGTTGATATTTTGAAGACAATTGGCTTCATACTTATGAATTTATGGCATTGAAATGATAAGAGTTGGGAACATGCTGTTTCGTGCCTTAACGGATGAAAATATTGTCATGATGCACGTGTGATATAAAACGAGTGGTGGGTAACATAGGTTTCACTTTAATTTTATCATAATGAAAGTTTTCGTATGCTTGATGTCTTGTGACTTGTTATCTTCATATTGATGTCTTGTATCTTGTTATCTTCATGCTGTTGAAAGATATGTTTCGAATCCATAACTTTGCAGACTCATCAGCTGTCGCAACAGTTACTCTATGCAGGAACAGTTTGAAAATAGCAGTTGCAATAAAATAGTATTCACAAAATTTTTAACACTTGTATGAAACAAGAAACGGCAGAAACGAGATGATTACTCTGTTAAAGTGCTTCATAATGAACAATAACGCCGTATTGCTTGTATTTAAAATGTCTGAACTCGGTAAACAAGAGATAGGGAAAGAAGGAACGGAGAAATGTTCTTTGTTAACTAAATAAATGACCACTTTACTAAGTTGACTATGGCAAAATGAGGTCCATGAAATAACGTCAAATTACACTGTTTCATTAGCACAATACTGGGTAGGATGAATGAAATTGTCATTAGTAAAATGATGTACTCGATTTTCCTTGTTATGTATGCATAAAACAGTATAATCCACAAGGATAACAAGAATAACAAATCTTGCATTAATAATTCTTGCCGTATCTTGAAATTGTCTCCAGGAAAAATGTTTTGAATCTTTAAAAAGAAAAGTGAAAGGACAAGTTGCGATACATGCACAACAAAGGTACAGATAATGATTATAGGCATGTAGGCCCGCAAGTAGCATTTTTATGGGGTGGGGAAATGGGGTCAGGAGTTAGAAAAAGTCGACCACTTCCAGTTTTAATCTCCTGACGGGCAAAAAAATAAAAAGCTCCCATGCCTTTGGGGTTTTTTTTTTTTTTTGGTCTTTTTTTTTTGGTTTCATTTCTTTTGCCGGGTTTCATCGACTGACAAGCAAGAAAAAAAAATGAAAGAAAAGAAAACTGAAGAAATATTGAAAAAAAAGGCTTCAGCTCAATTCGATGCTGCCAATACAAGCCCAGTTTCATGTTTGTTTGTTTTTTTAATTTCAAACGGGGGAGGGTGAGTCCGCGATTCAGTTTTATTCTTTTTATTTCCTTTTGTTTATATTTTGACTGCTGGCAAAGGGGCAGGGGACCCTGAACCCCCTCCCCTTTAATTACCCTAATAAAAGATATGTGACTTTGCTTCTTTTCTTTGTTAACTATGAGACGGGCATAAGTTTTTTTTTTTAATCTTTGCTTAGATATATGCTTTTTCGCCATTCTGATTACAGCTGACACGTTCCCTTTATATGGGGTTTTAATCCTAGCACTGCTCTTCCCCATTGCAACTTGGCATATTAACTTCAACGAGAAGGAAGAACAAAAAATGTTAATGTCTTAAACATGTAGCTTACTGAAACATTTATTACTATAATTACTTTTATCATTATCATTATTATTATCATGTAGGCCTGATCTATGATGGTAACAGTAATAGTTGAAATTACATTTCTCTAATGCACTGTATTTTTGTTGCCTTTTCTTCATTCAAAATGTGTTTTTCTTCACTTTGAGATCATCAACGACATTACGACAGAAATCATAAGTTTATTTTCTCCGTTAAAAATAGCCAGGGAGTAAGTCACCATATTGGTTTATGATAACCAAAGATAAATATAATTGAAAAGACGTATTTCCCTACAGAATTCCTTCAACAATAGTTCTAGAACAATTAAATGTTATTTTTATCCACGCACATTCTCTAAAATATCCTTTTTCAATGACATGAATTGATGAAACTTACGTTACCAAAACTAGAAACTTACGTTACTACATTAATGCAGGGACCTGGTCCACTAGTTTTGAAGTAGAGATCTGTGTAATCTCTAATTTTATTAGCTATTCATTGAATTTTCTTAAAACAATGTTAAATTTATTGCTTATACCTGAAATATGACATCATTAAAGCCAAGTTGAACATCAACGCCCACCAAACGATTTTTTAAAAGATACTATGATTATGTCCCCTTTTACTGCATCCTCCAAACAAACAAGAACATACAGCTGTAAATGAAGTTGATATGTTTTGACGTAGAAATTCATCAACATCATAACTGCAACAATTAAATTGTCTCAGATTAAATGGGCTTTTCTGTAGATTGTCTGTTATTAACATGGCAACATCTTGAAACTTACATTACCAAAATTTAAAACATACGTTACTTAATAAATTGAGTGATTTATTTCAAAAGAATATTTTGTTGAGGCGGCCATATTGGGAATTCAAAATGGCGGCCATTCGATGTTTGTCAGACACTTCAATTCAACCTGTTATCAAATTCGATATATGTCAAAATGCTCTTGTGTACCAAACTTTGGTGCCACAGGTCATTCAGAACTGAAGATAGCGATCTTTAAATGTTTTGTGATGGCGGCCATATTGAAATTCAAAATGGCGGCCGACCCCGTGGTCAGATCTCTTGGATCCGGCAATATTTGAAATCAGCGCCCCAAAATACCCACATATACAAAATTTCATACTTTCCGCCTGATGTGAGCATCTCGACCAAATTTTGTTATAAGTACATATCTGCCCCACTATTACCTTGATTAAAGCTAATGAACATTCTATGTTTGATGTTGTTGGTTGCATGTGTGGGTGTGTGTGCATGTTTTAAATGTCGTGTTGCATGTTGATTATCTGAAAAATGTGCACGCAATTCAGGTATTTCAAACTGATCGCAATAGTTGTTTATTTACTTGTGCCCGAACAGCACCAAGGAAAGTTAATGCTCATTAGCACTAGGATTGCCATGGCAATATTTTTTTTAATAATTTTTTTGCCGGTTTAAAAATCTGACTCGTCATCAAAGGCCTGTCACATTTGCCTATCCTGTCTTACCTTCACCACGTTGTTTCACGTCCATCCAGCTAAGCGTTTTGTCCACATTCGCCTGTAATGGAGCTGCTGTGAACATGGTGTAAATGCAGCATAGAGTGTATCATCTTGCTTTTTTTAAACAGATGTCTTTCTCTTCGCATGTTGCATTTCGTGCGAGTGTTAGTGTGACAATTGTGAAATGCAATACAAATTAGAGCTCTGTTTTTGGTGTAAGCATACACTGCAAAACCTCTTTTTTAATGTCATATTATCATTTCCATGTACATTAAATTCGTAGTCATTTGAAATGTCTTGTGCATATTTGTATATTGTAATTTGTCAGTTCTACCCTGAAGTGTTTATGATGTGAGTGATGATAATGTAAAATGTGTTTTTATGCCTCCGCCACGAAGTGTCGCCAGAGGCATTATTTTTTTCGGGTTGTCTGTCCTTCCGTCCGTAATGAATTTTGTGGACAGCGTAACTAAAAAAATGTTTTAAGGTATCCTAATGAGACTTGGTATGTATATGCATGAGTGGACGAAGTTGTGCCTATCAGCTTTTTTTTTTGGGGGGGGGGGGAGGGACATGTTCAAGGTCAAAGGGGCAAAAGGTCAAGGTCAAATGCTCAAAATTTCACTATTTCCCCTATATTTACACGTATGCAATGCCTGGATTTTTTTTTCTTGAAACTTGGTGTATACATGTAATACAAAATAAAGATTCTGCAGAGAGTTTCAAGTCATGAGGTCAAAGGTCAGAGGTCAAGTGAAAATGTTAAAATTTCACTTTTTACTCCATATTTTAGAAATGGTTGAAGCTACATGTATCTTCATAGAATATATGCATGTACGGACTAGCAGTGAGTATCCCAGAATGTGGAGTCATGGGTCAAAGGTCATGGGTCAAAGGTCACGGTCAACTCCTCATAATTTCACTTTTTCCCTCATATTTAAATGCAATACTTGCCAGATTTTCCTTCAAACTTATCATGTATAACCCGGAATATTCTCTTGAAAGTTTCTTGCCCTAAAGTCAGAGGTCGAGTGAAAGGGCGAAATGTCATTTCTTGGTCCATATCTCGAAAGTGACTTAAGGTATCATCATGAAACTTAGTACATATATCTATGCATGTTCTACCTGACAGTGATTCTCTTGGGAATTTTAGGGTCGAAGGGTCAAAGTTCCAGGGTCAAAAGTCAAGTTAAAATGCAATTATTTTACTATTTGATGGTGAAATTCACTTTTCTCCACACCTTGGAAATTTAATCAATGCATAGACTTATTTACAAAGGGTCAAAGTGAGGTAAAAATCCTCAAATTCCCATTCATCCAATTAAACCTAGTTCAAGGAAAGTGAACATTCAACACATTTGTGACCAACTTGTCAATTTAATATTTTGCCAGTTATTTGAAACTCATCACACATTGTCAAGACATTGACCTATTAGGAGAACCATGCATTAGGGCGGAGGCATACTAGTCGCCATAGCAACATTTCTAGTTTAATGTTTTGCAGAAGAGGTGCTGAGCATGATGTTAGAAATATATTGTACATAAAAAACCAAGCAAACATATGTATACATACAAGCAGCTCGCTTTTTAAAGGACAAGTTCACCTTCATAAACATAAGGATTGAGAGAATGCAACAATATTAGTCGAACACATCAGTGAAAGTTAGAGGAAAATTGGACAATCGATGCAAAAGTTATGAATTTTCAAAACTTTTGTGTTGGAACCGCTGGGTGAGGAGACTACTACAGCTTGTGAGTCATATGCGTACAACAGTATAAAGAAAATGTAAAAGAAAATTCAACATATTTTCACTTTTTTCGCATAATAAAAGAGCACTTGACTTGCCTCTTTCTAAAGGCAAGGGGAATAATATTACCCATAACATTTGTCGGTAACGAGTAAGGGGAATGTGTACTTTTTTCAAAAGATGGAATTTTGTGAAATTCTCTTTATATTTTCCTTATATTGTTGTACGCATGTGACATCTAAGTTATTCATACACTGCAGTAGTCTTCTCATCCAGCGGTTACTGCACAAAAACTTCAAAAATTCATAACTTTTGAACGGATAGCCTGATTTTCCTCAAACTTTCAATGATGTGTTCTACTAATATTGCTACATTTTCTCAATCCTTATGTTTATGAGGGTGAACTTGTCCTTTAAGGCAGATCATCTAACCTTGTAAATATCCGCGTGGGCTATCACCATGCAGTGGTTCTCGTGAATAATGAAAGAAATAAAAAAAAGGGAAAAAAACACACACAAACCCCTACACTGAGATAGTCTCACACACTAAGATCCAACATTTCAAGACTCTTGAAGCAAAATATTAACTGGAACAACAACAAAAATTGTGATAATATGAAAGTAGTAAACACTGGGAATGCATGCTTGTGATGCTTCTCAAAGTATTTCCATCAGCAAAGATTACACCACGCACGCAATTTGTTTTGTTTTGTGTTTTTACTTCAAACTCATTGCTGGTTTTTAACCAAATTCGGTATGAATTATCTTTTGGAAAAGAGGGTACAGCTGATCAAATAGGGCACCTGTTAGGGACCGGGGGAGGGAAAGGGAGGGGGAGGGGAGGGGTTGAGATGTAGCCAATGGGAATAGGAGTAGATTCCTTTTTGTTTTTTACAATGTAGAACTTCATATGTGGGAAGGGATACTTTCCCCCTTGGTGCATCAGGGGTTTTGTTCAGGAAGGCAGATGCATGGGTACATGTGTGGGTGAGGGCCAAGCCCCCGGGGTCACATGTTGAGCATATTTGTGTGTGTGTGTATGTGTGTGCGTCTGTGTATGATCAAAATGTTCAATTTGCTACTTCTTTGTCATTTATGAGCCAATTTTGATTCTGTTTGCTTTATATGATAGCACTACATGGGAGCTTTGAAACTTGTACACAGAATTTCAGTTGTGACCTTTGACCTTGACCTATATTGTACATTTTGCTACAAAATGCTACTCCTTCGCCATTTCTAACCCGATTTCGATTCCGTTTGCTTTATGTTATGGCACAAGGTGAGAGCTTCAAAACTTCTACACAGAATTTTGACCTTTGACCTTGACCTATATTGTACATTGGCTACAAAATGCTACTCCTTCGCCATTTCTAACCCGATTTCGATTCCGTTTGCTTTATGTGATGGCACTAGGTGAGGGCTTCAAAACTTCTACACAGAATTTTGACCTTTGACTTCTTTGACCTTTGACCTTGATTTTTTACCTATATTGTACATTTTGCTACAAAATGCTACTTCCGGCGGGGACATACATTATATTACGCACCGCGTAATTTCTACTTTTCCTTGTATAATTTTGTGTTTATGTCTATTAAACTATCTGTCTATCTGTCCATCTTTAGTGATTTTAATACTGAAACTTAAATTATTTTGCAAACAAAGGCCCAACTGCTATCGAGCTTGAAAGATGAAGAATGGCCAGAGTCTAAGGTCAATCAACCTTGTAACCTGGGAAAGCCATTTGCAACCATCATGTACAATCAGCTAGGAATGTCTGGTGATGATACAATGTAGCGAAAAGGTCTGAAATAAGGATTGTTTTACCTAGCAGCAAATTTTTAAAAAATTAAAATTGCATGAGACAGAATTTTACAACACTCTAATCAGCAGCTGTTAGAGCAATTTAGGTGAATTAATAATATTAATGTCGGTGAATTTACCTGGTCAAGGAGGAAGGCATCAAAGGTATGGTTGACGTTATACACAACATGCAACTCACACATTTTAGAAATACATTGTACCACCACACGCCCTGTTAGTGGCCCTAAAATAAACATGAGAATGGTACCCAGCCTGTGGGGAAAATGCTGCAGGGTTGGTAAACTGGCAGTTTTAGTTGTATTGGTTCAGAAAAGACGAAGAATGGGGCCTGGGCTGCATTGACATCAAATTTTTGTGATGCATTGTGTTTTCCTTTGTTCTCTATTGCAGAAGACAAAGAGGATGTTGGGTAATGTCAGTTCAGCTAAGGAGACGTCTGGCCGTGATTGTGAATCAGAAAGCTTGTCTGATTCTTCGGACTCTGATGATGGACAGCTGGGGAGGTCAAAATCAAGAAATGAGACTTGTGACTCACATGGAGAGATTATGCAGGGACTGGAGAGAGAGTCAACTAATCTTAGTTGTGGTAAACAGGTTTCATCCCAGAAAAAGACAGCACATTTGACTGGGGCATCAAAAGCGAGAGCAAAGAAGGGTGGGAAGGAGAAGGTCCACTATTGCACATTTTGTAATAGGGGATATACAAACATGTATGAGCACTTGTTTGCTGAGCACAGTGATGAAGCAGAGGTTCGTAGTATTATGGCGCTGCCAAGACTTAGCCTAGAGCGGAGAAGGTGCATTGGAAAATTGACAAATTTGGGAGACTATAAGCATAACTCTCGGGTGCTAGGAGGGTCAGCACAAGGCCCGTTGGTGGTCAAACAAAGGGCAAGACGTGGGACAACAGGTACTGTAAACATGAACTCCTATAGTTTCTGCTCAGTTTGCAAAGGCCTATACAAGAAGCGAGCATTGTTCAGGCATGAAGTGAAGTGTGGAATGGTGGCCAAAAAGCGAAAAGATCTGATGCCAGAGAAAGGATCAGTTTCAAGAAAACTGGGGGCAGTGTTTGCGGGAATGCAAAGTGATAGGTTAACACTGATCGCTAGAACTGATCCTTTGATCCTTAAACTTGGAGAGTATTATGTAAACTCAGAAGGCGAAGCGGACATTGACGAAAATTCTGTTGCACAAAAAATGACAGAAGCATCTCGTCTACTTTCCCAGGCATGTTCACTAGATCCATCGATCAAAACAGCAAGGGATCTAATCAATCCTGAAAACTTTGATGTAGTCATCAGTGCAATATATGAATGCTGCTCTTTCAATGAAGCCTCTGGAACATTTGGAGCACCATCTCTCGCTATCAAAATGGGTCATTACCTGACCAGAATTGCTGACATACTGGATGCTGAAGGGTTAAAGGCAGGCATAGTGAACAAACATGCTGAAGGTTTCCGGCGGCTGATGACTCTTGAATGGGGTCCCAGAGTATCGTCACATGCACTCCGTCAGGCTTCAAACGAAAAGTTGATGAATCCATGTCAACTGTCTCTCGCGAGAGACATAATGAAACTGAACACACATGTTGGAGAGCAGGAAAAATGTGTGAAATCAAGAATCATGCATGAGGGAATCAATGAGAACTCATTTGCAGACCTTGCAAAATGTGCACTGACGCAAGTGGTCTTGTATAATCGACAAAATCCAGGCGAAATGCAGTTTCTGAAAGTGCACACATACAAGACAAAAACAGTTCATGGGGAAAGTGGAAAGCGTGAAGCGCTCAACTCCTTGCCACTTTCTGAACAAGTTGCTATGGATCGATTGTCATTGATCAACACACATGGAAAACGAGATCAGGGTGCTTCAGTTCTTCTTACCCAAAACATGAAAGACTCTCTAGACATTCTCACAAATGAGACCAACAGGCAAAAGGCCGGTGTCAGTTTTGATAACCCATACGTGTTTGCTCGATCTCATTTTGATGCTGAAGGTCCGCATCACTCGCATGACTGTCTGCAATCTTTTGCAAAGGAATGCAAAACAGAAAGCCCACTGTCCCTTACAGCAGCTGACCTACAAAACCAAATTGCCACTATGAGTCAACTGATACATCTAAATGAAGATGAACTTGGTCAGCTAGCAGAGCACTTCGGGCATAGCACGTCTGTCCATGAGCAATATTATCGCCTCCCCAGTGATGCCCTTGTCCTGGCAAAAGTGTGCAACCTTCTGAATATCTTTGAACATGGCAGGATTCAGCTCACAGACAGAACTTTAGATGACATTCATATCAGCGAGAACACAAAGGTTTTCCCAGGTCGACCAAGCCATAGTTTTCATTTGAAAAATAGTCAAGCAGTGTCGAGAGTTGTGTTACCAGACAAAAGTTGCCAGTCTGCAACAAATGATGAAACACATCAGGGTGACAGTGCAGTACAAGGCAAAGTTGGCAGTATCATAGTGATCAAGCCAGGACAAAAGAGAGTCAACTCTTTCCAAGAAACCTCTACCTCTCGAAGTAAAAGGAAGTATAAGCCATGGTCAAAGCAAGAAATATCAGCAGTCGACACTTCTCAGGAAACCTCTTCCCATCGAAGTAAAAGGAAGTATGGGCCATGGTCAAAGCAAGAAATATCAGCAATAATGGCTGATGTTGCACTAAAAAAGAGCCTGGCCTTAAATAGAGCCCCATCTGTGTGGGAATGCGAAAAGGCTATACTCAACTCCCCTGTGCTAGGCAAAAATAGGACGTCTAAGCAACTTTATAACAAAATGCAGTCTTTGCTAAGAGCAAAACAAAAAAAGGCTGCACGTCTGTAGAGTTTCTGCCTGTACCAATGTTAATGTGACAGGTAAGGGTAGGACAGGGTTGATTACATTGTCGTTCAGCGAGAGCCCATGTCAATATGCATTTCTCCCATACATGTTCTCGTCATGAGTAAATGTTAACACTTATCCATTAGGTCTCTGACTTTTTGACAAGTCTAAATGTGGCCCTGGTAGGAACATGATTAATAGACAACTCCTGATATAAGCTTTCATCCTCCAAAATTTGACAGTGTCACAGAAATGTTGAAAAACTTGAAAGTGCTTCTTTTGTTCGTGCTTTATGTAATTTGAGGAGGCATCTCGCTTTTACACCTGTAGACCAATCTTCTGATAAACTTTTTATGCCTCATAGCGATTGTCAATAGACCAATATCTTTCAGAGGTTCAATAGTGGTTATCAGTTATTAAGTTCAATTTTGTTTTAAATTGTCTGGTGTCTAAGTTTGATGCTTCACTAAAGCTACATGCATCTGGGTGATGTAGCTAATGATGTAAAATTGAGGCCTTTGAAGGGTGCATTTCTGCTGTAGTTTGATAAAGATGAAGAAATGATAGCCCATGATTTTGTGATTGTCAGAAACAGTGCCTTTGAAAATGTTGAAATTAATGTCTGTTTTATGACAAATAATGGATCTGTAAAGACAAGTTTGTCCCATGTTTGTTTGCGCTACGAAAACGTTACCTGTACTTTTCATACCACTTTGAAATCATGGTCTCTGATTTCTTTCTTCTTTTTTTTTAGCTTGTATTGAAATGTGAAGTGTTATTTGGATGAGATTCCAGAAACCACTGCTATGTAAATTTATTCACTATAAAGTAAGAATTTTACCACAATCAGTATAAACTGTGTGGAGCCACAACTATTAGGAGACATTTCTCTTTTGCCATACAGCAGCTTCAGTGTACCAAAAAGTTTGGCACAGCCAATGTTGAAACATTTTCTTTTTGTGGGCATACGTATGAGAAATAGCTGAAGGGAACACCATATAGATTCGAAGTTCTCTTTTTTTAAGCATCGGAGCAATTTAACCTGACTGAATGATTGGAAATTGCATTCTTCAGTGCATTGTGGAAGAAGTCATGTTTTATGTTTTAATCTTATATTTTATGTCCAGACGGTATGACTAAGACTAAAACAGAAGTTTGGCACAATAATGTAATCAGGCGAAGTAAGTGTGGAATTACAAGTAAGTAAGAGGGTGATAACTGTTTTATTATGCCTCCGCCACAAAGTGGTGCCAGAGGCATTGTTTCGGATTGTCCATCTGTACCTACGTACGTCCGTCCGTATTCGTTTACGCGATAACTTGAGTAATATTGACTGGGATTTTACCAAACTTGGTCCAAGTATAAAGTATGATGGGACAATTACTTGATTAGATTTTGGGTGAAATCGGCATAAGGTTAAAGGTCAAGGTCAAATCATAAAATTGTATCTGTTTACGCGATAACTCAAGACTGGATCAAGCAAATTTCACCAATTTTTGTCCGAGGATGTTGTATGGTGGGACAATTACTTGATTGATTTTGGGGTGAAATATGACAAAGGTCAAAGGTCAAGGTCAAATCCTGAATTTTATATGTTTATGTGATAACTCAAAACTGGATGAAGCAGCTTTCACCAAACTTGGTCCAAGAATGATGTATGATGGGGCAATTAGTTGAGTAGATTTAGATGACATTGGTAAGAGGTCAAAGGTCAAAAGTTCAAGGTCAAATGCTAAAAATGTTGCTATTTCCCCCATATCCATGCAATACCCAAAGTTGTTTTCTTGAAACTTAGTGTAGACATGTACTACTGCATAAAGATTCTCTAGAGAGAGTTTCATGTCATAAGGTCAAAGGTTAGGTGAAAATGTTACAATTTCACTTTTCTCGCAAATGTTTCAATGTATCTTCATGGAACTTGGTACATACACATGTACTGACTGGCAGGAATTATCTAAGGAATCTAGGGGTCATGGGTCAATAGTCACGGGTCAAAGGTCAAGGTCAACACTTCAAAATTTTACTCTTTCCCTCATTTACTAGTATATGCAATGCTTGCATTATTATTTTTACAACTTTATATACATTTATTACCTAATGGAGATTCTAGTGGAGATTTCCTGCCAGAAGTTCAAAGGTCAAAGGTTAAAGGTCAAGGCCAGGTTTAAATGCAAAAATAAAAAGAATCTATTTTATACTGTAATTAAACTCTTTCTTCATACCTTGAAAATTACTCAATGCATAGACTTATAAAAGGGTCAGTCAGAAGTCAAGTAAAAATCCTCAATTACCCAAATACATATACCTGCACTCTTTAATAGACAATTATAGCAACCCTAGTTCACGGAAAGTGAACATTCAAGATATTTCTGACAAACCTGCAATTCCAATGTTTTGCCAGATATGCGAAACTCATCACACATTGTGAATACATTGCACTGTACACCTATTGTGAGAATCATGCATCATGGCAGAGGCATCAGTCGCCATAGCAACATTTCTAGTTACTAGTAGATTATGATGTTTACAATGTACATCGCTTCCTTTATTCTACTGTTATCATTGAACCTATTCCTTATTGATCAACTTGTCCAGACGCATTTGTTAAAAAAGAATTACACTGTATCAACAATTTAGAAGTGTTCATTGGTATATAATAGCTGGATGCTGAAAGCATTAGTAGGATCATTTATTCAAATTCTATGTGTATCTATCATTTCAGCACAGGCATACCTTGATACCCTTCTCCAAATGCGGGTGTAGATTGTACATCATCTTCTTCTAAAAAAGAACACCTAGGCCTAATGGATTTTCACCGAACTTGGCCAGTAGCATTCCTAGTGGGACAGGATCTCAATGTATACGAATGGGCCCAAATCTCATAAATTAAGGAATATTCTATGATATTCCAAACTGCATAGTCCAACTTTTTAAGTACAGTGAACTTGGCAGGTATTTTTACCAATGTGATGGAATGTGCAAATGGACACCATGCCCCAAGCTCTCAAAGCTGCCCCCCTCCCCCGCCACTGTTCTCAGGTACAAGTCTACAAGAATACATGGAAGAGGAACTTGCAGTACTTAGGTGAGCACCAGACCCTCGAGACTCTTGCTAAAATTCATAACAATATCCTTCATGAAGTATTTCACAAATAATTCATTCTGAATTGTTCCATTCATATTTTACAACACTAGAAATGCTCAAAATAATCACACGCAATTTAAACAGATTTCAAAAACTCAATCCTCGATATTTTAAAAAGGCCTCATTCTTTGGAATACCCTTTTTTCATCAATCAATAGAAGTAAGAATTTAAGTCAATTTAAAAGTCTTATTAGAAATTGTATGGTGGACGAAATATACCTGAAACTGTATAAGTATGCATTGTTTTTGCCTCTGCGTCTTTCTTCAAACTTTGTTTTATCTCTTGTTTTTGTCAGATTAGTGCTCAGTGGAGATGTAATGATTGTTTATAGGGGATCATTTCCGACAAGCCTCTTGTGTTGTTTTTTATACCCCCGCCAAACGAAGTTTGAAGGGGGTATATAGGAATCAGCGGACGGTCGGGCGGTCGGTCCGTTGCAAATCTTGCGTCGCGAACTACTTCCTCAGTTTTCAACCGATTCCCATAAAACTTGGCACAGATGTGTGCCTTGGGTTGTAGATGTGCAAGACATATTTTTTGACAGTACCCAAAAGTACATTGCCATGGTAACGGCATATTATGGGCAAAAATGGGTACAAATCTTGCGTCGCGAACTCCTCCCACAGTTTTTGATCAATTTTATGAAATTAGGTACAGATGTTCATCTGAATATGTTAGTGTGCAAGACACATATTTCCCCAGTGGCAAAAAGTGCGTTGCCATGGTAACGGCATGTTATTGGTAAAATATAGGGCAAAATGCTTCATGGCAAAACTGCTTCATCAGTGTTCTTCCAATTCTCATGGAATTCATATTGAATGTTTGTCTTAGGATATAGGTCAGCATGACACATTTCTTGACAGTGACAAAAAGTATGTTGCCATGGTAACAGCTCACATATTATGAGCCAAAATGATGGACAATTTTGTGTTGCAAACTACTTCCTCAGTTTTTGCCCAATTTTCATGAAACTTGGTACAGATGTGTGCCTTTGGTTGTAGATGTGCAAGACGCATTTTTTGACAGTACCCGAAAGTACGTTGCCATGGTAACGGCATATTAATGGCAGAAGATCAAGGAAAGATCTTGCGGATTTAACTACTTCCTCAGTTTTTTGACCGAAGCTTATGAAATGTGGCACACACCTTGATCTTGGTGGGAAGATGTGGAAGACATATTTTTCGGACGTGTCGGAAGCTGCGTTGCCATGGTAATGGCATATAAATGGCAGAAGATCAAGGAAAGATCTTGCGGATTGAACTACTTCCTCTGTATTCGACTGAAGCTCATGAAATGTGGCACACACATTGGTCTTGGTGGGAAGACATATTTTTTGGACGTGTCGGAAGCTGCGTTGCCATGGTAACGGCATGTTAATGGCGGAAGATCAAGGAAAGATCTTGTGGATTGAACTACTTCCTCAGTTTTTGACAAAAGCTTATGAAATGTGGCACACACAATAGTCTTGGTGGGAAGATGTGCAAGACATATTTTTCAGACGTGTCGGAAGCTGCATTGCCATGGTAACGGCATTTAAATGGCAGAAGATCAAGGAAAGATCATTCCTTGGGTAAGACTGTCGTCACGGGGCAGGGGTATTAATCACCTTAAGTGATATTTCTAGTTTCTTATGATCTCTCCTATCAAAATCTATAAATTGTAGCAAGTCAATTTTTTTGTAAGCGTTATGTTTTGAAATGGAAATAAATGAATAAATGACATGAATGAATAGTGGCAGACAGTTTTGCAACACTTTCTGCAACACCTCATTGATATTATAAGTTAGTACAGTGAAACCAAGGTCGGTCTGTGGGACTGCTGAATAACATGCTATAGCCGAACTCGTTATTAGGGGTTTCACTGTATGATTGTTCTATGAAATTATGGCAAAAAATGTTTGAAACAGTTTTCATGTTGCATCTTTGTATGGAGTGAATTGCGTAGATGAGGAAGGTAGTCCTGAAATAGATACATAATCACTCAGTTGGAGTTTGTGATCAGAATTTCTTTTGTCAGTACTGTATATGACTTTAACAATCAAGTTTGTTCTTTTGTATTATTATTACCTCCTCGAAGGCAAGAGGTTATGTTTTCATCGCTGTTGATTTGTTTGTCTGTTTCCAAAACAACTCAAAAAATTATGAACTCATTTGGATGAAACTTGCAGGAAAAGTTGATAATGACACAAGGTTAAGATGATTAACTTTAGATAGTGATTCGGGGTTTGCTTTGGATTTTTGATGGATTTTTTCTTTTGGCAAGGTCAATGATTTTAGCAGTTGATCAGACCACATGTATTTGAGGTTTGCCTTTGCAGCTCGTACTAAGCATGCCAAGTACATGCTCTGCTCGGATGAGGCATTGTGGAGGAGTACAGGGAAGCTGCTAACGTAAACAAAAGTTTCTGTATATTGGGAATTTGGTTGATTTTCAGCTTGCATGTGTGGGTGGAAATGAGCTGTTTGATGGAGGTCTGTCCACTTTGAGTGCTTTTCTAGTTAAGAACTTAATTTCACCTCAAATCTGTAACTAAAGCAGAAGAAACATTTGCTTAGATGAAGTAACTTAAAAAAGTGTCCTCTCAGCCAGTTCATGTGACATGTGCTTTGTAATTTCCTTTATTTGTGATTCCTAATTCCATAAACCATTGTTCATGGTTTGATAGTAAGCTCAAGCTGCACTTATCTGTTTGATATATTACTCTGAGTTTATTAATACCACCACTCCCTCACCCCTCCACCCACAACGAAGTTGGTGAGCCATAGTTATAATACATGTACTAATGTTAGTATTGTCCATGTGCATGTGTATGTTTGCAAAGTTTCCAAAGACATTATACCTCAAGAGTGTCCCAATTACCATAATCCAGTCATGTATATAGGATGGTTTGATATCTTTTCTTTTTTTTTTGTATCCATGAAAAAAAAGTCTATGACAACAATATCATCACATAGTATTTCATGTGTCTGAATAATGTTTTTGTTGTACAGTACCAATAGTACATGTATTAGGCAAGAGCTCTAAAATTTACAGGTTTTGTACTGTATTTGTGTTCAATGTAGTCCAAAAAGTAATAATACTGCTTGAATAGTGTCCAATTTTACTCCCATCTCAGGGGCGGATCCAGAAATTCTGTAAATGGGGGGGGGGGGGGCGCAACTAATATTTCTGGTGTCACTTCCGGGTTTCTTTTCATTTTTTTCCTTTTATTTCTTTTGTTTTTAACAATGATTAAAGGGGGCGTGCGCCTCTGGATCCGCCACTGCATCTAATTACCATAGTGGAAACTTATCAATGAGATATAGTAGCCTGTCTTAAGAGGTTGAGAATTTCCAGATTCCAGATTCCACATTGATAATTTATTGTTGTCCATAATGCCTTGATTGAAAATTATTTCATGTCTTTTTTTTTTTTGGTATTTTCTGTCGAAGTACCTTCTGCCATTTCCATGTATGCATTGTTCAGCCATCTGTAAAGTTTTCAAGTTTTGCTATTTGTGTTATAAATATGACCTGAAAGTAGACTGATTTTGCCTCTCCTTTTTGAGAGACAGTATAACTGCTGTTCAGACATACAATGACATAAGAATCGGTACCTCAACAGAATAAAATGTGCAACATAAAATTATCCTGGCCATTGCTCTGTTTGTTTGTTTGTTTGTTTGTTTATTTGTTTGTTTGTTTGTTTGTTTGTTTGTTTGTTTTTATGATGATGTATGGGTTTATATAGAATAAGAATTTTATTTGCTGTGTTTGGATGATCAGGAGACCCCTTTGGTCTCGTGTGTGCACACATATTCTGTTTTATCAAAAAACAGTCCAATTTATTATTTTAATGTGTGACATGAGTAAGAGGTAGTGCACACACTGTGATAATTTTATTCAGATGACTTTGTATGTTTTAAGAGCAGAGGTCTGTACATTGATTATTAGATGCCGTTATCCTTTTTTTCTTCGTTTTTTTTTTCTGGGGGATATAAAATTGTGATACAGAGTGTAACGTTGAGATACAATGGTGAACAATGTATATTTTGTGTGTATGTGTGTGTGTGTGTGTGTGTTTCTTGAAATTTACTAATGAATACATGTATTACCCAATAAAAGATTGGGTTTGGGAAAGTTTTTAGCCAAAAGGTCAAAGGTCAAGCAAAAACGGTAAATTTCACTTCTTCATATCTCGGAAGTGGCTCAAGGTGTCATCGTGAAACTTAGTTCATATCAATGCATTTACTGCAATACAGGTCAAGGGTCAATTAGGCCAGGTTGATACACTAAAATTCTACTATTTAATGCTAAAATAACACTTTTCTCTATACCTTGGCTTGGATGTGAAGGAATGAAATCCCTGGCATGCACATTTTGAGGACCTTCTTTGCTCTTCCTGCATGGCAAAACCTAAATGTTGTACAAGGAAAGCCGAACACGTTGTAAAAACAGCTTGTATGAGAGTAAGGGCGTGTATGTGTGTGAATGATATACAGTGTATATGAATACCCGCACAATGTACTGTGTGTCTTTATGTTTGTGTGTCCCCATTTTAGAATTAATCACATATCGGCAAATTTTGGGTATTTCAATATTTTTCCCATAGGTCCAAAGATGTTTACTAATAAATGTTCAGTGAAGTCAAAATCAATCACAAAATTGCACCATGGTTCATTTCGTAAAAATGACCCGAATGTCTGACCTGGCAATGTGACACAATAAAAATGAAATAAGGATAGGTGCTAATACTGCTGTCAAGTCTCATAAGCATATTTATGATAGGAGAGGGGTCTTTGCAAAGAGGTTACTATATAGAGTAAGCACTCGCCATTCAGTGCGTACAGGTGAAAACGGGGCCAATTGAACAGCGGCGCGCGCGCACAAAAGAGGTCGACTACCAGAAGCCTGAACCCGGAAGTGCCTATAGTAATACACGTAAAGTACAGCTTCGAAGATGGTAGGAAAAATCATTCTAATTTTAAGGAAAATCAATATTTGTCCATATGCCTCCGGATTTTATAAGAGAGATACATTTTCAAGACAGTATACGTGTTTTGATGAAAAAAAGACTTGCTCTAATGTGTCAAATATGTGCCTTAACATGAAGCCAAAATTGCCAAACAGGCATTCATGCATTCATACTACCAATAAAGATTGCAGAAAGGTACAGTGTATACTCTTAGGTATGGGAGTACTGATTTCACATAATATATGTCACTTAGAAACATCAGACACACATACAACAAACACTCCCACACACACCCACACACCCACAACAAACACACACTCACAACAAACACACACATACGCACATGCACACATGTACATACCAAACCACATAAATGTTGTCCCCGCCGAACGAGTTCGAGCAGGGGACTATGAAACGGGCTCCGTACGTGTATGTGTCCCAAGCCCCTGGGAGGCGGGGGTGCTGGGGGTGCTGCAGCACCCCTGACTTTTTGGAGCAGGGGGGCGTAGCACCCCTGTGAAAAATAAAAGTTGGGGGTGCTTCTGCACCCCCATCTTTTTACAGGGAAAACTGCTTGTTTTTTGATAGAAAATTGTTCAAATGTCCCACCCAAAGTGTGCATCAGATTGCTGAATTTCACTACTGAAAATGCGAAATCTCCATAGCGTGGGAGGGTTATCCCCCTCCCACACAGAACAAGCTTATAAATGCAGACAGCATTATCAAAGCATTTCCATTGTCCCTACATGGATATTTTACTTTTCCTACTTTTCTAATGATTTTTTTTATTTACCTGAAGGGCTCACTATATTGCTGAATTTCAATTCTAAAAATGAAGAAGGAGGAGGGTAACCCCCTCCAGGGGAGCCTCGTAATTTCCAAGATGTGGATTTTTTTTATATCCAAAATTGTCCCAATCTTTCACCCAAAGTGTGCACCAGTCAATTCTGAAATGCGAAATCTCCCTCGTATTGGAGGGAAATACCCCCTCCCAGTAGGCTCCCATGATATTTTCGTTTCTATTCTAGAGTATGCAAAAGCTCCCTCGTATGCATGGGTGCGGGGCAGTTGCCATGATATTACACCCCCCCCCCCCCCATGATTTTCGGGATGTCGGAGATTTTGTTGCTTTTTTATGGAAAACTGTCCAAATATTTTACCGAAACTGTGCAAGGAATTTTTGCAGTTCAATTCTGAAAATACAACGGGTTTATACCCCCTCCTACATTCTCCCCCTTTAGTCCTTTCCCATAAGATTGACATATCTCCGAATGATTCTTTCATCAAAAGATCTGTCATTTCAGTTCAATAAATGCAAAAGTTCCCTCGTGTGGGAATATAATATCATCCTTTCATTTAGGCCCTAACCATTTCCCCGCTTATAGCTCCTCTCCATAGACGCAGTAGTAGTACACTTCGTGGATTGATGATTTCCCAAATTCCACCAAAATTTGTTTGCGAGATAATGTCAATCGGATTCTAAGAATGCCACAGTTTGCTCGTATTCAATGGCGTCAATCCTGGAATAGAAATATTGGGTGGGAGCTATGCAAACACATTACTTTACCGCCACCCTCGCCATCCCCCCCCCCAAAAAAAAAAAATCCCCATTATGCGGATTTTTTTTTTACAAACCGTCCAGATATTTCACCAAAAGTGCACAAGATGGTTTGATTTCAATTCTGAATATGGAAAATGCCCGTTGTGTGGGAGGGATACCCCCTCCCACACCCTCTCCTGTAAGGCCAACTTCCATACACTTCGTAGACTTTTGAGATTGACACTTTCGGAATATATCGTCAAAAAGTGCGCACCAGATCTTTCACTTCGATTCAAACAAATTCAAAAGTTCCATCAAGTGGGAAGAGGATATTCTCTTTCAGTTTACCTTTATTCCCCTACTACATTTAGTAGGCTTATGCTTCTTTGTTTGACAGTTTTTCAAATATTCCGTCATGAATGACTAAAATGTGTACAGACAATATATTTTCATTTCAATTCAAAATACAAAGGCTTTCTCGAATGGAAGGGGTTAGGGAACACCCCCTTCCAAAACCCTCCCCCTTGCTGTATTAGCCTCCATCCCATGCATTGAGTATAGCTATACAGTACATTACATTGTATATTAAATCAAAAGTGTGTGCCAGAAATTCCACATCTTTGAATCGCAATCATAAAGATGCAAAAGCTCTCTCATGTAGGAGGGGGATACATCCTCCCACATCCTTCCCATCTTGATCTCCTCCATAGATGACTTACTACACTTGTCTGATACAAATTCCAGGATATAATATCGAGATTTTGCATCAGATCACTGTACATTGTATTTCAATTCTAAAAATGCAAAAGCTCCGTCGTGTGGGAGGGGGCTACCCCTCCCATCCCCGCCTCCTCAATTTCCATACATTTATAACATAATGATGATACACACGCAGAACAAGAGCTGATTATACCCTGATTCAATGGTCATTCATATCTATTTTTCATACTTTTTTAAAAATTTCACCAAAAGTGTACACCCGATCGCTAAATTTCAGGCCTGAAATGTCAAAATCTCCCTTGTGTGGGAGGGGGATAACACCCTCCCCCTTTAGGTCCCCTTCCATGAGCTTACACAAAGTGGAGATCCACACACACGAACTCTGATACAACTTTTGAGATATTCCACCAAGAGTGTGCATCAGATCATTGTATTTCAATTCTAAAAATGCAAAAGCTCAATCGTGTGGAAGGGGCCTGGCTATACACCCATCCTCGCCTCCAACTTCCACACAGTTACTACACAGTGATGACGCACGCGCAAAACAAGAGCTGATCATACCCTGATTTGATAGACATTCACATTTTTGTCAATATTTATCTTTCATACTGTTTTTTTTTAATTTAACAAAAAGTGTGCACCAGATCGCTGAATTTCAGGTCTGAAAATCCAAAATCTCCCATGTGAGTGACGGGGATACCCCCTCCCACAACCTCCCCTATTAGGTCCCCTTCCATGGAATTATACAAAGTGAAGACTCACACATAATTCTCTGATACAAATGGACATATTCAGCAGCGTAACTGGGGGGGGGGGGGCAATCCGCTGGTTAAAAAGAAAAGACTTACCAAAAATGGTATTTCAAGGGTTTAGTAAACTGCTTTTCAAATCGACATGAAAGGAAGATCAAGAAATAAGATAATTTTCTGAGATTTCTTTTAACCATAATTAAAGAGGTAAATAGGCCCTACTGTGAAACATTGTTCAAAAAGCCCAAAGCCGACAAAAGATTGTGGTTCAGCGTGATTCCTAGTTAGCATTCGGAATATAAGCAGGATGTGCGCAGTGTACTCAGAACATCCGAATGGCAAAGAGTCACTGCAATGTTGTGCAATGTGATGTAGAATGTACACCTTTGTAACTTACGCTTGTTATATCAAAGCTAGATCATTGATTTTGCAGTGTTGCTTTACATACTTGTCGAGCTATTAAAATGCCTTGCATTGTCAATAATAAGACTTGACCTGGGCTATTTCCTAACTTTTCCATGCATATAAAACACACACACAAACACAAACAATAAGGGGATGCTCTAAAATGCAGATTTTGGACATCCTTCCCCTGCTTGGTCACTTTGACGCCACCTCGCTGGTCATACCTCCCCCAATCATGAACATGAACCGACACTCTTGACTACCAGTGGCGGATCCGACTGATCCAGGGGACGGGTTGAGGAGCCCACCGGACTCCCCCTTTAAAGGGACTGTACAGTACTGGTTGAGGTGGGGATTCATGTTTTGAACATTCCTAAGTGAGATAATGAGAAACCTCTTATGAAATATCAAAGAGCATGTAATTTTAAGAAGGATTCAACGTTTATTTGATGAAAATTGGTTTTCAAATGGCTGAGATATCAAAAAAAAAAGTGATAATAATAAAAGGCGACAGGCCACAACTTTATAGGATCTCTTTGTTTCACCTTGTTTTTGGATATCTCAGCCATTCCGAAACCGATTTTTATCAAATAAACTTTTGATACCCCTTAGAATTGCATGCTCTTTGACATCTCATAGAGTGGTTTCTGAATATCTCGCAAAACGTTGAATGCTAAATCCTCACCTGGACCAGAACTGTACACACCCTTTAATTTCCAAAGTGAAAAATGTAGCTATACAAATGCCAGAGTTAGGACTGTAAAATTTTCAAGCTAGCTCGCTCGCATTTAATCGCTATGCCATTCTCCTGATGTTGCTGCGAATAATTGCCAGCAGTTGTGCCCGGTGCGCCCCATCCCTTAATTTCTAAAGCGAAAAAATATAGCTACAAACGGCAGTTTTTGGACTGTAAAATGTCAAAATTTCCAAACTCACTCGCTCCGCTCGCTCGCATTTAATCGATATGACATTCTACTGATGTTGCTGCCAGTCTTCGCCAGTAGTTGTGCCCGGTGCGCCCCATCCCTTAATTTCAAAACGGCAGTTTTGGGATTGTAAAATGTCAAAATGTTCAAGCTCGCTCGCATTTAATCGTTATGCCATTCTCCAGATGTTGCTGCTGGGTAATTGCCAGAAGTTGCGCCCGGTGCGCCCCCCCCCCCCCGAATTTTCAAAGCAAAAAAATATAGCTATAAAACGGCAGTTTTTGGACTGTAAAATACAATGTCAAAATTTTCAAGCTCGCTCGCTTCGCTCGCTCGCATTTAATCGTTATGTCATTTTCCTGATGTTGCTGCCAGTAATTGCCAGCAGTTGCGCCCAGTGGCCCACCCCTTAATTTCCAACGCAAAAAAAAAAAAAAAACTATAGCTATATACAGTATTATAAACAGCAGTTTTGGGACTGTGAAATGTCAACATTTTCAAGCTCGCTTGCATTTAATCGTTATGTCATTTTAACCAAAAGTGTGCATCAGATCGCTGAATTTCAGTTCTGAAAATTCAAAATATCTCTAGTGTGGGAGGGGGATACCCCCTCCCACTGTAGGTCCCCCTCCATGGACTTATACAAATTGAAGACCCACACATGGATCAAGAGATAACAGATACCTCGTTCAACAACACTTCATCCATGAACAGTATTGTCCACGAGTATTCACTTTTTTTTCTGTTTTGATAGAATTTCAAAATTTACCACATAGAGTGTGTTGAATCTCACTAAAAATGCAAAAGTTTCCTTGTGTCGTAGAGGGCTTTCTCTCCCTCGTTTCGATGTCCCCTCCACCTCCCCCTGCCCCCCCCCCCCCCCCCGAAATTGTCGACAGTGCTTGTAGGCCTATGCACCCCCCCCCCCCCCCCCATATACTGAAACGCTGCTATGGTCCGGCAACCGAACGGGTTGGTCAGGGGTTCAGCACCCCTGTGAAAAAAGTTGCTCCCAGGGGCCTGATGTGTCCGTGTGTCCGTGTGTGTGTGTGTGTGTGTGCGTCCGTGTGTGATCAAAATGTTCAATTTGCTACTTCTGTGTCATTTATGAGCCAATTTTGATTAATTCTGTTTGCTTTATATGATAGCACTACATGGGAGCTTTGAAACTTCAGAATTTCAGTTGTGACCCTTGACCTTTGACCTATATTGTACATTTTGCTACAAAATGCTACTCCTTCGCCATTTCTAACCCGATTTCGATTCCGTTTGCTTTATGTGATGGCACTAGGTGAGGGCTTCAAAACTTCTACACAGAATTTTGACCTTTGACCTTGATTTTTTGACCTGTATTGTACATTTTGCTACAAAATGCTACTCCTTCGCCATTTCTAACCCGATTTCGATATCCGTTTGCTTTATGTGATGGCACTAGGTGAGGGCTTCAAAACTTCTACACAGAATTTTGACCTTTGACTTCTTTGACCTTTGACCTTGATTTTTGACCTAAATTGTACATTTTGCTACAAAATGCTACTTCCGGCGGGGACATATATTACGCACCGCGTAATTTCTACTTTTCCTTGTTCTTTCAAATTCCAACACACACACACACACAACACAGTGTGTTAATTGTGTGTGTGTGTGTTGGAATTTGAAAAAAAAATGTGGTTTGGTGTGTACATGTGTGTGCGTATGTGTGTGTTTGTTGTGAGTGTGTGGGTGTGTGTGGGAGTGTGTGTTGTATGTGTGTCTGATGTTTCTACGTGACATAATGTGAAATCAGTACTCCCATACCAAAGAGTATACACTGTACCTTTCTGCAATCTTTTATGTAGTATGAATGCATGAATGCCTGTTTGGAAATTTTGGCTTCATGTTAAGGCACATATTTGACACATTAGAGCAAGTCCTTTTTTCATCAAAACACGTATACTGTGTTGAGAATGTATCTCTCTTATAATATCCGGAGGCATATGGACAAATATTGATTTTCCTTAAAATTAGAATGATTTTTCCTACCCAACCCCATCTTCGAAGCTGTTCTTTACGTGTATTACTACAGGCACTTCCGGGTTCAGGCTTCTGCCTCTGGTAGTCGACCTCTTTGAACATGGCGGCGGGTCGCTCAATTGGCCCCGCTTCTATATGCGAGTGCGCGCTCTATTACATAGAACCTCTTTGGGTCTTTGTAAATCCTGTACGTGTAGCATCGAGTGATAAATACCACATTTGTATTTGTGCTGTCTTTAGATAAAACATATCCTTGTACAATCACAAACACACAAACCAACAGTAACGAAAACATAACCTCCTCCCTTGGCGGAGGTAACAAGCAAACACATGCATGCTAATTGGATGCAGTTTTCTGATATATTCAACAAGCACACAAGTTGATCTGTTTCTTGCCAGATCGGGTTTGAAAAGTTAAAACACACACACACACACACACACACACACACACACACGAACCCTGATATGAACAGTTATGTTGTCGCAGAAGTGTACACTCGGCTGTAAGGAAAACATATTGTAATTTTACTAGTAGTGAAATATTAGCACTTTAATCTAAACTTTGACCTTAAGCCATCGCATTTCTACGATTTTGACAAAAACATGCAATTTCAACATTTTCACTTGACCTTTGACCAAATGGCCTGATGTTTTCTCTAAAGAAACTTTATCTGGCAATATGTACTGCATACATATACACTATAAGTTTTCGGAGGAAAGCATAAAACTTGTATTTTCACTTGACCTTTGATGCTTAATGCAGTGTCATAAACCTTTCTCTACAGAATCTTCAACTGGAAATACCATGGACTCCAGTAGGATCCATGGTATATTGCATAAGAAATGGACAGCAGTTTAAACTACTGTCTCCTAAAAAAAGATTATCATTATGAATTAAACTACTAAATAGGCCTGCTCTCTTGTGAAGTCAATCTTTTTCTCCAATACTAGTCAATAGTACAAATGATGGGATAGACCTAAAGAAATATAAAGCCTGTTGTACCTGGAGGAGTTTTTTTTTTTTTTTTTCGTTAGTTGATCGAAAGTGACAAGTTAAGAATCTAACTAGATCTATTCTTTACTTACCATGAAAGATGATAGATAAAGTGACAATACTGTTTTGTATGGCTATTGACCTATTTCCGTCTGTATGTGTGTGTGTGTGTGTGTGTGTGTGTGTCTTTTTCATAATTTACAGACTCCAGCCGACTTTCACGGAATGTTGCAGGACAGTGTACCTCCTGACGTGTATAGAGAGTACACAAGAGAGGGAGTAAAAGAAGAAAACCTTGCCTCGGCAGCGAAAGGTAAAGACATACTATCGATTTTAGTTCATGAGTGCAAAACATTGAGTCCATTAATTATATTTGACTGTTTGACATTGAAGGTATGATCAGTCAAGGACACCACAGTAAAGAAGATAATTGAAGCATTTACGTTTTATTATTTCAAAAGCAAATTTAGTTTGTCTAAGAAGTACAACAAATAATAAGTCAAAGAGTCTCTCCCTGGGGAAAGAGGTTCACCAAGTTTGATGATTTATTACTGGTAGAAGAGTAGAAGAGGTGGGGGGGGGGGGGGGGAGTGGTAGGATTGATATTCAGATTGGATGTGGACTGGCATTAATCCATAAACCCAGGGTAGAATCACAATAAATTATGACTGTCTTCTTAACTGATGGTCAATGCTGAAGAGATATAGACAACCATACTAATGAACCTAGAATATTCTTTTGATACATGCACATGAGTAGATATCTAAATCATTTGAAGATTCGGTGATCCCTCGCATTTATCCCCAAGTTGAATTATCCTTCGGGTTTATGCCAGGTTTAAATGTGTGCGTGTGTGTCACACACAAACACACCGCTGTAGCTCCTGACCATCCGAGCATTGAGAATTTGTGACTTGGACGAAAACTGATCTAGGGCTTTCTAAGACCCTGTTCAGAGTGCGTGGCTGGGCCGAGCCCAGCTTGGCCGCGGCCAAGCCCAACCTCAATTGCGAGGCCGAGCCCCGAAATTTTGTCGGTTTACACTACCGGGCTCGTCCGCGCTTTTGATTCAAACCTTTCAATATGTTGTCGTATTATAGTGGCGCTCTGCTTGTAAACAAACGCAATTTGGTATTGTCTGGTTTTCAGACCCTTTGCCAACTGAATTCCGTGGCGACGAAGTCGCCGTTCGGGCAAAGGCCTTTGCCGAAGGAAAAAAATCCTTTGTATTCGACGTTGAGGGGTTAATATCCTGAATAGCGAAATGGTACAGGCAGAGGGTTTGGAAGCCAGACTAAAATTGGCCGCACATTTGGCCCAGTTTGTGTTTACACTGAGAAAAGGCCGGCCTCGGACGCGGCTCGGCCGCGGCCGAGCCTCGCACTGTAAACGGGGTCTATAGCTCAGTCGGTAGAGCACCGAGCCAGCCATCCGGAGGTCTAGGGTTCGAATCCCGATGGAATCCCATTTTGTTTGCTCATTTTCCACAAATCATGTTAAGATTACTATTCTTGAATACAGAAGTTATTGCTATGCATTCAGCCTTTGCCTTTTTCTCTCAAATAAATCATCTTGATGTGTATCCACTTGGTACATAAACATGAGTGAATAAACGGATCATTGTATTGCGGATGTTCATTAAAATTATATTTTGTAGTCATTGTATGCATTTAAACTTTACTTTTTTAAGATTATTTTGGTGAACGCTGTCACTGGATCTTAGGAGTGTTTTGTCACTATGCTGACAGCTGCTCTTCCCTGGGAAAACAGGTTCACCAAGTTTGGTGAATTATTACTGGTGTCAACTGAAGTAGAAGAGGTGGAGGGGGTGGGGAGTGGTTGAACTGAAACTCAGTTTGGACGTGGAATGGTATTGAACCCATGAACCCAGGGTAGAATAACAATCAAATAGGATTGATTTATGAGAAATAATGCTGATGACTCTAGAATATACTCTTGACGCATGCACAGGAGTTGATATCTAACACATTTTAACCCTAACTAGGCCGGGCTATTTAGGTAGTTGATAGAGCCGGGGGGGGGGGGGGGGGGGGCTCCCAGGCCCCCCCTCCAGATCTCGGCCGTCGACCGCGCGATCGCGACGAAAATTGGCACACACGTTGCCTATGATGTAATCTAAAATACCTTGAAGTCAAATTTTAAGAAAATTACATTTATGCTAAATTATGCTAATTTATTCATAATGATGCATGAAATCAGACTATTTGGTATAAATCACAAAATAAAGCTCAAAACAGGCACATTTTTTGTGTAAATATTCTTTTTAGTGTCCTTAGCAAATGTAATTAAAAAAATTGTGATATCAGAAAAAAGTATTTCATTGTTTTTTGAATTTCTTATGTATTTCTTTGTTTTTTCGACTTTATGTTTTTCATTGTTTTTTCGATGAAATTTGTCTGCGACATCGCTCCGAACAAGAAAATATGTTATTCATTGACTTTGATCCATAAAACACCAAAATAATCATGCTTTTATGAAATTTGCCTGTAAGCACAGTTTGCATTGAAATTGTACACGAATTCACGTTTTTGAGCAATTTTTGGTCTGACATACATGTACATATTTATGCGTAACTTCGAAACCGTGTGCCCGGGCGTCACAAATTTGGTGTCAAAAGATGCGGGAGACTTGAAAGAAAAAAGTCATGAAACGTCGCGGCAATAGCTTTTTGCGATTGTGATACATCGCGCGGAACGTCGAGGGGGGGGGGGGGCCTCGGAGGCCCCCCCCCCCCCCCCCCCGGCCTAGTTAGGGTTAAGATTGTTATATGCTTATGTACTTATTGCTATGCACTTTTTTTTCTCTGAAGTACTAGTAAATCACCTAGATGACTCAGACGAGGAGGCTCATCCAAAAAGCGGAAATGAAGATTCTGGTAAATTATTGTAACAAAGCAGATATAAAGAATGTATATAAGGTGTAATCCATGTTCCTTTGTTTTGTTTTTGTTTTTGTTTTTGTTTTTTGGTAAAGCTTTGTGAAAAAGTCACTAGGTAGGCCTACATCACCAAATAAGCATATCCTGTCTAAAAACCTATTTCCCCCACTTTGAAGAAGTTCTTACATTTTGGTCTTGATTTCAGTTTTAAAGAATGAAAGAAATAGATTTACCTAATTTGGCAACAAATGCCATGTGAGTATAAGGGTTTTCAATAAATAAGAAGCAAAGATGTTTGAAGGTGAGATATTGTTGGAATAAATGATTAATCCTGAAGATGCATGTGTGTCAAATCTTAGCAGGCTATTGACTCTAGAATAAACTCCTGCTACATAAACTCTCGGTACATAGACATGAGTGGATATCCAGGTCATTGTAATGTTGATATTCATTTGTAGTCATTGCTGTGCGTTTTGACTGTGGAGTTTTCCCCAAACCAATCTATTTAGACGACACCGCCGAGAATGATGAGGAAGAAGTCCGAGGACCACGAAAGGAAGACGAACACCCCAATTCCTCAAATCCAGAAGGTAAATGGATATGAAAAAAATGTATGTATCTTTATGCATTTTTGCAGGTTTGAAGTGTGACTTTCTGCTTAATAAGCTTGATTGAATTTCCCTATGGTACCCATTAACGGTATGTCAAGACCTTAACGGTGTCTCTTTGAGATCGCACAAATACTTATGGAATGAATTATTTTTTTAAGTTGTAGGCCTACTTGTGATAGTACATTGTATCCACACACAATAGACTTTACCTGTTTCAATTTGGTGCAGGGTTGATGACTAATATACTGTGTTCACCATCATTATCTGTGCCCTACAAAGAATCTCATCAGAATATTTATTTAATATTAATGCATTTCTACCCCTGCAGATGATTCCTGCCTGGAACCTATACCCTTGTTGTATGATAATAAGCTGAATGTTCTCTGCACAAGTAGTGACAAGCAGTTTCACACTGGGGCATAGACTTTTTCATAATGCATGTGAAACACTAATGTGAAGCCTGATAGTTAAAGGAGGTATATTTTCTCTATTGGAGAAATGTTCATAGATGACGTAACAGTGTCATCATGGAATGGATGAAACAAGGTCTCTTAAAACAAGCAAAAAGGGAAAGGTAGAGGGAGACGATGAGAGAGAAGGAAAAAATATGAGATATATTCAAGAAAGATAAAGTTTAGCGTTTTTTGAAGAGAGGATGCAGAACATGCAGTGATCTAAGACTTGTCTTCCTCTAGGTACTTTAGAAATGCCAAAAAAAAAAAACCGACAACATATCAATTAATACATTACAATTTTACACAAATCGTAATGAAAAAAAAAGACTGAGAACGCAAACAATAACTCGATGAGACATTACTTAGCTTGTTAATATCATTTATGGGCAAAGAAAAACGAGATGTTGATGTTCAGTGTCTACTATGCTTGAGCAAAACAATGTCCATGTTTACTGTATTTTGCTAATTGGTATAGACAAAAGTTAGATTATCATCTTGTGGTTTCCCTGATTTTAGGAAGATCGAATCGGATGGAGCGAGCCTGTGTACTGTGTTGCAAGAAAACACGGGATATGAGCAAACACTTGGAACGAGAACATAAATTGTGCGGGGAGGAGCGATTGAAATATATATATCTGTCCCGAGAAAGGTATTTAAGGAAATATTTTATCGTTCTTTTCTACAAGTATGATTTTTTTTTTTTTTTTTGCGCAATTGCTTATTCATACGTGTTATACAGTATACGTGAATCTCATCAGCTGAATTTGTATAGTCCAATAAGATGTAATAGAGAAGACACATAATATCATAGTCATGAAATATGGACTACTGGAATATGTCAGATTAGTACTATACATTTAGAGATTGGAAGTTTGCATCTGAACAAAAAAGCAAATATCATTGACTCATGATATAAAATCTATCAAAAATCACATGCATCACTGAACCAGTTGAGAATATGTGCTTCCATCAAGAAGGGAAACAACACCCCTCCTTCCGCCCCCCCCCCAAAAAAAAGTAAGTAACAGCTATCGCCAACTAACTAAAAATTGATTGTATTTTTGTTGTTTAAAAAAAAAGTTGATTTGGTAGTCTGCTATGGTTGCATTGCATTTTTCTTTCTGACTCCTGAAGTTTGCAATGAAATGTATGTAAGTGAAAACTTTATAATTGATGTTTTGTCATTTCTCTCATTTTGTTATTTGTAGAGCTATCCAGAGAAGCAGCACCACTAAGAGGGCACCAGGGAAAGATTGCCCCCTCTGCTTTGCTAGAAATCTAAGTAAGCTGGGAGACCACCTCCACAGAAAGCACAAGACAGCAGCCAGTAACACAGAAGGTGGAAACAATAATCAATGTACTTTTAAGTGCACTTTCAAAAATTTGTTTGTTGTTGTTGTTGTTGTTGTTGTTTTTTTTTTTTGCTTTGTTTTTCTCATTGCACCGGCAATGTTTACGGTTGCCAATTTGAATGTGTTTGTACAAAGTGCAAAGTAGCATTATTTATATGTATATGCCCTACACGTACTAGGTGTTACAAAATACATTTCCCGCTTTTGATCCTTAATAGTTCTAAAACTATATACATGTATCGGATAACACTGACATTGACATGATTGATACATGTATGAGCAATAGCAGAATAGTGTACAATTTAGTTGGTGATTTGAATATGAAAGCATGAATTAATCTCGTTAAATCCATAATTGATTTTAAAGTTAAGTTCGTGATTTTGGTCAAATTTGAACCCACTGTATAATTAAACTTTACACAAGAACCAATGGTGTGTATGTGAGTGTGTGTGCGAGTGTCTCAGGAAGCAATGTTGTATGCTTGTATCGATTAAGTATACCCGACAACTTAGAAGCAATAAATATATCGAACGTTTGCGTATCAGAAAAACGCAGACATAATTTTATGGATAAAAGTCGTCAAAAAAAATAGCCATTTCACAATTAGCACTAGTTTGTAATGACCTTGAGAACCACCGACTTTACACAAAATGAAATGATCTTTCAGAAGAGCAAGTGAAAACAGCCAAGCAGGAGATGGCAATTTCTACACGTAAGCGCTGTATGAAAGTCTTTTGTTAAATTGGTTGAACTTGTTGAAAAGAATGCAAATTCATCAGTCCATTCTGATATACATGTGGTTCATACAAAAATATTTATAGCATTGCTTTTTATGAAGACATATATCATATCATTCAACAAAAATTCACTTTTCTAGAATTATGAAAGAGCAATGGACCAACCGCTTTCAGAAAGCAGGGGGAATAATTGCTACCCTTAACATATGTAAATATCAAGTTGATGGAATTTGTAATTTTCATGAAAAATTGATTTTTGTAGTATTTTCTTTATATTTTCTTGGTATTGTTGTCCACTCATACGTCATAACCTCTAGTAGTCTCCTCATCCAGCGGTTCCAACACCAAAACTGTAAAAATTCATAACTTTTGCATCGATTGTCCGATTTTGTTCAAACTTTCACTGACGTGTTCTACTAATGCTGCTGCTTTCACTCAATCCACATTGCTCTTGGGGTTTATCTTCCCTTTAACCCAGGGTATAATCACAATCAAATAGGATTGATTTACAAGAAATCATGCTGAATACTCTAGGATGTACTCTGAACACATGCACATGTGTTGATATTGAACACATTTAAGATTGCTATGCTTATGTACTTATTGCTATGTATTTTTTGCTATGACCTTTTTTTTTCTCTCAAGTAAATCATCTAGATGACTCAGACGAGGAGGCTCTTTCAAAACACGGAGATGAAGATCTTTTCGAAGATTCTGGTAAATTATAGTGACAAAACAGATTTAAGGAATGTATAAAAGTTGTAATTGTTTTATTTTTGGGGTTCAGCTTTGTGAAAAAGTCACTAGGTAGGCCTACATCACCAAGTAAGCATATCTTGTCTAAAATCCTATTTCCCCCACTTTGTAGAAGTTGTGACATTTTAGTTTTTATTTCAAGTTAAAAAAATGAAAGAAATAGACTTACCTAATTTGGCAAAAATGCCATGTGAGTTTAAGCTTGGATTTTCAATAAAAAAGAAGCAAAGATGTTTAAAGGTGGGATATTATTGGAATAAATGATTAATCCTGAAGATATGGGTCAAATCCTAGCAGGCTATTGACTCTAGAATAAACTCTTGTACATAAACACGAGTGGATATCCAGATCATAAATGCTTATTATCTACATTTAAACTTTCCTTTTTTATCATTTTGGTGAACACTGTCACTGGATCTTATTAATGAGTGCTTTGTCACTATCCTGACAGCTACTCTACTCTGGGGGAAACAGGTTCACCGAGTTTGGTGATTTATTACTGGTGTCCACTGAAGTAGAAGAGGTGAAGGGGGGGGGGGATGTGGAGTGGTTGGACTGAAACTGAGATTGGATAACCCAGGGTAGAATCACAATCAAATAGGATTGATTTATAAGAAATCATGCTGATGACTCTAGAATATACTCTTGACACATCCATATGAGTTGAGATCTAACGCATTTTAAGATTGCTATGCTTATGTACTTATTGCTATGCATTTTTTTTTACTATGACTTTTTTTTTCTCTCAAGTAAATCATTTAGATGACTCAGACGAGGAGGCTCGTCCAAAAAAAGGAGATGAAGATCTTTTTGAAGATTCTGGTAAATTATTGTGACAAAACAGATATAAGGAGTGTAATCCATGTTCCGTTGTTTTGTGCTGTTGTGTGTGTGTGTGTGTGTGTGTGTGTGTGTTTGTTTGTTTGTTTTTTGGTGCAGCTTTGTGAAAAAGTCACTAGGCAGGCCAACATCACCCAGTAAGCGTATCCTGTCTAAAAACCTATTTCCCCCACTTTGTAGAAGTTCTGACAATTTAGTCTTGATTTCAAGTTTTAAAAAAATGAACGAAATAGACTTACCTTATTTGGAAACAATGCCATGTGAGTATAAGCTTGGATTTTCAATAAAAAAGAAGCAAAAATGTCACTTAAAGTGAGATATTATTGGAATAAATGATTAATCCTGAAGATATGGGTCAAATCCTAGCAGGCTATTGACTCTAGAATAAACTCTTGTACATAAACACGAGTGGATATCCAAACCCCATTGTAATGCTTATGTTCATTTGCAGTCATTGTATGCATTTAAACTTTCCTTTTTTATCATTTTGGTGAACACTGTCACTGGATCTTATTAATGAGTGCTTTGTCACTATCCTGACATCTACTCTACTCTGGGGGAAACAGGTTCACCGAGTTTTGTGATTTATTACTGGTGTCCACTGAAGTAGAAGAGGTGAAGGGGGGGTGGGGATGTGGAGTGGTTGGACTGAAACTGAGATTGGATAACCCAGGGTAGAATCACAATCAAATAGGATTGATTTATAAGAAATCATGCTGATGACTCTAGAATATACTCTTGACACATGCACATGAGTTGAGATCTAACGCATTTTAAGATTGCTATGCTTATGTACTTATTGCTATGCATTTTTTTTTATAGGACTTTCTTTTCTCTCTCTCTCTCAAGTAAATCATCTAGGTGACTCAGACGAGGAGGCTCGTCCAAAAAAAGGAGATGAAGATCTTTCCGAAGATTCTGGTAAATTATTGTGACAAAACAGATATAAGGAATGTATGTATGAGAGTGTAATTCATGTTCTTTGTTTCGTTTTGTTTTGTGTTTTGTTTGTTTTTTGTGCAGCTTTATGAAAAAGTGACTAGGCAGGCCTACATCACCTAGTAAACATATCCTGTCTAAAAACCTATTTCCCCAACTTTGTAGAAGTTCTTACATTTATTTTAGTCTTGATTTCAAGTTTAAAAAAAAAAAAATGAACGAAATAGACTTACCTTATTTGGAAACAATGCCATGTGAGTATAAGCTTCTTGGATTTTCAATAAAAAAGAAGCAAAGATGTATGAAGGTGAGATATTGTTGGAATAAATGAATAATCCAGAAAGTGTGTCAAATCGTAGCAGGCTATTGACTCTGGAATAAACTCTTTGTACCTAAATATGAGTGGATATCCAGCCCCGTTGTAATGTTGATATTCATATGTAGTCATTGGTATGCATTTGGACTGTGCTTTTTTCCCCAAACCAATCTAGATGACACCGCTGAGAATGATAGGGAAGAAGTCCGAGGACCACGAAAGGAAGACGAACACCCAAATTCCTCAAAATCAGAAGGTAAATGGGATATGTAAAATTTGTGTATCTTTATGCGTTTTTGCAGGTTTGAAGTGTGACTTTCTGCTTAAGAATAAGTTTGACTGAATGTCCCTATGGTACACATTAACGGTATTTCAAGACCTCAACGGTGTCTCTTACAAAACTTAGAATAAATCATTCTTATAAGTTGTGCTAGATAGACCTACTTGTGATAGTACATTGTATCTACACACAATAGAGTTTACACGTTTCCATTTGCTGTAGGGTTGATGACTAATATACCGAGTTCACCATCATTATCTGTGCCCTACAAAAATCTCATGGGAACAAGTGGGTATTTATTTAATATTACTGCATCCCTACCCCTGCAGATGATTCCTGCCTGGACCCTATACTCTTGTTGTATGATAATAAAGTGAAGATGAATGTTTTTTGCACGAGCAGTGACAAGCAGTTTCACAATGGGGCATAGACTTTTTTCATAATTCATGTGAAACAAAGTCTGATAGTTAAAGGAGATGTGTTTTCTCTATTGGCGAAGTGTTCATAGATGACGTATTAGTGTCATCATCATGAAATGGATGCAACAAGGTCTCTTAAAACAAGCAAAAGGCCAAGGAAGAGGGGGAGGATGAGAGAGAATGAGAGAAAAAAAGATGAAATATATTGAAGAACGATGAAATTGCATTTATGAAGAGAGGGTGCAGAACATGCAGTGATGTAAAACTCGTCTTCTTCAAGATACTTTAGAAATGCAAAAAAAAAAAAGAAGAAATTAATACACTGTAATTTTAAACAAAACGTAATGAAAAAAAAAGAGAAAGCAACAAATAATTTGGTAAGGCATTACTTAGTTTATTAATGTCATTTACTGGCAAAGAAAGAAGAATTTGTTGTTTTCCATGTTCAAGCAAAACAAAATGTCCATGTTAGCTGTATTTTGCTGATTGGTAGACAAAAGTTTGATTCAAATTCATGAAATTCTTTCGTCGAGATGTTTTCATTGCAACTGTTTGACAAATTGTCCTACATCGATGTAAATAAGCACTGAATTGATTAGTGTTTCGTCGTAGCCATGTTAAAAAATCATGGGCGTATACTCGAGCAGGATTCGAACCTACGACCTCCTGATCACCGGACAGGCGTCATCTCCACTAGACCACCGAGCTTTCGCCCGAAAGCAAGTGTTGGTTCTAATCCTTATAACATGCAGCGAGTACTGCTTTATTATTCAAATTCATGAAAGTCTTCCGTCGAGATGTTTTCATTGCAACTGATTGACAAATTGCCCTACATTGACTTATTTACGTCGATGTAGGGCACTTTGTCAATCAAATGCAAAAGTTAAATTATCATCTTGTGTTTTCCATGATTTTAGGAAGATCGAATCGGATGGAGCGACCCTGTGTACTGTGTTGCAAGAAAACGTGGGATATGAGCAAACACTTGGAACGAGAACATAAATTGTACGGGGAGGAGCGATGGAAATATATATATCTATCGCGAGAAAGGTATTTCATTAAATATTTTATCGTTCTATAAATACAGGCATGATTTTTTGTTGTTGTTGCACAACTGCTTATTCATACGTGTTATACAGTATACGTGAATCTCATCAGCTGGATTTGTATAGTCTAATAGTATATGATAGAGTAGACTGATAGTCATGAAATATGGACTACTGAAACATTTCAGATTTTTAATAGTACTATAAATCTGGAGACTGGAAGTTTGCATCTTAACAAAAAGGCAAATATTATCGAATCACGATATAAAATCTATCAAAAATTACATCACTAAGCAGTAGAGATTAATGTGCTTCCATCAAGAAGGGAAAAGGAACCCTTCCTCCCCCCCCCCCAAAAAAAAAAAAGAAAGAAAGAAAGAAAGAAAGTAACAGCTATCGCCAGCACATTAATTGTATTTTTGTTGTTAAAAAAATGATTTGGCAGTCTGCTGGGGATGCATTGTATTTTTCTTTCTGACTCAAAGTTCAAAGTTTGCATTGAAATGTGTGTAAGTGAAAGGTTCATAGTTGATGTTTTTGTCATTTCTCTCATTTTGTTATTTGTAGAGCTTTCCAGAGAAGCAGCACCACCACTAAGAGGGCACCAGGGAAAGATTGCCCCCTCTGCTTTGCTAGAAATCTAAGTAAGCTGGGAAACCACCTCCACAGAAAGCACAAGACAGCAGCCAGTAACACAGAAGGTGGAAATAATAATCAATTTACTTTTTAAGTGCACTTTCAAAACCATGTTCAAGTTATCCTCAAGATGCCATAATGACATTATGTTTTCATGAAACGTGTACCTACAATATGAAAGTTATAGAATATCAAAGTTCACATTTTCTCACATGTTTCACAAAACAGTATCATTAGAGCATGGACCCTAATGCGAACACTTAGTTTCATGAAAATGCCTTTAGGCATTGTACAACGTATACAGAGTCAGTTCTATGAAGGTACTTTGAGCTGTATTGAGAAAACGTAATATCACCAGACAGTAGTGTAATTTTACCACTTAAACATGACTTTTGACCCTTGACCAATGGAATCATGACCCAAAACTTCCCAAGAGATATATTACTATGTAAAACATGTAAATGTACCCATTTTCAAGATATTGAGAAAATATATGAGTTTTAGCCTTTTCACTGACCTTTAACCCAGTGGCCTTTACTTTCTTTACAGAACATTGACCTTGAAATGCATACATACATACAAACGTACATACTAAAAGTTTTGTTAAGATACCATAAGACATTGTAGAGCTGAGCGTCTACAATGCGTCATTCTAAGGTTCATCGAGCTGTATGGGGAAAATACTGTAAATGCACCAGTTCGAGGTGTACTAGTAATCTTAGCACGGTAACTACTTTAACCACTTTAACCTATAAACCTTTGACCTCCAACCTCGTTTCCAAGATACAGAGAAAAAACATTTCAGCCTTTTTTACTGAATGTTTGACCTGATGGCCCTAAAGCTTTCTCTTGAAATTCTACACCTGGTATGATAAATACACACTTATAGTTTTGTGAAAATACATTTAGGCATTGTAAAGCATACATACATTGAGTCATTCTGAAGTACTTTGGGCTGTATAGAAAAAATATTGTAATTTCACTGCCATATCCAAGATACATAGAAAAACGTTATGTTTCAGCAATTGTACTGGACCAAATGCTCTAAAACTTTCTTTAGAGAGTTTTTCCTGGAAATACATGCAAAGGAAGAAACAGACTACTAGTAAGTTTCTTGAAAATATCTCCAGGCACTCTAAATAGAGCATAATATACAGTGCTATCCCGTTCCAACGAACACGGTTATAACTAAATTTCGTTATAACGAAGTAAAACTTCCGGCGCCAAAATTTTAGCCATGAAAGTCTATGTTATACAAAATCCGCTTATAGCGAACACGGTAATTGCGAAATTTTCGTTTTAATGAAGTCTTTTCCGAGCGCCACTAACAAGAAAAAACAAAAGAAATGTGCTCCGTTATAAAGAAATGCGGATTGCTTATACGAAAACAAAACTAACAGTTTCTGAGGGGAACTTCCGTTTTCATGATACGTTAACCTGAGATGTAATAGGGTTCGTTGTTCCAAGGGCTCTTTATTTCGAAATACACAGATTCTAATATGCTTTAATGTCCGTTTATTCGGAAATGACAGAGGATTCGTTATTACGAATATTGTAGTGATGGGCCCAATTTGTAAGGTTTGTTAATCCGACAATATAATAAAGTTCTCATTACGAAAGGTCGAAAATGGCAAGAATATTCGTCATTGCAAACGTTCGTTCATCGGAGCATGGAGAATGTTGATCCAAAAGTGAAAACAAGGTGAATCCACTCACAAAATTAAAAACTTTATAACTATCGTCTTCGGATAAACAAACTTTTGAAATAAAGAACCATTCTAACTTTTGGATTAACAAACCTTCGGAATAACTAATCTTATTTCATTTTCGGTTCAACGGACCTTCGCGACTAAAAACCTTCAGAATAGAGAGCCTTTCTAATTTTTCGATTTACACACCCTCGGAATAGTGAACCCTTGTTTCATTTTTGGATCCACAAACCATCGGAAAACGAAGCTTATATGTCTTTTGGAAGTACGAACTGAAAATAGCAAGTCTTCGGAAGAGTAAAGCTTCAGAATAAAGAACCTTATTCATTTTCGGATTAACAAAGTTATATGTTTATATATTTTTTGCTTTTCAACGATGTTTATTATGTTCCATTCAAAGTAATAGAAAAAAAATAACAATTTTGATTTGCTACAATAAAAAATGACGAAAATATACATTTGTGATCATAATAGCAAATTTGCTATTGCTGTACTCTCTAAAAAAATCGAGTGAAAATGTTCACTCTTAAAGGAGTGAATACAAAAAAGAGTGAATTTAGAGTGAAATTGGAGTGAATTTAGAGTGAAATTGGAGTGAATTTAGAGTGAAAATGTTCATTTTCACTCTTTTTAGAGTGACGTCAGGGATCACTCCAAAATCTTCGAGTGATCCCTGACGTCACTCCAAAATGAGTGAAAATGAACGTTTTCACTCAAAATTCACTCCAATTTCACTCTAAATTCACTCTTTTTTGTATTCACTCCTTTAAGAGTGAAAATTTTCACTCGATTTTTTTACAGAGTACATAATGACATAACAAAAATTACATTTTCATGAACAATTATCAATTTACATACAGTCACTTCCCCTATGCTCTCAAAAAAAAATTTGCTTAAATTTAACAGGGATAATTCAATTCTTCTAGCATTAATCTTAATAATCATCCAAATGAATTATGCAGCAAAATTATACAGTAATAAATAATGGAACCATATTATTTATCAACCAATACCCGCCCACCTACTAACTCATATCCCTTCCTGAGTCCCTATGACCACCCCCACCAGTTCCCTCCCTTCCTGTTTCCTCCCCCACCCCTATATATGCATTGCACACATTGTGCACACACACACACATATATATATATATATATATACTCCTAAATCTTCGAGTGATCCCCGAGGTCACTCCAAAATGAGTGAAAGTGAACATTTTCACTCTAAATTCACTTTTTTGTATTCACTCCTTTAAGAGTGAATATTTTCACTCGATTTTTTTAGAGAGTATACATGAAATATATATATATATATATATATATATATATATATATTTATATTTTCTAGCTATACTAAAATAAACATACATTTTTAACTAAAACAACTTCTGAAATATATCAAGTTTTGAATCGAATGTTTAAACAGTAACATTCTGTGAATTACCGTGGGCGTGTATGTGTGTGTTTGTATGTGTGTGTGTGTGTGTGTGTGTGGCTATATCGAACGACATTCTAACGGGAGTCCCAAAGGGCAAACGGATATCCATGCATTGTTTGTTTTTGTTTTTGTTTTCTCCATCTCTGAATGGTGCCTTTCGAGACGCAGTTTAAAGGGCGTATATGGCTAGCCTCTTTTCACATCTCAGCCTCGTCGGAGTTATCAATAATGACAAAAATTTATATGAATCACATATCCATCTCTATATTCACTGCTTGCGCAGCCCACTTTCGTCACGTTTGGTATATATGAAAACAGCATAATTTTCAAATTAAATTCCGTTTACTTCGATCCAAATTTATTCCTCCAGTTCTTGACCGTGTGATAAATATAAGCTTATAATACATTGATTTGCGAGTCTCAGATGATTAATCATCCATTCTCAACGGCAACGGCAATTCAAATTCTCAAAACGATTGTAATAAAAAATCAAAACAAATAAATAATAGAATCGTGTAGGTGTAGAAAAAAAAAACCTGCTGAAATGGTTTTGCCAAACTCTGTTATCTTGTAGGGAAATATAGCTAGTTCAACGTACATAGTTTTGAGTCGAATAAATGTATGCTTTATTGTCCAAAATGCATTACATGTACCAATTGTTTCTTAAATTCTTCTTGGAGCCAGTACGTGAAATATCAACATGTTCATACATACATGCATACATATAAATATCACCATCTTACGTGCCTTGCATTGGCTTCCTGTCAGATCACGTACTGAATTTAAGATCTTACTGCTTGTTTATCAATGTTTCCACAAAATTGCTCCTTCTTACCTTTCAGATCTCCTTGTAAAATATGAACCTATGAGAGTTCTTAGATCATCACGAGAGGATCTATATATGTAATACCCTCCATTTCAACAAACTCCTATGGCAAACGTAGTTTCAGGCATGCCGCCCCAGAACTGTGGAACAGCATCCCAAGTGATATAAAACATGCGAGTTCCATCAATAAGTTCAAAACGTTTTTAAAAACGTATCTGTTCAGAAAGTAAAATAGTGATTGTAGATGATGATTTATGCTGCATTCTACTGTTTTTGTAAAATTTTATCTTTTTTGTATGTTTCTTTGTCTCCCTCCAAAGCGCATAGAGACCTTGCCAAAGGTATTATGCGCTATAAGATAATAATAATAATAATAATAATAATGATAATAATAATAATAATAATAATAATAATAACAATAATAATAATACTAATAATAATATATACATACATTACATACATTCATCATATACATATATACATGCATAGGTTGCACACACACACACACACACACACACACACGTATATAATTATTATGAATACGTAAAAGCACACTAGTAAAATACATCTGTGGATGTGTGTGGAAAATCGCACAATCCATTCAAAATGAGTTTTCCAGGGTTTGGTGCAGCTATCGCCGGATGAGGAGACGCCAACTCTTTGTGACGTCACGTTTAGAAAACGATATAAAATATAAGTAAGATTCAACTTTTGATACGTTCACTTTAATTCTTTGATATATGTAACAAATGAAAATGAAGGGACATTTTTTTTTTTTTTTTTTTGTCTGGCTGCCTGCATCAGAGAGCAGGGAGAATAATAGTACTCCTGAAATATGTAAGTAACAAGTCATGATAATGTATACTTTTCATGACAAAATATAAAAGTGATATCGTGTTGTTCTCCTTATATTTTCTATAGTTACTGGTGTTTTACATGCGTGATGTCGCAGACTGTTGTAGTCTTTTCATACAGAAATGGCTGCACAAAAACTGTATAACTCGATAACTTTGTTTTAAACGAATTATCCGATTTTCCTCAAAGTTTTACTCATGTCATCCACTCATATCATCCACACAGATATTCTGGCTTTGAGTCCCATTTGATATTCTACATACATTATGCTTTGTGAAGATCAATTTGTTTCTATTTTTTTCTATTTTTTTTCTATCTATTTGTTTCACCGTAACAGCCACGTACATAATTATCCCACGAGACAATCTAAAGAATTCCATCTTCCCTTAGTTAGAACTGAATGTACACACTCAAAATACATTTGTTTATACCGGACCCAGATTTTGGAATAGCTTAAAGATAATGATCTAAAAGAATCTGTGAAGTTAATTACATTTAAGTATAAACTCAAAAAATATTTGTTTTCTAAATATACCAGTTAATTCTGTTCAATGAAAAAACCTGTCATGTTTCACTTTTCCTTGAGATTTTGTAACGTGTCCACAGACCTTTTCCATCCCTCTCCTTTTCCTTCTCTATTCTTCCCTGCTCCTTTTCCTCGTTCTTCGTTGTCCAGTATCTGTCTGAGTGCATTTCCTCAAATTCTGTTATTTCTGTGTATTGTGTTATTGTTGTTGTTGTCGTTATGGTTTTTTTTTTTGTGGCCGATTGCATATCTTCCTTTCCGTTCAATTTTCCTGGCACACCTGGCCCCATAGTGTCTGTGCCACAAATGTGATATGTTATATAGTTTATACGTTTGCATCCTAAAATCCTAGTAAGTATTGTTCATTATAGTATCAACATAATTATATCAATGAGTAAAATGTACAATAGTATATGGAAGAATTTAAAATGAATATGTCTTATTGGTATAACAAATTGGTGCTGTTGTTGTTTTGTTCCAGTGTTCCACGTTTTACAAGCGTGGCTTTTTTAGTGGAACACTGTTTTCCATCGTGATTATTTACTATTTTTGTTGCCATGACAAAGTGTATTGTTTCTTTTTTACGACATCATTCGTGTATAATATACTTTATATTGTATTGAAAAAATCCTTTAACAGACGAGTGTAAGAGAAATGAAAAAAAAAATTGTATCACTTTGGATTATGTCAACTTTTTCTTTTCTTTTCTTTGTGATGATGGAAATAAATTAACTATTGAATTGAATTGAATCGAATTGAATTAAATCTATTTTCTTTTCTTTTAAAACTTGGACAATGCTTGTTGCGGCTTGCATGGATTGAAGTGACTTTAATTGCATAGCGAAAGAAAAAGAATGTGAAGAAGAAATTGGGTGGAGGGTGTGCTGCTTTCGTTGAAAGAGGAAAAAAAAGAAGGCCAGAATTCTTGTCCATTATCAGCTAATGCGTTAGGTGTTTTCACAGAAGCTTTCAACAGAGAAACTCCTAGTCAGTGCCATTGGGTCAAGACACGAAACATATCAACAGAATGTACGTCTACGTAGATATATAGCTGTTAAGTTGCTACAGAACAACAGGCTTAGTATTAATACAACTTCTTCTTTTTTAACACTGTTTAAGGAACAGGCCTACTGAGACCTTTCTAAACTTTAAGGAAGTGGTAAGCGTCAAATGTAGACCTACGTTCAGGGCAGAATGTCTCGGAGATTTCACAGTCATTACCAGCAATGCTTGTAAATGAAATTTACCTCATTGTATCGTTGAATTAAAAAAAAAGAAAGAAGAAACTCGTGAAGATACTGGGACAACCCTTTCCCAAAACTTGATAAGTCACCGCGAAACAGTTCTTGAATTCCCCGGAACAATACAGTACCGTAAAGGAAAATTTAAGTTCGGACACATTGTCAAGTAGGTTTCTGATGTAGACGTCGAGAGTCTTGGACACAAAACACTGGAATGATATTGTCAGGGCTTGTATTCGCAAACGTAACCACAAGTGTGTGAGCAAGGGTAATCATGTAATCCGTTTGGTGAAAGAGAAATGCAGTATTCAGTTCCGCCAATTTGGGGCTGGGTTGGTGCCCAAAGCGAGCTACTCACTGGCAGCGTACCGCCAAATCCATCCCACACATAAGTCCCCACATTGGCCTGATTGTTGAGTCCAGTCCACACTTGCGGCACGCTCGTGAGGCCGTACTGTGTTTGGATGAAATTCCGTATGGTGGTCAGCTCGCTTCCCGTTTCGATGGCAACCAAATAGGCGCCCTCTCCAACACACCTGCTTCGCGCAGTCGACCACGACGCGCTCTCGGAGCGAAAGAGGTAGCATGAACCGTCTGCTGATACCAGCGGTGGCCAGCTGCTCGGGCATGCGGCTGGTTTACAGAGAGGTGTGAAAGGTTAAGGTAAAATGTCATTTCCACTCTCAAAAAAATCATAAATCAATTAGTCAATACTGCTAGTACACTCTTTTCACACTCGCACACACAAAAATCGACCCGTTATACACTGCGTCTGATATTCTCTCTTCATGTAAAAACCGAGTTTAGAAATCAGGGCAGAGGATTCCTAATAATCCCTTACATATTTCCTGACCACACGGGAAAGCGTCATGCAACTAATTTTATTTGAGGAATTGTTGTACATCCCATACAAGTTGAAACCAAGAAATTCGATCGTTCTCTCGTGTTGACTGTTTAACTACATTGCCATTATTCCCATCCCAGACTTTCATACTTGAGTAACATAGAGAAACTCAAAACCAACTTTTCAACCAGTGGTGTCGAATATAGATTAAAATAAATCACCTCATTAACGTAGATACACGCTGAACCAAGATAATAATTTCCTGCAATTTCCCATGATGCTGTTCAGTTACAGTTTGCCTATCATGGTTGCATTCTGGTAAACTACGTTTTCTTTATTAAAAAAAACGAACTGCATTGATTTCGTATATGTACAAATGTAAATCGTACTTTACACTTTTGTCGGAACTGAAATGAAATGATTCTTTGATACATACTAAAGATGACAAGTAATTCGAATATCAGGAAATTCATAGCATTATTATAAGCATGTCAAGTTCTCAGGTCATATCTAGGGACATCGCAAAATGGTCTACTCTTATTCTCTCATCTCGAGATTGTTGGGATTTTCATGCAATAGATCGCAGTTGATGGTTTGCACGCAGCATGCAATATTCCTTTGTATATTCCTTTTAGAACAGACAAAAGCATACATAATGCTTATTAATCATCAAAAAATAATAACAGTGAAGTGAAACTGCAAGGCAAGGACTTTCTATCTACTATGATATACACCACTCGCAATTTCCTACCGCCCTCATAAAAGGACTGCGATATGAGGTGCGTTCCCCCCCCCCCCCTTCTTTTTCGTTGGGTTGACATTCTACAGCGATACAAGAAGCGGTGCTACGACGCCCTGAAATCCAAATGCATGTTGATTTGTGTTGATATATGATACCCTCAACATCACTTTTGCGGTAAAACAAATATCTAGAAACATTCCATATGTTTTTAACAATTTTTTCCTCTATTTTTCTTGAGATTACTTCTGTTTTGTCATATTAATGTGACTAACAAAAGATATGGCGAGGGAACATGCAAGTTATGCTGAGCGGAGGGGAAGGTACATTCCAACGTCTTTTGTTAAACATTTCAGTACTTTACCAATGATTGACAGATGAGGTCATCTCAGGAATATTGATAAGTTTGGAAGGATTTTCTTTGGGTGTTCCCAAGTAATCTGAAGAAAAAAAAAATCGTTAAAAATGTGTATGGAATGTTTCTAGAAATTCGTTTTACCACAAAAGTGATGTTAAGGGTATTTTGAATCAACACAAATCAACATGCATTTGGATTTCAGGGCCCCTTTAACGTGGAGCGATATGCCGCTGGCCATTGTGTGTTGGGATCAGCGTTGTGTATGCGAGTGCATGCGAGTATATCAGCCGCAATGCTGTAAGCTTATAATTTAGAAGCAATTATATCGAACGTTTGCGTGTCAGTAAAACGCACACATGTATGAACGAAAGTCAATTCAATCATAGTTTATTTCCAATCAACGAAAATCAAAAACATAGTACAATGTATACATGTCATTAAATGATATTGTTCAAACGCTTGCAAAAGATTCATGTAATATACGAGACAAATTATAGAACAACATATATGTACAATAATAAAGAGGAACACTTTACAAATACTACGTGGGCGAGCGGAAAATAAATTCGATCATGGAAAATAGTGATCCACTAAAAAGCAAAGCTTGTCGGACGTGGATAGCTAGATAAATAATGAGTGAATGATATACTATTCTATAACAATATACATGTAGTTATTTTGAGATACACAGGTCGGGAAAAAAATATAGAATACCAATGCTATAGTGCCCGGACACTGTTCATTGAACCACGTGTACCGGGAAAATATGACAAGGACAATACATTCGTACACACATTCAATTACCCACACGCATATACACTGTTGGACGCGAGACAGTACCGAGAGGAGAGAAGACGGTAACAATACAAGTCTACGAAGAACAATAGACAGGAAAGGAAAAGGAGAGAAGAAAGAAGAGAGGTCTGCACACAGAACACGCCAAGTGCTGCGACATCAGGACAGGTGAAAGCTCAAGCATAAATTATAGCAATTTAAATTATCTAAAATTATAAGTAGAAAGTAAAGTAAAGTCGCCATGACAGAATAAGTCAATTCACAGTTAGCACTTGTTTGTAATGAACTTGAGAATCTCCAACTTGACACAATGATCTTTTCAGAAGAGTAAGTGAAAACAGTCAAGCGGAAGGTGGCAATTTTCTACACGTGAGATCTGTATGTCTTTTGTTAATTTGGTTGAACATTTTGAAAAAAAGAAATACATATTCATCGGTCCATTCCGATATGCATCTGGTTCATACATGAATATTAACAACATTGCTTTCATGAAGACCCATTTATTATTATGACCTTAATTTGCTCTTTTACGTACCTCGCTTGCAAGTCAATTTCAAGAGAAGGTCTGCAATAACCTTCATATATACACATGATAAGATTTAAAATGTGAACTGGCATACCCGTTAAAAGTCATAAAAGCCATTGGTGTTTACAAGACCTTTAGTTTTCTCTTTGCAATAGAAAATAGTCATGCAACTTAAGCACATATACATTTGATTGGAAAGTGTTCAAAATAAAAAAAACAAACAAACAAAAAACCCTTCCACGTACGTAAAGAAAAAAAAGACATATTCGCGTTCGTTTTTTTGTTTTTTTTTTTTTTTTTTGAGGAAACAAACATTCAATTATAAGTAAAAATATATTGCTTACATGTATGACATCTTTTTCCAACAAAGGCAACCGGACAATGACACTCAAAGTCTTCAAGAGTTTCTGAACATGTCCCTCCATTCAGACACGGGTCGGGTATACATGCTGCTTTCAGAAAGCAGAAATAGAATTACGAAAATGAATGGATTATTGATTGAAGAAACGATGAAGAACAATCAGGTATATAATGAATTCAAACTTCCTTTAACTACATTGTAATATGTCTGCTCTAAGTAGTTATATGCCATTGCCAGATAGTATGACAACGACATATCGACGGTTTTCTTCTTGTTTCTGTTTTGTTTCTATGCAGCATAACCTGAACGAAGGCTTATAATTATGATCGCTGCTGCCAAAATATGAAAAAAGGAAATGTCAACGGAGATATATTTTTTTTTTCAGCATTGTTCAGTAAACCTCGGCTTTCCCAGTAATTGTTTTTACTGATATTAGCTACCTACGATTTGGGTATGTGAGTATTATGACGTCAAATTGTCAGGAATATGTAGATTCGCTGTGCCTTAAATACATTAGAACATGACAAATGGATAGATCATTGATAAAGTCTTAACGGAAAATATTCTTCCGTGTCTTATTCGGAAAAAAGACCTCACTTCTTCTTTTTGTAATTATGCCTTATTGAATTGAATTGACTGGTCCTGTCTCATGTTTGTTCGCGTCAATGTAAATGTATTTATTTGTTAATCTAATTTTTAGTGGGCTTCCAGTCTTCTTCCACTTTATTATTTTTTTTTTTTGTATCTACGAAGATTCAATTCATTTTTCATCGATGTTCTTCTCCAGAGGGGCCCACATTCTACAAGTTCTGTCTTTTTAGTGGGTCCCTCCATTTTTCGCACTTAAAGCAACGGTATACATGTACTTCACTTTGATACACTTCTGTTTCTTTCTTACTATATAATGTATGATTACTATAGGTCCTCAGTTATAGTCTTTTCATTTCTCTATGTTCTACTTACCTTATTCTCTGTTATTAAATGAAGTGAAACATATGTTTTGTTGAAAAATGAAATAAACTTTGAATTGAATTGAATTGAATTTGCCTAATATGGCCAAGATCTTCCGGATGTATCACCGAATTTAATGAAACGCCTACAGGTGAAATACCTTCTTTTGATTGTACAAATTTGAATGGTTTCTTTTCAATCATTTTTTTTCTTCAAATTTTCAATTTATTGATTCCATTGGTTTTTTGTGCAACTTGCTTTAATTGTCTTTTTTTACCATTATTTCATGTTGTTTATGATCCTATTGATACTTCGACTACACTATCATTGTCTTATATCTATACAGTGAATTCCCGTTATAACGAAGTCCTCGGGACCGGCAATTTTTCTTTCGTTATATTGAAATTTTGTTGTAACTGAACAAATAAACAATAAAAAACATAGAGCTGTAAAATGAATGGCAATGTTGGGGTCTGGATTTTTGCTTCGTTGTAACTGGAATTTCTTGATAACCGCGTTTGTTATGACGGAAATGAATGCACTGTATATCTACTCTATTTCCTCCTCTTCTGCTGACGTCATCACCACTGCTGTCATACCCTCTTTCATTTAGTACACTATATTACTTTTAATGTATTGTGCGTGTTCTTTTTACCACACTCACTGGATCTAATGTATAATGGCTCCGGTCAATACATTGAATCAATGGCAACAAAGTATGACAACATACTCACCAGGATGGGCGCAGTAGAAGTTCGTCAACCCCCTGGCCTCCTTCGGAACCATAGCGTCGTATTGGGTGTGGTCAGGTGGTACGTACTTCGGGGTTAACTTGACGTACTCACCGGTAATCGGGGACACGCGGTACGGGCACATCTCCTCCATATCTCGGGGAGCGTGCGAACAGGTGTCTGCGTTAGCGCCTTCTGAGTGTAAAAATTGTTCAAGAAAGGCCACAATTTACGAGAGTTAAAAAAAAAAATGTTATTTTCCTCTCGATGTAGAATTAAAGGATAGGACTTGACAATGCATGATAGGATCATTTTAACATCCAATAAATGCACATCTGTAAGAAATTGTTTGCAGTTTTTGACAGCCGAGATAATTTGCAAGGAAATGATACATTTCTTCAGAATTCATACCATAGAACCTGATCCTGAATGGGAAGTTTTTATTTCCCCACAGCAGTGAGGGTGTAGTTTACAATGATTGAGAACATGGTGAAAGTTATCGAAATTTGACAAAAACTTAGAGCAAGTTAGTCAGTTGTATGTTAGAAAAGCTTGATTATTGTAAAAGAATTAGATGCAATTCTATTGTGTATTCTATCATACATATTCCTTTTTAAACGGAGTGACAGGTTACTGGAGAAAGATTGTCTTCAGGACGGTCCTGCAATACTCCAAGGACACATGGCTGCATAAACTTCAGAATATGTTTTGTATGTTTAATGGAATCAAAGCTTCTCAACCAATGTCCTAAAGTTTTGATAATAATGGGAAGTACGTGTATCTTCAAATTCAAAGATTACTTCCACTGCATCCATTCTAAACGTTTCAATTATTGCGCCCTTGATGTTCTTTTTTATTCTTATTCTCTTTTTTTTTTGTGAACATTTTGCTGTATAAGAGTCGTTAGAGGACTGGTCTCTCTGAACAAAATTTCTGAATATAAGTGGAAATGTTGAAAGGATAATGTGTTGTACGGCAAATTGAGGGGGTCATCCCACTATTAAAACCGTCACCAACGAGTCATACAGCCCACGAGTTCGACATTGAAAACAGGTCCAGGAGTCAGGGTGTCGGTCTCGTGACGTGCACCCAAATTGAGAGGTTTCTCTCAGGCAGACAATTAATCAACCCAAAATCTGGTTTTCCTCTTTCAAAGACAAGACAATTTTTTTTTTTTCGGGTCAAAAGTAAATAGGCCTAGTCATTTTTTTTTTCATCTTCTTGCACGTCACTGCTGTAATACAAGAGTGGTTGTATGCTCTGCATACATATTTTTATTTCCTCATTCATACAATAATGTAAGCAAGATGACATAAACTGAAAAAAGCGTGTACCAAAGATTGCTCCCTGAGTTACATTCACCTTTGTTTATAAGGGCTATGATTTACTGTTTCTAATTTTTAATTGTCATCTGCTGTTATAGGTGATTCAGGGTGACGGTAGTACAATGCAAGCGATATATTTTTTCTTCATTAAAATGGATAACAATGACTTCTTACATATCAGTATACAGTATCAAAATAATGCACGTCGTAGGAAAAAATGAGGCCAATAGTTTGATGAATAAATCCGTGGACCACTAATCATACACTCATTTCATAATATGAATACATGTACTTCAGTTCCCTCTAAAAGTTAAATCAGTTTCCTCTAAAAGTTCAGTCATAAGATCATTTTAATAATCATACTTTTCAGCAAGAGGAGCTGAAATCGAGTCATAGTAATTTTATTCTTAGACGGAAAAAATAAAGAAAAAAACCGAATCGAGCAATGGTACTCCTTGAGCTCCTTGCTTTTGGAACACATCTAATGTTTATTACATATGCTACCTTTGAAATTGTGTTTTTCTGATACTATAGTGCCCTGTGGCATTACTTATATCTTACTTGTGTGTAATCATAAATGCAATATGTAATTACTTCAATTCTAAAACGAGTACTTGTTCTATTGTGTACAGTCAGATCTTCTGAATGGTATTTTCCATTTCTTTTTTATTCATCAAAATAATGTCTCCATGCTGTCTCCATATTCTCCTACCTTGTATTTGTCATTTTGAATTTATGTATCTTTGTCTGAATGTTTTTATGTGTTTGAATGAAATAAATACGAATTGAAATGAATTGAATATGTATGTACATTATATACAGTATATATATATATGTCTATGCACGACACAACGAGCCCAGACACAATGAAGCGTCGCGACGCAGTGATACGTCTTTTTAGACAGCTTGCCAAAAGCTTGGAAATAAAGTGCGGTTGGCAAGCTATATGTCACTAGATGAAATTTGCTTTATTCGAACGCATATATAAACAGTATATATACGTGTATATATATATATATATATATATATATATATATATATATATACATATATACATATATCAGTGTGTGTTTGTATATTTGTGATGGTGTGTGTGTGTGTGCAATGATGTGTGAGTATATTGATTGCACATTATGATTATCATAATCAGCTGATAATGAGCGCTCAGACTATTATAGCGTGGTCGTGCGAAATAAAATATTTCTCATGGGATATCACGCATGTCTCCTCTGTACATGGGTTGTGCGTGCAGGGATTTTCATATAGATTGTGTGGACGTAGAGCGAAGTATTACGTAGATGGGAGTACTCGGGCATCATGACAATGATAGGGATACTTTTTCGATGGACCTAATTGATTTGATTATAATTCATGAGTACGGTGCGTGCCCCAGTTAGACATCCGTCCACTAAAGATACGGCGCATATATACATCATGGTCATGATTTGATAACGACGAAAATAGGCAGTTTCGACGTTACTGGGACATGATAGGCTTGTGTTTCGATGCGATGAGAACTTTGTAAAAAAAAAAAGCACATAAAAAGTATATCTGATTTGACATTGCTCTAAAATCTACGTGTTAGGAAGGTAGCGTATAAACCATGCTTGCAAAATCGGTACCTTTAGATAGGTATCACTCAGATATTGTTTATGGAACGCCCTATAAATCGTACAAATTTGATCGCTTTGAAATGTAATATGCTTTCAATTTCTTTGTTCAGATTGACTATTCGAATTTGATAATTATGGTCATGTGTAGGGGTGGGGTCGAACGCTTTTAATTATTCGTGTTCATCATGAGTACTTTGAAAGGTGTCTATGCTAAATTTGATTATGTGATTAAAGATGCATCATCAAATTTCATGTACACATGTAATGATTTACCAGTCTACTAAACATTAAAACTGAAGTGATCTGGCCTGCAAGCCTTGAAAATAATGATACGTGTGGTGTTACACAGAAATGCCAATGTCTCGACGTCAGTGTCATCCATTGAGTTATTTCTGCAAGCCAACTGCTTTCGTCACTTTATGTGGTAGAAACGTATAAACCAACTTCAAGTTCTTCACGCACTCAATATTTTAAGCAGTACAACATATCATTTATCATAACAAATCCTATTCATTTTGGACAAAGCTTTACGTTTTTTACGACGACACTAATACCCACACAAGAACGACTCTGAAATCACCATTTACCGCCGAAATCAGAATAGAAACTAGGTAGTTAAATTATTAAGTCTCCACTGTATAGATATCATCGTTGTCAACTGTACCTGATTCCCTAGGCGAAGCGCAGAAAACGACGATCAGCGCGACAAATAGCTGGAAACAAGTGGAAGAAAGCGAAAATTAATTCACTGTAATTTGAGAAACAGTGTACAATTTGTCAAATCATGATGGCTCAGCAGTCCATCATGCAAGAAATGATCAATTTCAAATGTTGTTATTCTGATTTTAAGTCGCGTCATTCAGTTTAGAATAATTATGCCTTAAGATTGTAAGATATATATATATATATGTGTGTGTATTTTATATATATATATATATATATATATATATATAATCATATGTATATACTTTTTTTTTCTCTGCAATGTCCTGTTCAGCTGTTGTCTTACCATCAACGTCTCGTTCCTCACATTACTTTAAGGAAATTCACCAGAAAAATATTCGTGGATTCAGTCAATGGGGAAAACAATCAATAGAACACATTAGTGAATTAATTTTGAGGAATCCTTTTGAAAATAGTTTAAAACCATTGCTGTCACCGTCAGAGGATTTTATAGAAGGGGAAAAACAAGATTATGATGTCGTATTGAAAATCTACTGTATCTGCACTGAATATGTATCATTTTGAAAATGTATGAATTGAAAATGTTTCAAACAGAGACCACACGTTGCATCGTCTTTGGGCCAGGCAATACCTGGTATCCCACGAGTTGTATAACGGGGTTCGAGAATAGGGATAGTCGTTTATAGAAGATAAATTGCAATGCTATGTTATTGTGTATGATTGTGCTTCATGCGCTATACAATGGAGCAAGAGAAGACCAAAATGACTTCGAAATAAACAAAACAATTAATGTGATAAATGTATGTCAAATAATTATCATTACTTCGTGGCCATGACTCTCTGCCCCCATCCCCACTCTCGCCAACTTGCACTTCTTGTTACCCACCACCCCCCCCCCCCCCCGTAATCAAGCGCAAGCACACATTAAAACTTCTGACAAGAAACTGGCTGTTTTAAAAACTGTACCTAAAACGTATAAATGCATTTGTGTAACCATTTCAGCCCAAGTGATTCAAATATTAACAAATTCCACACACGAGCCTAAGGACAGTATATCACATGGCACTCAAAGAGATAATGTATCCTTTTTTCCACTGATAAAATAAGGCATGTAAGGTTAATAGAAAATATCATAATAATGAAGTGCGAACTGTAAAGTTTGACAAGTATAAAATCTCTGGGTATGGCAACTGTCAGGATGATCGTTTACATCCAACATTTTTAGTATCTGACTGTCTGATAACAGGATGCGAATAGCATCGATCCAACTCCACGAATACAAACACAAATGTATTGTTCTTACCATCGCTTAGATTAATGGCAACCAGTACTGCATTGAAGATGAAAAACAAAGCATTCGAGGAATCACATCGCTTGCACCAGTCGAGATTATATCTGTCCAAAGGGCAAGGAAATATTTCCCCTTCTAGATTTGTCTTTACTCAACTAAAAATGAGGACACCTGCGATTAGGTTCAATTAGGATCGAGAGGGCTGATGGTATGAGAGGAAGTCTGTTTCAGCAAAACGCGTCGCCACAGCAACGCATGTGCGTGGTGCAATGCGGATATTTGGCGCCTCAGGGATAACGTCTGCTAACGCTGTCCTGGAAACGAGAGTCAGTATCTGCCCACCACTTTTTTTTTAACGTTACGTTAGATTCTCATCGGATTATTCGCAACATGTTCAGCCATTCACAATGATTATACACGTAATACATTTCAGTTCGCAATACGGTCTGTCATTAATATTTTGTATCATGTCGCTGTCGCATCATTTTTGCTTCGTATGGCTTTCCTTGAAGCTGAATGTGTAACAGCAAGCGAATAGCATTTTTTTAAATTGTAAATAGACTTTGCAGGCTATGTTGACAAAAGAGTTACACATTTTGGTCTACGGCTATACGTTGCTTGTTCATATTTCAGAACTGCTTATCTTTGTCTATACTATAGGGAAAAAACTTTGCTAAACTGAAACTGTAAAAGAATAAGTATTGAACGCAAATTAGTAGACTTACATGACAATAAGATTTTATGGAATGTATAGTATATAGGTTTTCCCGGCCAATTTCGCACTTTTGTCAGTCTATTTGATACAGGGTCATTCAATTTAGCAAAAACCCTCGTTATCGCACAGTCTGCCTTTCAAAATTGCAACCTGTGCGTTCAATTTAGCATTTCGATCAATGAAATTTGCACATGCGGCTTTCGAATTCGTAAAAAGGGCATTCAAACTGGCTGGTACTCTACGTTCATTCAAATTCAACACCACTTGCCGGAAAGCACACCGGAAAGGGTATTTGAGTCATTCAATTTCGCGAAGGGGCAGTCAAATTCCAAACATTTTCATTCAAATTTACGTCATGTTTTTTCTTTTTTGAAAAAGTGAGAACATTAAAACGTGTATTTCTATACACGTGACCATTTGTTTCATCCACATACTGTTAGGCAGTAAAAGTATCATATTTTTGACCCTATATATTACTCGAGTTTGTTGTTCTGTAACGTCCATTTTCTCTCATACATGTCATTATAGGCCTATAATCTCATGTTCCAATACATGTATACTATACAGATTAACTGCATCGTCTTACAGTCACGACAACACAAGTAAGATACACGTATATCTCAAGAAGACAGAGAAAGGATTATACATGTTATAGGAACATTTTGATGATCGAACATTGACTTCCTAGAACTGGCCGACACACTCGGAATAAAGCGTTCAACGGCTCGATAAGTTGTGGCCACATGCACTATCTTCTGACTGGGAGACTCAATGAGCACATCAAAAAAAATATTGCCAAAATCTCTAAAATGAATACGAAAATATGAAATGTAATGATGCTTACAAAACAATTACTATGATGAAAAAAAAAAATAAAGGAAGAACCAAAGCATAACCATGTGTGCTAAATTGACTGCAAAAAATGTTAGATTGGATGCCCCAAAATTAATGTATTCGAATGAACGAGCGCAGCATAAACGTGATCACGTGACTATATCATTCTAAATTGAATGAACGAATAATGAAATGGTGCTTGTCTTGCGAATTTCAGTCAAAAAAGTATTAATTAGAATGAGGTTAAAGGTAGTTTGAATGCTCCAAAATGAATTTGAATGAAAAGATCATAAAATTGAAATACCGAACATGTCATCTACGCTAAATTTTACTAAATTGAATGCAGTAACAAGGAATTGGACTGACAAAAGTGCGAAATTGGCCTGGAAAACCTATATTTTACGTCCATTTTTAGTCCATTCGATTCAATGTCATGTTCGTTCCGAGAAGCAAACAAAGCCCAAATAATTGATTCAATTTAGTCAATTTACATTCGTATTCGTTGACTGGTAATCGGATTCGATGATTTCGCGATCAAAATAATCGAATGCCGTTTAACATTTTTGTCTGTAGTTTCATTTTATGAAATCATACAGTATTGTATATATTTGTAACTTACACGTGTTGTATTTGTAACAACACGTGTTGTATTCGTGTAACAACAAGTGTTGTATTAATTTTGTAACACACTATACGCAAATGCCAAGCCACTTAGGATTGCAGAGATCAAAGATGTCTTTCTTAAATTTTTTTGCTAATGTTCAATCAAATTATTCAAATAACATGAATAATGTGCCCCTTTTTTAGAGCAGGGTGAAATGGCTCTTAAGGGCACAGAAATACATAGGGTCTTACCATTTGCCCCCCCCCCCCCCACCACCACCACCACTATTTGGGTTTTGCTTGTCAGCTGAAGCCCCCCCCCCCCTTTTTTTTTTTCTGCGTACTTGTCTTTCCCCCTCCGTTCTCAAAATAAATCCTCAAAATGAATGTTCCCATAAACTGGGCCCTCTCACTTTTTAAAACTATTTTAAAAATGCTTTGCAATCATAGGCCTGCATACGATGCAAACATGGCTGCCAAAGAGAACAGCCAAAGAGACCCGTACATTGTGTGCCAAAGACTGATGGAAGCTGTGTCATACAATGTTGATGCATGTAAAAATATATATGCGACACTTTTGCATGAAGTTTGGCGAAAATGGATGCACAAAATGAACGCTATCATGTGCTCAGTGACTGCGATCGACGGATGAGAACGTTTGTAACAATACCTCAATAATCGACTGGGAATTAATGCGAAAAGTAATGGTCGACCAAGGACGAGATGAAATTGGCATCGACACAGGCAAAGCTTCTACGGACGAAAATTAAAGTAGACATGTATAATGACTTATAAAATTTGAATGACAAAAAAAACCCCAGAATAGATTGCATTGGAAACCTTCATCGACGTCATTTCTCACAACAAGAAACCCAAACATGATGCCAATTAAACGGCAGCCAAGGGGAGGCTGCCGTCAAACTCCGGACATGGATTGTAATGAAAGATGATTAACATTGATATGAACGGCTGATTGGTATCCATGGTTACCATACATGACACCAATATATCAATTATATACTTGTAATTCCTTTCAGTTCGTACATGCAGTTAAAACGGGTGCATGTCATGAGTTCGACACGTATACCCACAAGCCATACAGTCCATGAGTTTGACATTAGGGAAATAAGGCGGTCCATGAGTCCGACAGAAAGTAAACAAGGCCTACCAAACCGACACATTGAACGCCCCGTGATGTAATGTCGGTCTCGTGGGCCTTTTTCGCCCAGCGTCGAACTCGTGGGCCTTGTTTGCGTAGTGCCGGGCTCATGGTCTTTTCTTTTCTTTTTGTTTTTTGTTTGTTTTTTTTTCGGGGGGGGGGAGGGGGCTTGTGGCCTCGTTTACCTACTGTCAACTGACTGTCGGACTCATGGGCTTCTTTGCCTAATGTCGAGCTCATGAGTTTGTATGATTCGTCGGCCGTATGACTCGCTGACCTTTTAATTTCAATGTTGAACCCGTGGGTGTCAGTCGTGGGAAGTCCCCGTCAAAGAGACCTGAACAATGATTGAAGACCATAGTTTTAAACGTCTGTCAGTCTTATATATTGTGAAGAATCCCGTCAGGTGGTCATAGACCGCATAAAACCGAGAGCTGTAATTAAAATTACCTCACGATCGATTTGTGTGTGTGTGTGTGTGTGTGTGGGTGTGTGTGTGTTTATACGCGAAATATAGGCCTGCGATTCAATGCAAATAGTGCCATATCATGCATACTTGTCGAAATGATTTATGTAGCACTGGGGATACTTTCACACTGAGCATTGCAAATACCTCAGCAATGGCCACAGCCACGGCTCTCCCTCCCCACAAAGAAAAGTGAGAACAACCCGCCGCCCCTCCCCCCCCCCCCCCCCTTCTCCGAGGTGGGAAGGGGCTGATGTAACCTGCAAGATCCTTATTCACGAGGATAAGGCCTTGTAACGACATAATTTATACACTCACCAAGACTAGTGAAAAAGGAACCGTGAATTATCTATTTAGTATAGAGTTATTATATTAGTATCTTTGTGGTATACGATGAATTAATTTCTACTCCCTGGCAACACTCAGTTTTGGGTTGCCTATTGTGAAGTCATGTCTGGCGACCTTAAAACAACAACTGGAAGTACGTACATGTAAGACCTTTTCCGTGCTCTAGTATAAAGACTCTCTCCCCTTTCTAGCTGGATCTAAATGAGCATGATAATGTCACCAATTTATTGATATTCGTGTGACAAAAAAGGGTAAATGATTAAATGTTTTTATAGTGATGTGAGCGGCATAATGGCGCGTGTAGTAAATAACAGGGATGTAATGGGGCGCCTGTCCTCCCGCACTTGCATCATACGAATAAACATGTAACCTGTAAATAATTTAGCCACCACCCGAATGACGAGTTGTGGAAAGCTCTTTGGATGTTCTATATAAAAGGGAATTCCGCCCCACCCCCTTCCCGTGATCATTGGCTCCTTGGCCTTTTTAGAACTTTTGAGTTGAAATTTGTGCATCTCCTGTTCGGTTATCGCGCAAGGGGGTACGACAGTCATGCGCGGAAATGAAATTTCCCAGATGTATAACATAATTTTGTATCATAGAATGGAATGAGAGGAGCTATATCATAATCACTCTCTTTATATTTGAAAGTTCGCTAGTCAACAATATTATAACATATTGTCCTCACAATCACGGTCAGATGGTTACGGTCAAGGTCTCAGCTATAGGCTTTATACGTTTGTTCTTAAATTTTTATTTTGTGTGTGTGCGTTTTTCAAAACAAAGAGATACGTCTTTCGTGATGTCATCAAAGTGTAGTCAGCTAAAAAAGAAAAACATTATACTATATATAATAATAGTTATGCAACTTTCATAACCATTGCAAACCAAGTCCAAATACCAAAGCAAGTTTCGTACAATAGGCCTATGCCTCCATTCCTTTCCATGCCGTATAGGCAACCTATTCTCAATTCTGGACGTTAACTCATAGCTAATGGCCATCTATCATTATGTGTCCGGTTCTGAGGTCATGGAGGTGTTATTCTATAAAACTTGTCTTGCTATTGTGAGTTTGAGCAGTAGTCAAGGTTACAGTAGGTGTATGACCATGATAACGCCATAACGCATTGTGAGTTTGTGCAATAGTCAAGGTTAGCTTTGTGATGCTATTTTACCTGATTTTGATAGCATTGATGACATCACTAATAGCAAGATACAAGGTAGTTCTTATTTTAGGGGTGGAGATTAGCTGGTGCAGAAAAAAAAAAACAGAAAAACTAAACGACTGAAAATCCATGACACATTATTTTGATCATAATTCTAGAATCTGTTATTATGTAGACATGTATTCAAATATGCAAAAGTGTATGTAAAAGTATATAAAAAGAATGTCTGGGGACTTTGAAAGTGCAATTTTTCTCCATGTCCGAAATTCCTATGAGAGAAAATTGATCCAAAAAAAAAAAATACAAAAAAACCCTGAAAATGAAAGATGTATCATTATTGGACATGAATGAAAAAAAAAGTTATGGAGTTCTAAACTATTTAGTAAAGTTTACGTCTTTGCAATATCTGAATATATATACTTAGTAGTAACAACCATCACAATAAATTATGGGCAGCAGTGACTGGTTGGGGTGGGTGCAGGGGTGGGGCTGAAGTGCTTTAAGTTCCCCTCTTACACTCAAACACATGAGTTGGTTAATTACAATGGTACATAGGCTACATACGGACATGCAGACACGTACATTAGTATACACCCTTTAGACAGAAACATATACTTGGTTCTACCAAAAAATGAATATATATAGTATATATATATATATATATATATATATATATTCTTTCTTTTTTTTGGGGGGGGGAATGAGAGATCAACAATGTATCCCCCCCCCCCCCCCCATTCCCTACTTGAACGAATAAGGAAGAAGCCTTCGGAAAGTCATACATGGTGTTGTGGTTTCTTAGATTCCCCCCCCCCCCCGATTTTTATACGTTTTTTTTTCAAGATTTTTTTTTTCTTTCAGACCCAAAAAAGTATGTGTATGTGTGTGTGTGTGTGTGTATGGGGGGGGGGGGGTTGGGAACCACAACCCCAAAACCCTAAGGTTCCGCCCCTGATACAGCCTCCAGCAAGCCCCCCCCCCCCACACACACACATATCATAGCCAATGAATCCCCCATACGAACAAACAAACAGAAAGATAAAGCGTCTTTCAATCATTTCTTGAGCAGAAAGTAAATTTACAGTATTGAAACCCAATTGCAGCGGCTGTGACATTTATAATTGGCTCGTTCTGTCATTAGTCACATCAAGAGTTTCCCAAGCCAGATGAAGGAATTACGCGATGTGGGCCATAAAAACTCGATATCGACAAAAATGATCGAAACATTCTTGAGAATTTTCGAAGTCTGATGTGTAATGACGCAGCAGAAAGGGCTCTCACACTATTGATACCTTAGGTTTATGCGGCTATCAGGAGGGGGGGGGGGGGGGGAGGGACGCTACAGTGTGAAACAAACATCTTATAAAAAAAATGAGCGGCATAGTTATTACATCTCATTACTGATTGATTTACTGATTCAAACCGCGTATTCAGCCTCTTATAAGGAATGTACGGCAATCAGCCCGCCAACAAGAGTGTATAGAAAAGTGGAAAGAGAGAGAGAGAGAGAAAGAAAGAGAAAGAAAACGCAGTACAAATGGCTTACAAAACGTAAATTACTCTGTGTAATCACAATGAACATTGTACTATTATACAACAGCTGTTCAAAACTCGGATACATGCAAATTTGTCTCTCAGTGGCGTATCTAGGGAAAACGGCGCTCGGGGCAAGCGCGAAAATTGCGCCCCTAATTTCTGAAAAAGTGTTCAACCCATGCAACCCCATTCCGGTAGGGACTTTTAAAAAAAGTCCACATGATATGCTTTTTCAAGCACTTAAAAGGGGTCTTTTGTGGGTGATTTAAATGTAATAAATTTTGATAAATTTTGTCGAGCGAGCACAGCAGCAAGCGATCCGAAAAAAAAAAATTGTATTTCAGCTTACAAAACATGGAATTCTTGTCATTTTTTTTTTTGGTTATTAAATCTTACGATTCTATATAAATCAAGATATAGTGACGGACTTATAGATAACGATTTATACCACAAAAAACAAAAAAAAAAACCCAAACAAACAAACAAAGAGAGGACTTGAAAAAATTAGTACGAGCGAGTGAGCCGAAATTTATATATTTTTGTGTACGAAACATTGCACTTATCTCATAGTTCGTTGTACTTGTAAATTATACAATGCTGGCACACTGTTATATGGTGGCTTGCCCTGTATATAGAATAACAGATCATGCGACAATTGAATCCAAAAGCTGGCTAAAACTTACAAATCAGTGTGAGCATTTTCTGAACATGTTCGCATATAGGAAGAACGGGATTCCCTTCAATATATGGTTGATAATTCAAGTAATTATTAACATTATGATACGATGGCTGATCCGGCTGGATGTATGAATGGTGACATATAAAAAAAAAAAATCACAAAGCATGAGAGTTAGTACAAGCGAGCGCAGCGAGTGAGCTCCTTTTATATTTCACTTAGGTTGGCAAATATAATTCTCAATAATGATGTGGTGGCTAATTGATAAAAGGTATATATAAGTTGGAGAAATGCATATATATATTGTAGAGAGTCAAAATTCTTATATTATTACAAAGGAAACGCTGGAGTTTTCTTCAGTACATGTATTGGTTGTGAATCACGTTTTTCCTCAGATACGCCACTGCTAAAACTGCGTCCTTATAGACCTTTTTTTGTGATCACCGCAAAAATTTGGCAGAACTACAGAAAAAAGTGGAATAATGTGTAAGCACCATACGTCGTCAAACAGGAAACTTGTACTTTAAATTTCTCATAATTGTATGTGTCGCCTCCTTGTGTCCACAAATGGGTATTCAGCTATAACATTGTGTATACTGATTTGTTGTTGTTCTTGTTGTTTTTAATGAGGAAATGTCTGTGATGACTTATACATGATTTGGCGGTAGTATATTGAATTGCTAATGAAGTAGGTTGAATAACTCCTCAGGGCAAAGGGTTTTTTTCCCCCGTTTTTGGCGCCCCTAAGGAGAGGCGCCCGGGGCACATGCCCCCCTTGTTCCCCCCCCCCCCCCGATACGCCACTGCTCTCAGTTTCCACGGGATATGCAGGCCCGTAGCCAGGATTTTTCAAGGGGGGGGGGTGCGGTCACTAAAAAAACGGACCTTCGGTACCAATACCAATGATGACACACACACACACACACACACACAATTATATATATATATATATATATATATTCTTTGGACGACCGAACTACAAAAGTTGTATAAGAATTTGCGCGCGAAGCGCGCCGCAAATTGTGAATTTTGACTGTTTTAATGACGTTTTAAAGTCTCGAGGAATTTTGTATTTTTGTCTGTTGCATGCAATCGCGTTACGGTATTTCATCTAGGAAATAGTAAAAACTCATTTTGCCAGGAAGTTGCAAAGTTTAATTGTGTTCGAGACTCTGCGCGCGTAGCGCGCCGCAAAATTGAGAATAGTGATTTTCCTGGTGTTGTTTTAACTTTTATTTTTTCTATTGTATACCCGCGTTAGCAGGCCTGAAGCCAGGATTTTTAAAGGAAGGGGGGATGGCGTTAATTAACAAAACGGTCCTTTGATACTGTCCCGGGAGGGGTAGCGACAATTAAAAGGTGGACGCCATGCTCATACATGGACTTTCAAAATGGCCCCTAAACGAGTAATGATCATATGATTTTTTCGGGCCTTAAAAACAAGTATTCCTTAAATGTTTCCTGCACCCTAAAGAAGTACTTCATCATGATTGAACAATATACCATTTTCCCAAATTTCGGCCCTTTTGATACCCTTTGATTATATACGCTCGTACATCACACTTTCCATCTAATCCGTGAGAAAAAACGACCCCTATTACGCGTTTTCTTTAGCGAGTATGGGTATGGTCACGGTGTCCACCTTTCAGTTGGAGTTTTCCATCCCATTGGATTACGGAAGCTTAAAAGTGCCAACCAGATGACGAGATAAGAAGACGAGAAGACAGGTTAAATACCGAGAAGCCGAGTTATTGCAACTCGGCAAGTCGACTTGTTTAGGTCAAGAAGACAAGAAGCCGATTTCTTGTAGCTCGGCAAGTCGACTTGCTTGGGACAAGAAGACAAGATGACAAGTTATTGCAACTCGGCAAGTCGACTTGTTTTGGTCAAGAAGACAAGAAGCCGATTTCTTGTAGCTCGGCAAGTCGACTTGTTTGGGACAAGAAGACATGATATCGAGTTGTTGAAACTCGGAATATCGACTTGCTTGGGACAAGAAGACAAGATGACAAGTTATTGCAACTCGGCAAGTCGACTTGTTTAGGTCAAGAAGACAAGAAGCCGATTTCTTGTAGCTCAGCAAGTCGACTTGTTTGGGACAAGAAGACATGATATCGAGTTGTTGAAACTCGGAATATCGACTTGCTTGGGACAAGAAGACAAGATGACAAGTTATTGCAACTCGGCAAGTCGACTTGTTTAGGTCAAGAAGACAAGAAGCCGATTTCTTGTAGCTCGGCAAGTCGACTTGTTTGGGACAAGAAGACATGATATCGAGTTGTTGAAACTCGGAATATCGACTTGCTTGGGACAAGAAGACAAGATGACAAGTTATTGCAACTCGGCAAGTCGACTTGTTTAGGTCAAGAAGACAAGAAGCCGATTTCTTGTAGCTCGGCAAGTCGACTTGTTTGGGACAAGAAGACATGATATCGAGTTGTTGAAACTCGGAATATCGACTTGCTTGGGACAAGAAGTCAAGATGACAAGTTGTTGAAACTCGGCAAGTCGACCTACTTGGGACAAGAAGTCAAGATGACAAGTTGTTGGATCTCGGCAAGTCGACTTGTTTGG